>NW_020174561.1:1573268-1681797 GCF_003031525.2 Neophocaena asiaeorientalis asiaeorientalis | reverse complement strand
AGAGATTTCTGTGCATTAATTTTGTATCCTGCTACTTTACCAAATTCATTGATTAGCCATAGTGGTTTTCTGGTGGCCTCTTTAGGATTCTCTATGTATAGTATCATGTCATCTGCAAACAGTGACAGATTTACTTCTTCTTTTCCGACTTGGATTCCTTTTATTTCCTTTTCTTCTCTGATTGCTGTGGCTAAAACTTCCAAAACTATGTTGAAGAAGAGTGGTGAGAGTGGGCAACCTTGTCTTGTTCCTGATCTTAGTGGAAATGCTTTCAGTCTTTCACCATGGAGAACGATGTTGGCTGTGGGTTTGTCATATATGGCCTTTATTTTGTTGAGGAAAGTTCCCTCTATGGCTACTTTCTGGAGGGTTTTTATCATAAATGGGTGTTGTATTTTGTCGAAAGCTTTCTGTGCATCTACTGAGATGACCATGTGGTTTTTCTCCTTCAGTTTGTTACTGTGGTGTATCACGTTGATTGATTCGCATACATTGAAGAATCCTTGCATTCCTGGAATGAACCCCACTTGATCATGGTGTATGATGATCCTTTTAATGTGCTGCTGGATTCTGTTTGCTAGTATTTTGTTGAGGATTTTTGCATCTATGTTCATCAGTGATATTGGCCTGTAGTTTTCTTTCTTTGTGGCATCCTTCTCTGGTTTTGGTATCAGGGTGATGGTGGCCTTGTAGAATGAGTTTGGGAGTGTTCCTCCCTCTGCTATATTTTGGAAGAGTTTGAGAAGGATAGGTGTTAGCTCTTTTCTAAATGTTTGATAGAATTCGCCTGTGAAGCCATCTGGTTCTGGGCATTTGTTTGTTGGAAGATTTTTAATCACAGTTTCAATTTCAGTGCTTGTGATTGGTCTGTTCATATTTTCTATTTCTTCCTGATTCAGTCTTGGCAGGTTGCACATTTCTACGAATTTGTCCATTTCTTCCAGGTTGTACGTTTTATTGGCCTAGAGTTGCTTGTAGTAATCTCTCATGATCTGTTGTATTTCTGCAGTGTCAGTTGTTACTTCTCCTTTTTCATTTCTAATTCTGTTGATTTGAGTCTTCTCCCTTTTTTTCTTGATGAGTCTGGCTGATGGGTTATCAATTTTGTTTATCTTCTCAAGGAACCAGCTTTTAATTTGATTGACCTTTGCTATCGTTTCCTTCATTTCTTTTTCATTTATTTCTGATCTGATCTTTATGATTTCTTTCCTTCTGCTAACTTTGCGGGTTTTTTGTTCTTCTTCCTCTAATTGCTTGAGGTGCAAGGTTAGGTTGTTTATTCGAGATGTTTCTTGTTTCTTAAGGTAGGATTTTATTGCTATAAACTTCCCTCTTAAAACTGCTTTTGCTGCATCCCATAGGTTTTGGGTCATCGTGTCTCCATTGTCATTTGTTTCTAGGTATTTTTTTTTGATTTCCTCTTTGATTTCTTCAGTGATCATTTCGTTATTAAGTAGTGTATGGTTTAGCCTCCACGTGTTTGTATGTTTTACAGATCTTTTCCTGCAATTGATGTCTAGTCTCATAGCGTTGTGGTCGGAAAAGATACTTGATACAATTTTAATTTTCCTAAACTTACCGAGGCTTGATTTGTGACCCAAGGTATGATCTATCCTGGAGAATGTTCCATGAGCACTTGAGAAAAATGTGTATTCTGTTGTTTTTGGATGGAATGTCCTATAAATATCAATTAAGTCCCTCTTGTTTAATGTATCATCATTTAAAGCTTGTGTTTCCTTATTTATTTTCATTTTGGATGACGTGTCCATTGGTGAAAGTGGTGTGTTAAAGTCCCCTACCATGAATGTGTTACTGTCAATATCCCCTTTTATGGCCGTTAGTATTTGCCTTATGTATTGAGGTGCTCCTATGTTGGGTGCATAAATATTTACAATTGTTATATCTTCCTCCTGGATTGATCCATTGATCGTTTTGAGAATGTTTTCTTGATTTCACTTTCAGATGCTTTAATCATTAGTGTATAGGAATGCCAGAGATTTCTGTGCATTACTTTTGTATCCTGCCACCCTACCAAATTCATTCATTAGCTCTATTAGTTTTCTGGTAGCGTCTTTAGGATTCTCTAGGTATAGTATCCTGTCATCTGTAAACAGTGACAGTTTTACTTCTTTTCAGTTTGGATTCCTTTTATTTCTTTTCCTTCTCTGATTGCTGTGGCAAAAACTTCCTAAACTATGTTGAATAATAGAGCTGAGAGTGGGCAATCTTGTCTTGTTCCTGATCTTAGAGGAAATGCTTTCAGTTTTTCACCATTGAGAATGATGTTGGCTATGGGTTTGTCATTTATGGCCTTCATTATGTTCAGGTAGATTCCCTCTGTGCCTACAATGGGTGTTGAATTTTGTCAGAAGGTTTTTCTGCATCTATTGAGATGATCATATGGTTTTTCCCCTTCAGTTTGTTAGTATGGTGTATCTCATTGATTGATTTGTGTATATTGAAGAATCCTTGCATTCCTGGGATAAACCCCACTTGATCATGGTGTATGATCCTTTTAATGTGTTGTTGGATTCTGTTTGCTAGTATTTTGTTGAGGATTTTTCATTTATTTTCATCAGAGATATTGTCCTATAGTTTTCCTTTTTGTGACATCTTTTAGACACAGCCTATCTTGTTCTTAAATTTTATCTGTTTATTCAAGTGACAGAACATTAACTCCAGTTTTGCCACTTAAAGTGCAATTTATTTAAAACACTTGCTTGTCCAAACAAATGTATTTCTAGATCATCTAGATTTTACCTGAAAGCATGATTTTGTGTCTTTCTCTTCAGTGTATTTTTTAATAGCATCTTGCATTCTCTAATATGCCATACTTGATATACTCCTCAGCTCCTTCACATATTTCTCCTGCTTCCAAAAGAATTGTGGTAGTTCTTTAAGTGTCTTGAAACTTCTAGTTTAAAAAAAGGAACAAAATATATTTGTTTTCTATATTGATCTCATATATTTCGATGTGTCTTCCATTTGACCTTTCCAACTGATAAAGATTTTAATGACATTTTGCCCTTAATACAATAACAATGTTGGTTTTCAACTAAAACTTTATTATGGACTTGTACTATCTTTCCTCTTTAAAATAGCTGACACTAAACTCTGGGTTTTGAATTTATTGACAAAAGCCTAAGAATTTCAGACATCTTCAAAATGTGCTGAGCTCTTTAAAATCTGCTGCCAGAAGACCAAACCTGATAATAATTCATTGTGATAATTCTCATTGTCTTGGCATATAGTACTTATAAAATGATATAGAAGCATCTACTTTGCTCCTTTTCTAATTATGCCATTCCTGTGGGCTGTTAGCACATATTCTAGGAATAGCTTCTAAGAAAGGGAAAAGGCATTTCACACAGTGCTGCAAGTAGGTTCAGAAAGGGTAATCCTCTGGCATGTTTGGGTTCACTTTTCTTCTCTGACCATGCTGACTCCATTCTATAGGACTTCAGTAGTCTTGGAGCACTGGAAGTCTTGCAGCTTCTGCATTGGCAGTGTGCTGGACCTGAACTCCATCTGCTGAGGCTTATCTACAGTAGAAGGTGCATTCTCTTGAGCATTAGTGATGACAAATCAACTCCTATTAGCCTCCCAAAGATATCATGCAATAGATTTCAGATTTGCCATTTGATGCATTTGGGATACTTGGCTTGGAGTGAGGAACTAAATCCTCACATATTGCAGATGATCGTAAGAACTCTCTGGTTACCACATTAGAAATGGAGTTCAGTAAGGACTGGGTTTGGGCATTGGTGGGCCCAGCCAAAATGTGAACACAGTGAGAACTGGAAGAAGGGTGATCAGTGATGATGTCTAAACACATTAGAAGTGGAGTCCAAGTAATCGGCCTTTTGGAGAGTGACTAACATGGCAATATGGAGCTCGGAAGAGTGATTCTAAATGCCAGTCTGAGGACAAGGGCTAGGGTAGATGCATTCAAATTGTTTGGAAATCATTTTAATAAAGATTCACCGTCCTCAGGATCAGAGCTTTTTATTCACTGTGTATGGGATAGGGAGAGAGAATCTTTATTTTAATAAAGATTCAATGACTGGTCTAGAGAGCCGGGAGACATTTGTGTGAAGTAAGTCATCCATATAAGAGAATAGGGCTTTAGTTGACAGCAATAAATAACCCTTAACCATTTATACTGCTAAAGCGATCAGGTGTCTCTGTATCCACAGAAAATGTAATTTTGGACCTGGGTAGGAGTTGAATGTTTTAACAGTTGATTTCACTTCATATCCATGTGCTCAAGAGATGAGTTTTATAAACGATATAAAAAAATCAAGAAATGTTAAAGTTGTGTGTTAGTTTTATAACATGTCCCTATAAATGCTCCCATGTGATTTACTTTGAGCTTTAATAACTGTTAGATAAAACACTATTTTCTGTTTTCTGGTCTAAATTATTAAATGTTAACAGAATGATGATACAAAGGAATTGGGAGTCAGGATTTTGTTCACTTATCTCTTAATGGATGATAGGAATCTGACAGACCGTGGCAATTTTGGGGTTTCATTGATTCTCTCTTTAAAGATTTCTCTGTCACCTAATTCCTAAGCTCTATTGCTTTCTTCCTGCAATGACATTTAGTTTTACAAGTGGAAAGTTTTTACTTTGTTATAAGTGTTCCATTATTTTCTTGGCTATGTTGCAAGCATTATTAGTTTGTTTCATAAATCTTAATTCTAATGCTGGAAGTTTTTGAAACTATTGAAAACTTTTGCTTCTGTCTGCTACCCCACCACTTACCTTTCCTTATTTTCTGCTTTATATCCTTTCTATTCTCCTTCTTTCCCTCTCAATTTTTCTCTTTCTCCTACTTTTTCACTTCATTCCTACTTACCACATGCAACAAACTGCCTTTAAACTTGACATGCAAAGAGGAAGGGAGATGTCCCTCAAGGCTCTTACTCTCAAGTGAGAAAGATGAAATAATTGCATTAATTATTATTGTATGAAGCAGTTTATAATACATTTGTAGTAAGAGACAGTTTAAGCCTAAGCTGGGATCAGTATATGGTTAGGCTCATGAAATGAATATTTACTTGAGGGACAGAGAAGCATCCTGAAAAATAACTCATTCCAACTGCAGTGGAAGCAGGCTCGATGATCTCAAGTTGGCATACAGATCAGGCTGGAAGACATTAGTGATACTAAATACTGCTGGGTATTTGTCATCAAACTCCTTCATGATAGTGAGGTTTTAGGCTACAGTTGAGACCTAACTTTGTAAAGACGTATGCCTCACAGAGCCGATTTGGGACATTGGGAACAATGTAGATAATATGGCAAGATGGAGGAGAGATAATCCATTGATGGTTTGCAGACAGCCTCATCCTCATGTTTAGGGAGGCAGGGAATATTTGACAAGAACTAAGAGCATTGAAAGCATGTGGAAACACAGTATGATATGTCTGCTTCCAGGTCTTGAATTATTTCCCATGTATATTACATTTTCCCAGAATTCTTGGAATAGGCATGGTCAGTGAGATGGGCAGCATCAAGAAACCTTAGAGATTATGATTATAGAAATGTAAAGCAGAGGGTATTTAGGAGATTATTGGCTATGGGCTGACAACCAGAAAAATGTTACTTTAAAGCAAGGGTGCATGCATGTGATACTAGGCATCACTGAGTTAATATTTTTCTTTCTAAGTAGTTCAACACAATTTGATTCATTGACCACTTCCTCTCTTTATTAGAGGGCCTCTATCTGCAAGGTCTTTTTGAATCCGTGTAGATTAAAGTGAGCTCAAGAACTAGCATCAGAATATTGTCCTCAGGTTAATCACTGCCTTAGGTTTGGGGGAGTCCTCTGACCCTGAAGTTTAACTTGTAGATAGTATGTACCTCTATGACTCTGGTTACAATGCAGCATAGGGTAAGGACCAATGAGGTTCCCAGTGGAGTGAGCATTGTAGAATGACAGTCTATACAGAGTATTGTCATTGTAGAATGGGATTCTATGGTAAATTGTATTAAATTGGAGGAAAAGTTTCTCCTGTAGGCATCAATGGGTGAGGCATACGTACCATCAGCTCCAGAGATCTGCATAATCCTGAGTGAGTTAGGAAACCATGTAGCAGTAGCCTCCAGAAGTTGAGGATGAAAGACCAGCCATAACTGTATCATAAATATAAGATCAACCAATTCAGAACACTGGAATACTCAGAAGATTTGGCCAGGACGTTATGTAGTTTCCTCAGAGCTCTTTACAGCATAGTGTCTACAAAGTGTCATACTTCCAGAATAGCTCTTTGTAAATGAGCCACTGTGTGCTACAGTAGGTCACCATCTCTGTATCTATCAAGCTCTCTAAATGAATAGCATGCGTGGGTATTTTATTAAATTGCTTAGGGCTGCTGTAAATTCTAAGTTGTCGTCTAGCAGTAGAATATGTATGAATGGGAGAAGTATGCATTTTTTTTCTCCCGGCTCCACTAGAAACCTGGAAATTAGTCTTACAACCAAATGTGTAGGAGAAAGAGGGTTAGTACCTCGGAGTCTCTGGTAAATGCTCCCAAATGATGAAACATCTGTGTCATTGGCTGTTGGTAAATGAGAATGCTGGGTTCTGAGATTCAGTTATTTCTCCATTATCTATGCACATTGCTTACAGCTGGAGGCCACTCATATGCAAGAGGAAGAAACTGTCACTGTGATCTCCAATCTTGGCCCTGCAGTACCCTGTGGACATTATTTTTGTCTGATACAAGATGCAGAGTCAATTGGAAGCTTTCATAACAAGGTTCTGAAACCTGAGTTAATGTTTGAGGAACAGACATTTGTTTTGTATGTGACAAACAAACTACAAATTAGCAAGCTGAAGGGAACCCTAGAGGTTACGTCTGTCATGATTCCAGTTTCAAGTTAGCAGTCCAAACGAAGTAGCAGCTGAGGGAGCTGAGACTGAGATGCAGAAATCCAGTGGGAAAATGAACACCAGGTAAAAACTCCTATTAGCGTAGATCCTCAAGAAACGATGTGAAGGAAGAAGATGGTACCTGCAAGACCTCCTTTCAAAGTGCTTGAAGGGTATTTCATAATGAATGCACCCTAAAAGAGGAAATATTTTGATGTTTAAAATTGTTTTAAACCCAGTTTCATTTTAAGTTTGAAAATGGAAACGTAGGATTGACCATCTGTCCCATCCTAACAATCAACAAAAGGTTGATAAACTATAATACGTAGTTTTAAAAAACACATCACAGGGCTGAAGACACAAACAGTCCTAAATGAACTAAACTCCAGAAAGTGGTAAACCCGTCATAAAAAAGACAGGGCTCCCAGCCCTCCTAGAACTGCAAAAGGAACAGGAATCCACTGTTAGGTTTCGTGTAGGGAGGGGTGAAGGGGGAGTAGAAACCAGCTAACACCTAAAAGACATTTAAGTCTCCTGTGAGCTTGTGTGCCAGACTGGATGTCAGAGGAGCTCCTCCAACAGAACTAGTCTGAAATCACTCAATGACATTTCTTTGTGAGTATAGTAGTCCCTTAGTATCTGGGGGATTGGTTCTAGGACCCTCACCCCAAACCTAAATCCCTGGATGCTCAAGTGCCTTATATAAAATGGTATAGTACAGTCAGCCCTCCTCTGTATCTGCTGGTTCCTCGGGATACAGAGGGCCAACTGTGTGTATATGATTTGGGTAGAAGCCTGTCAAAAGAGGTAAGAAAAGGGAGCTGAGAAAGGTCTCCCATGACGAGTGTGGGGCTTCACCCAAGTGCAAGCACCTCCTTTTCCCCAAGACAAGGAACAGGGTGAAAGAGATAAGAGAGACCCATAAGACACATTCTAGGCTCTTTCCATTCTAAGGTCTTTCCTGGTGAAGGGAGGGCTAGAGAGCTGAGAGAAAACCCTTCCTTCAGGCACTTTGGAATTTTACCTACCAAAGACTGAAGGCCGGGCAGGAAAGCTAAGATAAGCAACTCCTAAGCCATTCTAAAACTCCACAGAGTGGTCGCTGTGGAAGTTGTGGGAGGGGTAAGAGCTGAAAGAAATTTCCCAAGGTGCAGTGCACAGCTGGAAAGGAAAGCCTACTACTCTCCATGACTTAAAAACCTGGCGAGATTTTTCACACTCACAGAACTATGAGTTTCAGCTGTGAAGCAAAGGGAGTTTCCTGGAATCTCACTCAGATTCCAGGTTCCCCTGAGACAGAAATAATGATCCAGCCCGCAAAAAAATGTAAAGCTAATGGTGAAGTTAGTCAAATTATAGCTGTTCAGAGACCCGATGGAGATTGATTCAGCAACCAATGTAGCAGCATGGGGGAAAAAGAGGAGGGCCACTTTCCAGAGATAAATGTTATTTACTTCAGAATTTACTGCTCCGTTAATTAAAACTTAAGGCATATAATAAAAGGTTATGAAGCACATGAAAAGGCAAGAAAATGTGATCTGTCCTCAAGAGAGAAAACAGTTACATTCAGAGATGGCCTAGATGTTAAAATTATTAGTCAAAGACATTCAAATTACTAAGATAAAAATGGAAAAGGTGAAAAATATGAAGAAGGAATTGGGAAATTTTAGCAAGCACATGGAAATTATAAAAGAGAATCAAGGCAAAGATATCCAGTTAAACAAACTATTATCTGTTAGATCAATTAAGAAAAAAGTTTTTATTTTACCTTTACTTATTCCTCTTCAGTGCTCTTCCTTACTTTATATAGCTCCAAGTTTCTGACCTGTGTTATTTTCCTTCTCGATAAAGAACTTCTTTTAACATTTCTTGCAAGGTCTACTGGCAACAAATTTTCTCAATTTGTGTTTGCCTGAAAAAGTCTTTATTTCTCCTTCACTGTTGAAGGATATTTTTGTAGGGTACAGAATTCTAGGTTAGTGGTTTTGTCTCAACACTAAAAATTTCACTCCACTCTCTTCTTACTTCCATGGTTTCTGTGGACAAGTCAGGTGTAATCCTTATCTTTGTTCCTCTATAGGAACAAAGACTTCTGAAAGAAGTCAGACCCTCTGACTTCTTTCGGTATTATTTCTTTATCTTTGATTTTTTATAGTTTGAACATGACATGCCTAGGTGTTTTTTGGCATTTATGCTACTTGATGTTCTCTGAACTTCCTGGTTTGGCGTCTGGCTTTAATTTGTGGAAATTATTAGTCATCATTGCTTGAAATATATGTGACACCTTTTGTAGCAGTCCCACAGTCCTTGGATATTCTGCTGTTTTTTTTTTACAGTAGTTTTTCCCTTTGCTTTTTAGTTTTTGAGGATTCTATTGCTATATCCTGTAGCTCAGATTCTTTACTCAGCCATTTCTAGTCTACTAATAAGCCCATCAAAGGTATCCCTCATTCTGCTACAGTGTTTTTGATTTCTAGCATTTGAGGGGGTGGGGGGATTTACTTTTAGGATTTCCAACTCTCTGATTACATGCACATCTATTCTTGCATGCTAACTTACCCGTGAGAGCTCTTAGCATGTTAATCATTGTTGTTTTAAATTTCCAGTGTGATAATTCCAACAGCTCTGCCATGTCTTGTTCTGATGCTTGCTCCGTCATTTCAAATTGTGTTTTTTGCTTTTTGGTATGCCTTGTAATATTTTCTTGATAACCAGAGACAATGTACTGGCTAAAAGGAACTGCTATAAATAGGCCTTTAGAAATATGGTGGTAAGGTACACGTGGTAAGGTGTGGGGGGAGGGAAAGCATTCTATAGTCCTGTGATTAGCTCTCAGTCTTTTAGTGAGCCTGTGCCTCTGGACTATGACCTTCACAAGTGTTTCTCAGTTTTCTTTTTTTTTTTTCCCTCCCCCACTTCTGTGGGGCATGATGGCTAGAGTGGGAAGGAGTTGCATATTTCCCTTCTCTACATGGAAGGCTAGAGCCAGCTGGAGTTACATATTTCCCTTCCTCAGGTCAGTTAGACTCTGATAATACCTCAGCAGGTTAGGATCTGGTTAACTAGTTAACTAGTTTCCCTTGAGGGCAGGCTTGTTAAGACAATCAGAGTGCTCTTGTGTATTTCAAAATGGTTCCTTTCCCCCTCTTCCTGCCAGAAGCATGTGAGGACTTTTCTCTCATATTTACTAAGGAAACCCCATTGAGCTTCTAGAGGTCAGTCTCACAGTATTGTTGAGGGTCCCCTTGGAGTGTAACTCTCAGAATTGTCCACATAATTTGTCAATTACAGTTCAGGTTTTCCCACCGCAGCACTGGTTCCTGAGGCAATTTCTGCTCACGGGTCTCTGCTCTTGTAAGCTGTGACTCCCTGTGTTAGTCTGTCTGTCTCTTTCCTCTTAGGGGCAGTGGTTTGCCCTGTGTCTTCCCTTTTCTAAAGAAAGTTGTTGATTTTTCAGTCTGTTCAGCTGTTTTACTTGTTAGGACAGAGTGGTTACCTGGATGTGTGCAATCAATGAAACTTACCCAAATGAATACTTAGGATCTGTACATTTTTTGTGTTTAATGGTACCTCAAACACATACATACATAAACATATATAGATATATGAACATGTATATACATGCACAAAGAAAATGTGTCATTATTTCCCTTAAATCAGATATACTCCCTGATACATTCAGAAATGAGATATTTATCTGATAGGAATATCTGGAATTTTTTAAAGTTTGTACATATCATTGAAATCATGTATCATTTCTTTATTTTCCTTTTTCTGCCCCCATAGCCCCTCATGCACCTCTTTCTCCATATACCTCCCCTTACATGTGTCACATACAGGCACCTTAGTCCGCAAGGGTGAACAAAAACACTTGAGCTCTCCCAGGAAACAACAGCTCTCCTCACTGCCAAAATCTGCCATTTCCATCCAGCATAGCTGTTATAATTTGCAACATTTTTTCCTCTTTCCACAAGGAGAAGACAGGAAAAGGTGAAGCCAGTCTGCAAGCATCTCTTTTTGATAAAAATGACTGTATTTGTTTCCATAGCAAAGACCAAATATTGTTCACATCACTGTGGAAGTACAAAGAATGTAAATTTGCTCTAAAATTGAAAAAGAAAGAGAGATAGAGGATAGAAAGAAGGAAGGAAGAAAGGAAGGAAAGGAAGAAGGAGAGAAGGGGAAAGAAGGAAGGAAGGAAAGAAAGAAAGAAAGAAAAAGAAAAAGAAAGAAAAAAATGAAAGAGGGAGGGAGGGAGGAAGGAGAGAGAGAAAGAAGGAAGGAAGGAAAGAAAGAAAGAGAAAGAAAGAAAAAGAAAGAAAGAAAGGAAGAAAAGAAGAAAGGAAGGAGGAAGGAAAGGAAGGAAGGAAGGGAGGGAGGGAGGAAGGAAGAAAGGAAGGAAGGGAGGAAGGAAAGAGAGGGAAGGAAAGAAGGAAGAAAGGAAAGAAAGAGAGAAAGAAAGAAAGGAAAGAGAAAAGAAAGAGGGAGGAAGGAAGGAAGGAAGGAGAGGACTCTTCTTTTGCTTCCACCTGAGTTAAAGCTAGGTTTTCAGATTTCTTTGACCAGTGGAAGCTCATCATTCCTTATCCACCAAAATCAGCAGCACCAGGGTGCAGATGGAGAGTTCTTTAGTTGTGTTAATGCTTTTTCTGCTTCCCTTCCTTTAAACCCGGGGCTTCCATACCAACTCACAGTGAATTACTGTTTGCAATAGTTATATTCTGTGAAGTCACCATGAACATTGAATTAGTAGACACTGAGTTCGTTTCCTGTGAGCCTCTAATTACAACATTTTCAGGGAAGGATCTGTACATAAACTTGTTTTGTGTGTTACTATTTAGAGACATCTTACTTTATATTCATTATTCATTAGCATTGACCTCATGGCCAATAGCACTCATGCCTGAACAGAGCTTATCCAACACATATATTTTCTCTGTGAGGCACACCACAACCTTCTTGCATTTAGGAAGGCTAGACCACACTTCAGCACTATGCATGGGGACCATCTTAAACAGCAAAACCACAAACAAACACAAAAATGTGAGAGATGTGTCACTAAATAGACTGCAGAAAGGATGCTGGTTTACATTATGGGCTTGAAACATGAGGACAGAGCTGGGTCTTGTTCCACCTCTGCTGAGAACTGGAGTATTGTGTTCCTCAAATTTTTTGCTGCTCTGCTTGTGTACATGTCCATCAATGACAAGGAAAGTGTTAGCAGTGTTGATATCAAGGTTACAAATACATTTTAATGAGTAGGCTTAGTCACAAATATGAAATCTACAATAATGAAAATAAACTGAATCTCTCATGGAAACATAGTTAGAACACATAGAATTTTTTTCTAATTTCTATGTTCTATTTCTATGTAAATTAGAGTTTCAGTAGTTTCCTAATAAATATAAACTATTTGTGAGGCTTTACAATCTGCCTTCCCTGATCCTTCCATTATGGGAAGAGATCTTTTCCACAATTAATAAGTTTATCGATTCAATTTTCATTTTATCAAGCATCTACACTGTGCCAAGTATTATTCAAAATGAAAAAAATAATACAGTAACAAGTTATTATCCCTACTTGAAAACATGTAAAATTTAATCCATTTACAGTCAGTTGGGGCCAGGGGCAAAAAGGCAGGTGTAGTCAAATACAAGGTTATCAGAAATGGCCTATAGAGAAAGTGATATTAAAGTTGAATCTTCATGAATAAACAGAAGTTTGCCCAGTGGAGACATGTCTAGTGCATTAAATAAAATAGGAATATGGTGGTTTGCCTAGATGGTTTTGATATTGTGATTTTGATCCAGTGGAGATTTTCATTCCACATTTTAATTTCAAAAGTATTTAGAATTATGTTTTTAAATAAAAACACTGGGCTTCCCTGGTGGCACAGTGGTTGAGAGTCCGCCTGCCGATGCAGGGGACACGGGTTCGTGCCCTGGTCTGGGAAGATCCCACATGCCGTGGAGCGGCTGGGCCCGTGAGCCATGGCCGCTGAGCCTGCGCGTCCGGAGCCTGTGCTCCGCAACGGGAGAGGCCACAACAGTGAGAGGCCCACATAACACCAAAAAAAATAATAATAAAATAAAATAAAAATTAAAAAAATAAAAACACTAATATCAGAATTTCACAAGGATATTTTTTATTTCAAGAAGAAAATCTTCTGGATTTTTTCCAGAAAAAAATTTCACAGTTTTATATACAAGACAGTTAAACTATCTTTTCTTTTTTTATATTTTCTATTATGAACTGGGCAGAATCAATATACGGCCATACAATAGAGTTGATGATGATGTCTAAATATGCTTCCAGGGCAAAGATGTGGAGACATAAAACTGTATATCAGGTTTAGATGATTGCAAAATAGAGTTAGGAGGCTATTTCCATAGTACCTTTGGGAGATTATAGCCTACACAAAGGCAGCAGCAACGTTGATGGGGAGGGGCTTCCCTGGTGGCGCAGTGGTTAAGAATCCACCTGCCAATGCAGGGGACACAGGTTCAAGCCCTGGTCTGGGAAGATCCCACATGCCGCAGAGCAACTAAGCCCATGCACCACAATTACTGAGCCTGCACTCTAGAGCCGGCAAGCCACAACTAATGAGCCTGTGTGCCACAACTACTAGAGCCCGTGCTCTGCAACAAGAGAAGCCACCACAATGAGAAGCCTGTGCACTGCAACGAAGAGTAGCCCCTGCTCACCGCAACTAGAGAAAGCCCATGCACAGCAACGAAGACCCAACGCAGTCAAAATAAATAAATAAGTAAGAGGGTTAACATAAATTATATATATTAAGAAAAAAATGATGGGGAGGAAAGGACATATTTGAGAATTAATTAAGATTTAGGTCATAATATCCTAGTGGATATTAATGGAAAGACAGGGGAGATAATTTAAAGAGACTCTCAGAATATGGCACTCACATAGCATATAATAATAATATTGATAACAAAGATAATGAAACCAGATATAATCAATGATTATAACCAGATTATAATGAGATATGATTCATATGACATAGGTATCATATAAATCTAGCACCATTATATATATCATTTAATTTATAGTAATTCTTTCAACTTTATGAAGGAGTTACTATGTTTATCTTTTTTTTTTTTTGTGTGTGGTACGCGGGCCTCTCACTGTCATGGCCTCTCCCGTTGCGGAGCACATGCTCCAGATGCGCAGGCTCAGCGGCCATGGCTCACGGGCCCAGCCGCTCAGCGGCATGTGGGATCTTCCCGGACCGGGGCACGAACCCATGTCCTCTGCATCGGCAGGCAGACTCTCAACCACTGCACCACCAGGGAAGCCCCCATCTTTATTTTTTGAATGAGGAAAATCAAATGCCAAAAAAATTGGATAACTTTCCCAAGGTCACAGAGCTAAAAATTGGCAAACCCACAGCATTTGAATAAGCCAGATTTGAATGATTAATTTCCCATAGGACGAAGTTTTCAGTTATATATTGTGTGTGTATGTAGTAGGGTAGGAACAAAAAAATATTGTTTTTGGTGAACCCTGATATTATAAGAAAATCATGAACACAAAATTTGTTGTTCTATTACGTTCTGATAATGCTCAGATATTTTTGAATGATTATCAAGAAAACGTGGGCTTTGGAAAAAGAGTTTTAAATATTTTCTTAGTATTGTTTGAAAGCATGTGGTCTCCCTTCTATAATCATTGGTCAGAAAGAAAGGAACTGCTTTGTAAAAAAAAAAAAATTAGCAGTTAATAAGACTGAAGGACAATGTCTGAGAACACATAGCCTTGAGAATGAAACTGATTTAATTTTTTATTCGTTGAGCTGATAGAAGAATCTTTAATTGGAAACTAAAATAAACTAATATGTGTTTCCATATTTTCGAGTTAAAGGTGCACATATAAATATAATCCAAAGGCAAAACCCATACTGACCTTTATATTATTAAAATTCATCAGCAGTATAAAAAAATTTATTCTAAATCTGACTATGAAAGTCCAGTGAAAAACTAAAACTGCTAATAGAAAAATTTTAAATCCTAATCCCAAGAAAATTATAATTGTTTTTTCTAAAACCAACATTTTTTACATAATTTCTAAATTATTACTATTATACATAAAAGTAACTTATAAATAAATAACAACACTCTATATTTTTAATTGCTTTCCTCAGTCTCTAAATGGGAATGTCTGGATTGCAGCCAGTCATCTTACCCGTTTTGGTCATGAGCTCTACTTAATGAGAAGTTTTGGCTGGTTTAGGGCAATCCATCATTTCTTTTTGGAAATCACCTTGAAACTCATGCCTTTTCATATTTGGAGTGGGGAGGGCTGGTCGCTATGCAAGATCATTGTTGTATAAGAAAAGCAGTCAGAACACCATATACTAAGGGCTAGTAGTAATATTCAAAACTGAATTCACTATCTTCTCTCCAATACCTTTCTCCTTTAAACCCATTTTCCTAAAGCCATTCTTCTGGTCATTCAGGTACAGTCTATAAATTATTGACATGTCTCTCACTTTTGTGTTCCACAGCTAAGCAGCTGCCCCATCCTGTCTATCTTATCTTTGTGACATGTTTCAGTTGACGCATCCTCTTTATTAAACAATGTTTATAATTTAACTTAGCTTAATATCTCACACTTGGACTATTGCAGTAGTTTCCAACTGTTCTCTTCATCTAGTGTATTAACTTCTCAAGTATTTTATAGCTGGTCAATTGATTCTTCTGAAATAGGACAGATTGTGTCACTCCAGTGCTTCCCAGAGTCTTGAGAATAAATCCAAACTTCCTAATTTAGCATTCAACACCCTTTTAAATCTGATCAGAATATAACTTTCTGGACATAGTTCTTACTGGTGTCTCATGCACCCTGCCAACCAAACTGACGTACAAATTCTTCCCTCATTATGGCTGACCTTTTTTTTTTTTCCAATTTAATTTTCTTAATCTTATTATTTCCATCCCTTAGGATAACATTCTCTCTCAACTTTATATGTTTACATCATATCTATTCTTTAAGATCCAACCTATGTGCCATGTGACTATTGTGAATTCTGTCATCTGAAAACAATCTATTCTTAGCTAGAGTTCAGTAACATTGTTGTTTTTCTCTTAAGGTATTTAGAGCATGATCTATCTCTTATGGATTTTATATCATCGTACTCCATCACAAAGTATTTTGCTTATTGTAAGTACTCAATAAATACAAGAAACAAATTTTTGTATATCAATAGAAAAACTCATGGGGGAAAGAGAGAAATGTCATAAGCTTTGGAGAATCAATTACTAAATTTACACAACTGAACTCTGTTGGTGGTGTGACTGCTGAGACAAGAAAGTGTCATTAAATTTCTTGAAATTTAGTTCCTCCATGCATTGCTGTGTATGGTATTTTCCTTCACACAGCTCAGTAACTACAATGATGAGACTCATTGAAACTTGATTTGTAATAGAATAATGACTTATGAAGGGGTAGTAAGTCAATAATTTAGTAAACTTTAGATGTGTGACAACCAATAACAAAATAACTTTGACCGTTTCATATATTTTGTGAAACATAAAAAAAACCCCTGCTCTTTCAGTTTTATCAAAGAAAAGTATTAATGTTATAATGACTTGTGCATAATAAATGTCCTGATTTTAAAAATCTCCTTTCTCTTCTTCCACAATACACTGAAATAAATAGGATGTAAACAGTTCTATATATCTAATCATCTTACAGACTTCTATAAAATAATCAGTAATGGTTAAACTTTATTATTGATCAATTTATCTAGTCTAAGCAATTCAAAACTAGCCCAATTATCAGTAGTAACTAATCCTGATTCAACAATAAAAATTCTATTTATGCATCTCCCAAACTATATGGGTGTGTGAACAAAAATACCATGTAGTTTTTTTTTAAGTGAAAAATGTACAAATTAAAAAATCTAGCATAAACACTACTTCAGTCCTATGGTTAAATGATTCTACTTAGCTGCATCACTAGATATAATAGTGCCTGTTGTCCTGGGACTGAACTTTCAAGATTAACCATTGGCTACGTATGAAGGAGGGGAGGTGTCTTTAGCCTGCTGCTTTCACGTGCGCCATCTCATACCCACTGCCTTTAGTCAGCTGTTGCCTTTTACTCTCTTCCTCCTTGCCTCTTGAGCCAACTATTAAAATCTTCAGCCATAAAAATGGAGATGTGTTATCTTTTTCACAATTAAATCGACTTTAAAAACATTTAATTTGCATCCAAAATACTGAAATATTTGTTTTTTAAACCATATTTCTCATTTGTGGAGTGATCCTATTGAAAGTTTTATTCCTTTTTTTTCCTTCCCTTTATAATGTAACAATCTTCAAAATACATTATTATTTTTGAAACTATCAAATTTACAAATAAATTTGTAAATATAGAAGAGACTTATTTTACCCAAACCATCTGAGAGTAATTTTCCTATATAATGCCCTGCCACCCCCAAACACGTCAGTATGCCCTCCGCACACCCAAGGGCATTCTCCTACATACTGCATAGAACGCTTCAGAATAAAGAAATTAATTAATAAAGTAATTATATATTACTACCACCTGCAGTATGAGGCTCATACCCCATTGAAGTTCTGCCAGATTTCCCAGTAGCATCCCCTATAAGGAAAGGATCTAGTTTGGAATCGTGTTACTTTATTGCCATGTGTCTTTAGGTTTCTTCTCTCTTGAACAGTTATTTGGTGTTTCTTTGATTCTCATGACTTTGATACTTTTTAAGATTAAAGCCTAATATTTTGTGAAATATCTCTCAGTTTGGGTTTATCTGCTGTTCCTCAAAATTAGATTCAAGTTATGTATCGTTGTCAGGAATATTGCGGAAGGGATGCTATGTGATTCTTATTGCTTCTGATCAGGTAGCACATAATTTTTTCTTTTGTTTGTTATTTTTTTTAACTTTTGTATAAATTTTTTCGTTCTTTTTTTTCCTAGGTAGTACATAATTTTGACTTGTTCCATTATTGGTGGTGTATGTTTTGATCATTTGATTAAGGTCTCATATATCAGGCTTCTCCACTGTCAAGTTACTAATTTTGTCTTTGGAATCAATCAGTATTTGAAGCGATGTAAATATTCCTCATCAATATTTTAATTAATTAATTATACTATAGATACTTTGTTTCCTGTTTTATTCAATGGATTATCATATGTTCCTACCACTATTTATATCGGTTATCAAATTGTCCCAGATTTGGCCAGTGGAAGCCCTTTTATGCTGGCTCCTATGATCTTTTGGCATGTTGCCATCATTTTTAAGCACTTCCTTGCTTTCTGACAAAACAGGATGCAAGCTCATCTTATGCTTATACACCTTATGTTGTCCCAGTTATGGAGTCAGCCGTTTCTTCAGAAAGGCTGATTCGTTTTAGTGGAAAATAATATTTAGAAACCATCTTATACACCTTATGTTGTCCCAGTTATGGAGTCAGCCGTTTCTTCAGAAAGGCTGATTCGTTATAGTGGAAAATAATATTTAGAAACCATGTAGAGGAGTGGATGGACCTAGAGACTGTCATACAGAGTGAAGTAAGTCAGAAAGAGAAAAACAAATATTGTATATTAACGCATATATGTGGAATCTGGAAAAATGGTACAGATGAACCAGTTTGCAAGGCAGAAATAGACACACAGATGTAGAGAACAAACGTATGGACACCAAGAGGGGAAAGGGGAGGTGGGATGAATTGGGAGATTGGGATTGACATATATACACTAATATGTATAAAATAGGTAACTAATGAGAACATGCTGTATAGCACAGGGAACTCCACTTCGCTGTACAGTAGAAATTAACGCAACATTGTAAACACCCATACCCCAATAAAAAAAAAAAGAAATCAATATAACCGATATCTACATATTAGGTGTAACAGCTCCCAGGCCCTCTTAGTGGATATAACTAGAGAATATATTTATGTTTATACATCATACATACACATACACCCCTATCCTTTACATATATACTTATGTGTCCATATTTATTTATTGATAGGTATATAGAAAACCATGAGTTCCCATCAGTATTCCAACAACAAATATTTCATTTCTGTTTTCTCTATTTCAATCATTGTAACTCGCTTCTCTAACTGAGAATCTTGCCTTCTACTTGTCTTAATATATTTATTTACCTGTATTCTTCTCCATATAACCAATCTTCTATCACTGTTACCAATTGCACTCCTACCACATGGGCTCTAATACCCTGTGCTGAGCTGCCTCTCCTGTATGGACACCCTCCTCACCTTGCTTGAGCTCTTATAACAAATGTCTGGTCACCCCTCAGTGGGGATGCCTTCCTCACCCTGTTGGGCTTTGATGTTATTGAGTGACTGCTCTTTCACACAGACATCCTCCTTGTGTGTTTCATAGAAGGAAGGTCAAAAATGCCATTCTAAGAAAAATGCAAGAGTAGACTTAGGAGCAGTTGATTGCATATATGAATATACTACTTTATTACCTTCTGCACAAAACATAAATAACATTCCTATTGTGCTTTCCCCTATCTTCCTGTTATTCCTTTCTCTCTATTCAATTGCAGCTCTTCAAAAACTACTCATCTACCTCGGCTCTTACACTTATGCCAGACCAGCCCCTTGGCTTCCAATGAGAAGAACATCTGGGTGTTCTTCTCACTTTGCTTGGCCCCTTGTGTAACTCAAAAATTATTTGAAATTGCCCATTTAGTGATCCCTCCCTGTGAACTCTTAAAGCACCTAGTAGAATGAATCCCTTATTGGACATTTGCATACCCTAGCTTTAATTGTTGCCTTTTTTTCTTTCTTTATAAACATCTCATCTCCTTGGCTATTTCATAAGCTCTTTGTGAACACCCATGTTGTATAATAATTTTATCCCCACATCTTAAAACATATTGGTCTACATTCATGGGGTCCTTGAGATACTTGGAAGTGAAGCGAACACATAACCATAGTCACAGTTTGTTTAGTCATAAAAGAAATCCCTGAGAGTAAGAGTGGTTATCATTCAAAAGTTGTTGGAGGACATTTAAAAATGAAAATTGAACAGGAAGAGATTTTAGCAAACCCAGCACAGAGTAAGTTGTTGCTTTTTGTATGTGAGAGAGTAATTGGCTTGGAAACATCTTGCAAATGTGGTAACATTGGGAATTAGCATCCCCAAAGCTAAAGGACACTGTTTGATGGTATAGGAGAGAGAGCTACTGGCATAATGCTTTTTCAGCAAATCTGTAGACTCCTGATTCTCACTTAATAACATTTGACGAATAATTACATATATGTGAATGAGAGAAAAAAAATAGAATAAAAAGACCCGGGGACCAAAATGACTATCTTTCTTAAGTGTCCTGTAATCTAATGAAATGTGGTCCAGCTTATCAGCCTTTCTCAATGTCATTCAAGCTTATACCCAAACTCCAGAAGCTAAGGAAGATAAAATTGAAGAATTCTGAAATTCATTTCAAGACCTTCTTGAAACTACTCCAAAATACGTGCTTCTCTTTAGAGAGGATTTCAAAGTTAGAGTGAGAAAAGTGTTTATTGATCAGAATGTAATGGGAGAGAAGGGAATTGGAAAGGATCAATGCATTCATTGGGTTTTGCTCAGCTTGACCTTGCACACAATATATTTAAATATTAAGAAATACATTTGGAACTTTCTAGACTGGCTCCTTACAAACCAAATTGATTGCGTTATTGAGTGAAAATTCGAGAAACCAATGTTCTCTAGGGTGACAGACGTATGGTCAAATGGTAATGTCAATTCAAATTGCCACTTCCCTAGGATTTCACTTGTGCTGTGTATTTATCACTTTATCCTCTCACACCTCATCTCTGATCACAAAAAGAGGTGTGAAATGAAAATGAAGAAGTGTTTGATAAATAGCTGAAATGTCAGGGAGAAAAGCAGCAAATGATCTGTAGCAACAATTGAGTGTGAATTTATTGATGTTGAAAAGGGTAGCATTTCAAGGAAAACATACTAGCAGTGATTGCAGATGCTCGCAGATGAAGTATCACAGCACATGGACTATAGGAGAGAACTCAAAGGAAAATGCCTGTGCTGATATAATAAGGCAATGAAGAAGGGGGCTGTTTGGATAAGGAGCAAATGATCCAAGAATGCTAAAGCATAAGCAAAGATCTGTGTCAAATGCAGAAAATGTGGGGAGAGTTATAGGAGCTCTTCACATATGAACTACGGCTCTACAATAACAACATTGATCAAATAAGATGGACACAGTTCATTCAAATATAGTTATGGAATGTGCCAAACTGTAGTGTTAGCTCTGAAGATATTTTGTTCAAAAAATGTTACCTTTGTGGGGTTTACGCAGTAGTGTTCCAATGAGAGGAAGACAGATAACAGTAAATAAATAAAAAATAAACATTAAATTAACCCTGTGATGGAAGTGCTCTGGAGAAAGATGAAACAGAGAAAGTGGGTGAGTGAGTGAGGCATGGAGAAGGTCAGCTGAAATGTTTAATATGGTGGTCAGGGAAGGAAGGTATCATTGCTAAGGTGGTATTTCACCAGAGATAATCACCAGAGATAAAAGTAAAAGAACAAGGTGGTGAAGAGCAGTCCAGAAAGAGGAGCCAACATGTTCAAGAGCTCCTAGGAAGCACATCTGCTGAGATCAGGAAATATCACAGAGTCCGGTGGTCAGTAGCCCAGTGTTACCTGAGTTGAACCTCTCTCTCTCTCTCTCTCTCTTTCCACACACACGTATGCACGTATACACGTGTGCAGGAAATAACTAATTTTTTATGTTTCTTTACAACAATGTGGAACTGCTTTTGTAAATAAGATTTAATTTTAAGAGAAATCATAATCCTCAAAGATTATATTAGGGAAAACTTATGCTCTTTAAATTGTTGGAATAGTCTGATTTCCAGTTCCATCTAGAGGAATCCATATGCCATATTAAATACCATACATTAGTCAGTCTATCACAGGGTCCCCAGTTTAGCTCTAAGGTATTTTTTTCCCTAAAGCAATGAAAGGATCATGAAGAATAGGAAGTTCAAATTTTCAATTTATATTGTACTTCTATAGTTAACATTAATTACACTAGCCTATATAGAGCTATGCAGAAGGCATTTCTACTTTAATTTGTTTTCAAAAGTCAATTATGAGCTCAAGGATCTCAACTACCATATGTTTTTAGATATGTTAAAAATGAATGTAATAAGAACTTAATCTGAAAAAGAAGCTGTGAAAAATTTAAATTCATTTAGGAAACAAATAGTATAGTGCTTTACTTACATCATACACTTACTTACATATACTTACCCTATATAAAGTATTTACAAATACTTTCCTTCTTTTTCAAGATCCCTTGATGCACAGTGAATTTTTATCTAGAACCTCTAACACCCATGCTTTGGAGTTACTGAGAACAATGATTATTTTGCCTGTGTGTTGCAACCAGTATCTTAGTAGTTTGTGCCTTAATTGAGACCTTTGTTCTTATTAAATCAAGAGTTTTATTTCCCACTCTCTACACTCTCCTCCACTGGTTTCATTAGTACTATTAGAAATGAAAGGCATATTGAAAGGGAAGCAACTCACCAAAAATGAGCTAGCCTTGGTTACTGAAGCATGAAATAAAAGGAAGTATGTGCTACTTCAAAGTTCAATCATTTTTCAGTTTGGGCATATTTATTACCCCCATCAGAAAGATTATTCATCATTTAATTGCATAAAAATAGTGTTGTTTGTTTTTAAGTAGTTGGTGTTAAATATTATCCATAAAAATATAAGAATCAGGGCAAGGGATTTTTTTTTACTTTAGAATTAAAACAAGAACTGAGTATCTTGATTTGATAGCCTTGTAAAAAACCTTAATTCAAAAGATGACTTTTTGTTCTATTGATAATAGTACTTACTACTTTTATGACTTGTTATACTTTGATTCTTAGACAGTGTTCCCTTGAGTCATGTTTTCTGCTTATATCCTGTCTCTTAGGTGGTAGATTTTACATTTATTGTAATTGAACCTCATCTTCCTGCAAACCTGCAGTTTGTCATATGATACTTCTAATTCCTGCAAGCCACTGAGAATGAGGATTTTATAGTGTCTGCAAGAGACAGGGATGTCTAGATTGCTTGTCAAGCAAGGGTTTGTATTTATTTACAACGGCCCAGATTAAATAGAAATTGACTTTGCTCCCTTTATACATGGGTACTGGCGGGATAATAAAATAAGTGAGAGTTAGATAGGCTTTAATGTTTTTAATGTTGTAGATAAGAAGGCTACCAAATGGGAAATTAATTGTTCATTGGCACAAAGCAATAGTGATTTGGCAGAAGAATAAGGGGAATAAACCTTGCCATTGGTAAGTTCACACTCAATCCATGTAAATACTTCATCCTGGCATTTTCATCCAGTGATTTACTTAACTTTGCATTTAAGTCATCTCCAAAATAATGTGTTTTTAGAATCTATTACATTGCAGTGCCTGTGATCCTGCAACTATAGCTCTTGATTTCATTCCAAATTTAGGGATTATTCAGTCAATAATTAGGCAATCAACAGTATTTGTCTTGCTGATTTATTTTTTGTGAGAAGACACCCTAATCTCACACTTTTCCAAGGCACTGGGGAAATAACTCAATTTAAAATGACTTTAATCATTAGTCTTAAATCCCAGAGACTTAAAAAAATATTTCCTGGACCCAATACTGTGTAATGGAATATATTAGAGAAACTCTTTGTAAGCAAAAAGTCAGTTGTTAGAGCTGTAATGGAGTTTCATATAAAAATATTTGTACTGCTATGTTTTATTGACATCATATGGAAATTTTTACCATGTTTTATCTTCACAGTTATAGATATATTAATTTATCTGTGATCTGTTTTGCCACTTGATTGTTTTGACAAGAAGTCTTTGGACATAGAATACAGAGGTATCAGTGACCCCAATTAAATTTTTTCAAGACCAAAAAATATACAGCTAATTATTCCTTCTGTAACAGAAAATTGCCCCTGATTTGGGGATGACTGACTCTACTCACGGTGTATTCTTACGAGTGAAAACTGAGATTAAGAACCTAGAATATGCATTTAGAACTACATGTATAATAGAAATCATTTTGTCGTATCTTTAACAAATGTCTTATTGTCACACTGATGTGTATTTCTTCTTGGAAGTGTACAATTTGGTTAGATAATACAGTTTACAGGCAAAGTCATTAAATACTAATTGTGCACAGCCTATAAAACATACATTTTGTTTAAGGTTGGGTATTCAGTGGCAAATAAAACAGAAAATGTTCTTAGCCTCATGGATTTTATAGTTCTGTAGTCATTGATGGATGAATGGATGAATGGATGGATGGATGGACAGATGGATTGATGGATTCATCAAGCAAACCATGGAAACATAGCAGTGTGGAACATGAAGAAAAGGGGTAGAGAGGAAAGGAGTACTCTGTTTTCCTTGAGCTCATTGACATTTTTAATCAATGCTGTTTGCTTGGGACTATTGCAAAACATGTTTTCTCATCCTAGAATCTTTGATCACACAATTATCTATAGTGAAAATCACATCTTTATACTATAATTTCCATCATCAATATGTCATATTTCCACAATTTCCAGACATGTATGTGAATTTTCAAGGTCCCAAATGGAAGCTATGATTTACACTGCAGCAATTTTTTTTCTCGCATGTAAATAGATGTATGTAATTGTGTAACTATGTACTTCTTATATTCTTTATCTTAATCTCCAAACCTCTTGGGGACAAGATTTCTTGTGGTATTATTATTATTTAACCTTGACTCATAGTAGGTGCCAGTCTAATGGAGCCTCCCTCCGAGCAAGATCTCTAATGGGAAAACAATCATGCAACTTGAATCAATTTTTAAATATAGTCATTGCCTATAATCCCAGATGACACATAAGTTTCAACCTGTAATATCCTTTTACCTAGTGATAATGACAAACCCTTCCAGCTTTTCTTTCTTTAGGCCTATGAATGGACCACTGTCAAATGTAGATTTTGTCCGATGAGATATAAAAATGAGTCATGGAAGTTGAAATCCATAACTACTCAGGGAAGATGAATCAATTTGGAGTAGAGGTTCCATCATGGTGAACACAGGTGGAAGTGCGTGGGTCATGGCTGAAATGCCATATCCCTTTTCAGTTCTTAGAGGGATTTAATAGATTTTCTTAAATAAATGTTTCTCTACTTACTGTGCACCTGATGACATTTTTCTTTTTTTTTTAACATCTTTATTGGAGTATAATTGCTTTACAATGGTGTGTTAGTTTCTGCTTTAAAACAAAGTGAATCAGTTATACATATACATATGTTCCCATATCTCTTCCCTCTTGTGCCGATGACATTTTTCAAAGACTTCAAATGGTTGGGTATTTTTAATAATTTTCACCAGTTATGGTCGTTTCACTGGGGAGAGGGTCCATGAAGATCCTCACATCACCATTCCAGAAATGAGACACCTGGTGTGGAGTTTCTTGAACAGATAGTGAATGCTGGTCATCTGCTATAAAGCCAGGTTCTGGAAGCAGAGGTACATTTTATGTTCTGTGGGAAACATAGGGAGGGCCTCCAGTTGACAGAGCAGAAAGATGGCAAAGATTCTGGGGAAAAGCTCTGGAATTCGGAGTAAAAATTGAGTGATCCTATAAAATAGAGCAGAGGACAAGATTCTAATGAAGAATCCAGCAGAGCACTTTCATATCCAGTGCTCTCATTTTCTTGAGGAGGGAATGGAAAGGTAAATAGTTATGCTCAGTAGCTAAGTTTGTGCAAATGACATTGAAAAGTTCTATTTCCTAAGAGAGAAAGACCAAGAATATGTAGCCTCTGCTAAGGCTACATGTATCATTTTTGCAGTCATGCCTCTTTAAAAAACATCTTCTGCTGGCTTTCTTTCTTCTATGAGTGAATGATCATCTAGCTTTTTCATGTGTGAGAAATAATCTGTCATATACTTTTGAAATGACACCTACAGTAAAGAACAGGAAATTGATGTTGAATGCATCCTTATTACATTGTGTTAAATAGAAAACATTAAAAATGCTTTCCCTGACTTTTTTTTATAATAGGAAAAAAATGTAGCTAAGTACACAAAAATTATTCTTGTCCATTACTTACAAAAACCATGTCCTCTATTCTAGTTTTTCTATTGTAAATCTGGAATTACTTGTAATTGATGTAACAGTAATTTACTCTTGTTTCTTTTCAAACGTAAAAGCCTCTGTTTATATTTTTCCTATTAAGAACCCAACTATTCAACTGCTGAATAGATATCATTAGGACACCTGAAGTAACAAAAACTGAGAGAAGGTTTTGGAAAGTATAGTCATTCAAATATCATTGGCTACAAAGGGAACCTAATTACTCTTCTTTGCTTGATATTTCCAGACTTGTGTACTTTATCACGTGCCACAGCATTTGCATCAGCACCAAACTATATTATCTTTGTAAAAAATTAAGATGCTGAACTTGGTTTTCCAAATTAGTTATTTAGCCCTTAGGGATTTGAAAACTTTTGCAAAATAATGATATCTCTCATTAAAAATAAGTGTTGTTGACTCACATATTTAATAAAGGGCATCCCAGTAACCAGAAAAAATTAATTCAGTTCCTGAAGTACCTAGTTGCAAGCAGAGTATTTCTGGAAAATTGTATTGTAAAAATTAATTGTAAAATTAACTTTATTTAATTGAAATAAATGCCATTAGAATGTAACCAGTACCCAGATCAAGAAATAGAATATTTTCTGCTTTCCTGATGCCCACCTGATGCCTTCTTTTAGTTATAACCTGCCCTCATGGGTAATTCCTCATTTTTAACACTAGAGATCAGTTTAGTTTAGTTTACTTTAAAAAAAAATTTTATGGGTAAAGATATATACTATTATCTTTTGAATATGTTTTTTATTCAAAAAATTTAGTGAGATTAATCTACTTTAATGTGGTGGCTATTTGTTCATTCTCATTTCTACTTAATATTGTTCGTCAATATATATTTTTTGTAGAGGTAAAAGCACCCCCAGTATTAAGGTACTTAGAGGAAAGATTTTGGAAAAAAAAGAAAATAACATTTACCAGTCCAGTTCTTAAATTCTCTAGTAATGTACACATTCAAGGTGACAATATCTAGAGAGGAATCACAGGACATCAACACAATCATGGAGCTTTCCAGTCACTCCATATTTTTGGCTCTCAGCCTGGTACCCAGGCATCTGAGAAGTGAGAAGTCAACTCACTGAATAGTGGAAGACTGAGAGAATAGGATGCCTGTGGATACGTTTGTCCTCATAAACTTTCACAAGAAGGAAGAATAGAGGAAAAGAGTAAGATCAGTAAAGAATAAGAAAAAAGTGTGATATAGCCTTACATAAGAAAATGTGATCTAGAATTCTAAAGGAACGGCTCTATTTTTTTTTAATGTAAGGAAAGGTGTCCATTTACAAAAGAGTTTCAGAATTACCTCTCTTCAGAAAATACTGACAGTTGAGTGGGAATTATCAAGTTGATGAATGACATTTGTCATTTCATGATTTGTTCCTTAGCAGTGCTAGACTTCAGAGTGGGGCAATTTGAGTTATTGACAACAAAACTCACGAAGAAGGGGAATAAGAAGTGATTTTAGAAGGGTCCTGAGTGAATCTCTGGGATAAAACAGTCCAACACTGGTAATCTACCAGACATTCTAGTTTACTTTCACTGCCAAAAATAAAATTCAATGTAAATATATTATTTGAAAGCCTACAATATACTATGAACAAAGATGTATTACTTTACTCTGTTAATGTCAGTATTACTTACGGAATCTTGGCAGAAAAATGAATGTATTTACTTTTTTAGGTTATGTTTATAATCAAGAAGTTAATTGTTAGTGTAATAGCCTAGTACTATCATATAATTGTTTTTTAAAAACCTAAAATCTACAAAAACAAGAACTAGCAATCAACGTTACAAGTAAGAATATATCATTGACCTTAAAGTGTTCTATCACTGTATTAGGTACTTGAAAGAGAATACTAAATGCACTTCAAATTTTAATGTTAGTTTTGCTCGAGGTAATGTTTTGGTTGTGTATGTGTCTGTGTACTTTTTAAGAAATGAAGGTTGTTACAATGTGTAGGGTGTACATTGTTTTTGTTGAGGCATCCAGTGAATGGTTGGATAAAAACCACTTTGTGGATTTTACTCTTTGCCTTGAATAATGTCCATATTCTTTCCACTGATTACTTGAACACTCCTTTCCTTCCACAGTGTTGAAAATAAGTGTATTTTAATCCTTGAAAAAGTAATATTTAAGGATAGGTGAAAAGAAGAAACTGGAAAACAGTAACTGTTCTCACAAGGTGTTGGGATCTTGATGCCAAAATCTGATTTAATCTATCCAACGTGATGTATAACTTAAAAAGCAGAGAAATTGCTTTTAAATATGTCTTTTTCCCTTGACGTGTGTACATGTGTGAGTGCTTGTGCCATGGTCCTCTTTTATTATCCAGTTGTCAACGTCCTTAGGTAATAAACTTCAGTCATATCTCAGTTCCATCAATCAGAAAATTCATTGGCATTTTGGTGTAATTCCCTGCTATTACCGGTGACAGTTTTCTCCCAGCCACTACCCTTGGGGATTTTTACCAATTATTCCATCTCTAATAGATGCAGTTTTAAAATCACTAGGATTTTAAAAATGAAACAGTTGGCAGTTTCAAGCAGCAGTAGATTTGAAGTGGGGTTGTGGGAAGGTTTTCTAGGAATGCTATCAATGTCTGGGGCAATGGTCTCAGAGAATAACTAGATCACAGCTAGAATTCTGAACAGCTGAACTGAATAATAATGTACTTTCAGGCCCCTATGATGTCTGTTACCATTTCCTATCTTAAGTATTAGCATTAGAGTGTACATGATTTTTTTTTACAGAAATTATTCTAAGGTAGATTAGCTCCTCCAACAAATAATATAAATGATTTCAATAAAGGAATAGGTAAGCAATAGATTTTCTTGCATCAGATACTTTTATGGACACTTCTACCTTTTTCAGAGCTAGCAGTTTCCTCTCTTAAAACCATGTTTTTGGGGGTCTGATGAAAAAAGGTGATTAAGTGTGTGGGTATGTGTGATGGAGAGGTTGGAAGTAAACAAGACAGATAGTACCTTCAAAACATTGTTGTAAAGTACATGGACTATGTGGAATTTTTCTTTATGATCTGGTATATATGGGCCATGTTTTGAATGGGCCATGTTATGTATGTAATGGGAAAGAATGTGTAGTGTGCAGTTTAGGTTAACTTTGTTAATCGTGTTGCTCAACTTTCCTATTCTTACTAATATTCTGGATACTTGGTCTAGCAATTGTTATGGTTGTAGATTTGTCTGTTATTCCTTATAGGTTTCTCAATGCTGGCTGCATAAATTTTAAGATGACGTCATTGGGTACATACAAATTTTAATTTGGTACAGCTTGCTGATAAATTAAACTTTTGATCATTATAAAGTAAACCTCTTTTCCTTTAGAAATCCTTTTTCGCCTTTAGTCCATTTTGTCTGATGTTAATAGAGGAACAACAGCTTTCTCTGGTTAGTATTGGAATGGGATATCTTCCTCCTTACTTTCAATTACATAGGGATTTACCGTGAGAAATCTAAGCTTTGCATGGTCTCCCCTGCAGACACAGGGAGAAATCTTATCCTCTACCCTCTGCCAGAAGTATGGAGTGCTGGCCTGACCTGGGCTCAGCCTCTAAATGCTGAGGTGGTATTCAGGTTCCTGGCCAACTGTAGGGCTCCTACTGACAGGTGCCTATTATTCTGGTCTCCAGTGACAACCTGCCCCTAAATAGGCTTCTTTGAGTATTGGCACCCTAAGACTAACCATCTGAATTAGACCCTGCCAAGTTGCTGCTTGGGGACCAATCAGACCCAGGCTTCAAAGCTAGCCTCAGGGGAGGGAAGGGGACCAGGACATAGACAAAGGGCTGGAGTTCTCTGAGGGCTTAGCCCCTGGAAGGAAGCATGCCTGTGCCAGCAATGGCAGCAAAAGTTATAGATTGGCAATAATTATTAAGAGTTGTAAAGCTGAAAGGTTTAATTTTTGAAACTATTCATAATCACAACAGTCATGCTAGAGTGAGAATAAATTATTATCTATAATATGAAAATAAATTATAATATACAATAATAATATAGATGATGATATGCTATTTCCCTTGATATTTGATGTTTGTGTTATTTACACAGGTTTAAAATCTTTAATTTCTCACTCTCTGTAAGTATGCATTTTTGCTCCTAAGGTTACATAGATAATTTTTATTATTTTTCTTAGCTGTCTGCTAAATTGTATGTTTCAGGTCCCACAAAACATGGACATGCCTCTGCCTTCAGTTTTTGATATCATATTTATGATATATCCCTTGTAAAAGTGCAAATAATTATGTTATCTGACCATCTTTGGAGCATAGTTATTTAGAAGTAATGTTATCTCTTTGCTCTTCCTGTCCTGCTTTTGTTTTTTTATCCATTTATTTTTTTTCATAACTATTGTTCAGTATTTTACTTTTGTCCTTATTTGCTTTCCCCATTATACTCAGCATTTCATTCTTTCTTTTAGCAATTGTGTTAGAAATTACAACATGAATAATTTACTTAGTGGTGTGCAACTTTAATCAATATTGTTACTCTTGCAAGAAAGCTAAGGAAGTTTAACTCTTTATCCTTCTCTCAAATTGTTATTTTGTTATGTATTTTAATGTTATCTTCAATGAATTATTAATTGCTAAAAATTAAAATACCATTGTTAAGAATAATCTAATTTCTTATATTTTGTTTTATGCCAATAACTTGTTAATATTTTAAAATCTATTGAACAACTTTCATACATTCACACATTGCAGGCCTTCCATTTTGAAACACTTTTCCCATCTGAGAAGTTTGTTTTTTGGAATTTTCTTTAATACATGTCTGCTGGTAGCACACTCAATGACTCTTTCTCAAAATTACTTTGTTTCATTACCTACTTAAAAAAAAACACAGTGTGCTAGGTATACAAGTCAAGGTTGGCAGTTGTTTTCTTTCATTATATCAAATAATTATTTGACTTTTTTCATGCTTTCCATTGTTTCTATTGAGATATTGGCTACTCTTTCTAAGGTGTGGATCTTTTTTAACTTGCTGGATATTAATATATTTTTTAACCTGCTGAATCAGTTAATATATTTTACTAGTATTGGACATTCTTGAGCCATCACAATTTCAAATTATGTCTGTTACATTGCTTTTCTTTTCTCCATCTAGAACTCATTTGACACATCACTCTATTTTCCATACCACTTATTTTCATTACTCTATTCTCCAACTCTCTCTTTTTGATAATTGCTTTACACCTATGTTAAAGTTCAATAATTTTCTATTCAACTCTATCTAATCTCCTGAGTCTATCCTTGAGTTTCAGTTTCAATTGTTGTGTTTTCCATTCCAAAAGTTCAATTTTGTTCTTTTTTTTTTTCCCAAATCTGCTAGGTTATTAATTATGTTGCTTTGTCCCTGTAGGTATTTTTCAATCTTGTCTTTTATTTCTTAAAACTTATTAGACATTGTTGTTTTGTCATATGGTCTTATGATTCTATGACTTAAAGTTGCAGTGTTCTATTTACTTCTTATTTCTGCTTACTTGTGCTATTTTTGTTTCCAAGGAACCTTGATTCCTTGTGTGATATCAGCTTCCTTTGGGAAATTATATTTGGTTCTTTGTGGCCTAGGAAAGGGTTCCAGAGATTTTTCCAGTGCCTAAGGCTCCAAGTTTAAAGTAAATGCAGTACATGATTTGATTTTGAGCTGTAAACTCTTGGAAGCCCAGGTTGTAGTTAAAACTTCTCAGGGATTCCACTAATCCTCTTCTCTTCTCAGGGCCAAAACCACTCTCTTTACTGGTACCTGGTGGTGGAGGGGGAATGAATTAATGATACTACATAAGGAATTGGTCTAAAGACCTATCAGGGACTTGATTGTGGACAAGTTAGTTTGGGATGTCTGTTAGTGTCCCAAGCGAGAAGTCAAGGCAGTAGCTTCATACTGATATGAGATTCATTAGAGGTGAGGGCAAGAGCTTTAATATTGGGGATTAAAGCAGGTAATTAGTTTTCCTATCATACAGTTAAATTCCACAGCCTCCAGGGTGATTTTTACAAAAGATAAATTAGATCATGTAATTCCTTGTTTAAGTCTTCCAAATGGCTCACAATCAACCCTAGAGTAGAATCTAAACTCTTTAAGATGACTTAACATTAATCAGCTTTACAACAAAAGCTAAAGGAACTTCTCTAGGCAGGAAACACAAGAGAAGAAAATGACCTACAAAAACAAGCACAAAACAATTAAGAAAATGGTAAAACGAACATACATACTGATAATTACCTCAAATGTAAATAGATTAAATGCTCTAACCAAAAGACACAGACTAGCTGAATGGATCCAAAAATAAGACCCATATATATGCTGTCTGCAAGAGACCCACTTCAGACCTAGGGACACATACAGACTGAAAGTAAGGGAATGGAAAATGATATTCCATGTAAATGGAAATCAAAAGAAAGCTGCAGTAGCAATACTCATATCAGATAAAATAGAATTTAAAATAAAGATTGTTACAAGAGGTAAGAAAGGACACTACATAATGATCAAGGGATCAATCCAAGAAGAAGATATAACAATCATAAACATTTATGCACCCAACATAGGAGCACCTCAATACATAAGGCAAATGCTAACAGCCATAAAAGGGGAAATCGACAGTAACACGATAATAGTGGGGGACTTTAACACCCCACTTACACCAACGGGCAGATCATCCAGACAGAAAATTGATAAGGAAAACAAGCTTTAAATGACACAATAGACCAGATAGACTTAATTGATATTTATAGGACATTCCATCCAAAAGCAGCAGAATACACTTTCTTCTCAAGTGCACATGGAACATTCTCCAGGATAGATCACATCTTAGGTCACAAATTGAGGCTTAGTAAATTTAATAAAATTGAAATCATATCAAGCATCTTTTCCAGCCACAAGGCTATGAGATTAGAAATCAGTTACAGGAAAGAAATTGTAAAAAATCCACAAACACATGGAGGCTAAACAAAACGCTGCTAAATAACCAAGAGATCACTGAAGAAATCAAAGAGGAAATCCAAAAATACCTAGAAACAAATGACGATGAAAACACGACAACCCAAAACTTATGGGATGCAGCAAAAGCAGTTCTAAGAAGGAAGTTTATAGCAATACAATCGTACCTCCACAAACAAGAAAAATCTCAAATAAACAACCTAACCTTACACCTAAAGCAACTAGAGAAAGAAGAACAAACAAAACCCAAAGTTAGTAGAAGGAAAGAAATCATAAATATCAGAGCATAAGTAAATGAAATAGAACTGAAGAAAACAATAGCAAAAATCAATGACATTAAAAGCTGGTTCTGGGGCTTCCCTGGTGGCGTGGTGGTTGGGAGTCTGCCTGCCGATGCAGGGGACGTGGGTTCGTGCCCCGGTCCAGGAGGATCCCACATGCCACGGAGCAGCTGGGCCCGTGGGCGGTAGGATCATAAGAGACTACTACAAGCAACTACATGCCAATAAAATGGACAACCTGGAAAAAATAGATGAATTCTTTGAAAGGTGCAACCTTCCAAGACTGAACCAGGAAGAAACAGAAAATATAAACACACCAATGACAAGTAATGAAACTGAAATGTAATTTAAAATCTTCTAAGAAACAAAAGTCTAGGACCAGATGGCTTCACAGGCAAATTCTATCAACCATTTAGAGAAGAGTTAACACCCATCCTTCTCAAACTCTTCCAAAAATTTGCAGAGGAAGTAACACTCCCAAGCTCATTCTATGAGGCCACCCTCACCCTGATACCAAAACTAGACAAAGATATCACCAAAAAAGAAAATTACCGGCCAATATCACTGATGAACACAGACACAAAAATCCTCAACAAAACACTAGCAAACAGAACCCAACAACACATTAAAAGGGTCATACACCATGATCAAGTGGGATTTATCCCAGGGATGCAAGGATTCTTCAATATAGGCAAATCAATCAGTGTGATACACCATATTAACAAATTGAAGAATAAAAACCATACGATCATCTTAATAGATGCAGAAAAAGCTTTGGTCAAAATTCAACACCAACTTATGATAAACACCCTCCAGAGGACAAGAATATCCACTCTCACCACTATTATTCAACATAGTTTTGGAAGTGCAACTACAGCAGTCAGAGAAGAAAAAGAAATAAAAGGAATCCAATTTGGAAAAGAAGAAGTAAAACTATCACTGTTTGCAGATGACATGATACTATACATAGAGAATCCTAAAGATGCCACCAGAAGACTACTAGAGCTAATCAATGAATTTAGTAAAGTTGCAATATATGAAATTAATGCACAGAAATCTCTTGCATTCCTATACACTAAAGAGAAATTATGGAAACAATCCCATTTACCATTGCAACAAAAAGAATAAAACACCTAGGAATAAACCTACATGAGGAGACAAAAGACCTGTGCTCAGAAAACTATAAGATACTAATGAAAGAAGTCAAAGATGACACAACCACATGGAGAGATATACCATGTTTTTGGACTGGAAGAATCAATATTGTGAAAATGACTATATGACCCAAAGCAATCTGTAGATTAAATGCAATCTCTATCAAATTATCAATGGCATATTTCGAAGAATTGGAACCAAAAATTTTACAATTTCTATGGAAACACAAAAGACCCTGAATATCCAAAGCAATCTTGAGAAAGAAGAACAGAGCTGGAGAAATCAGGCTTCCTGACTTCAGACTATACTACAAAGCCACAGTAATCAAGACAGTATGGTACTGGCACAAGAAAAGGAAATATAGATCAATGGAACAGGATAGGAATCCCAGATATAAACCCACACACCTATGGTGACCTAAGCTATGACAAAGGAGGCAAAAATATACAATGGAGAAAAGGCAGTCTCTTCAATAAGTGGTGCTGGGAAAACTGGACAGCTACATGTAGAAGAATGAAATTAGAACACTCCCTAACACCATACACAAAAATAAACTCAAAATGGATTAAAGACCTACATGTAAGACCGGACACTATAAAACTCTTAGAGGAAAACATAGAGCACTCTTTGATATAAATCGCAGCAAGATCTTTTTTGACCCACCTCCTAGAGTAATGAAAATAAAAAAAAAAAATAAACAAATGCGACCTAATGAAACCTAAAAGCTTTTGCACAGCAAAGGAAACCATAAACAGGACAAAAAGACAACCCTCAAAACGGGAGAAAATATCTGCAAATGAAGCAACTGACAAGGGATTAATCTCCAAAATATACAAACAACTCATGCAGCTCAATATCAAAAAAACAAACAAATCCATCAAAAAATGGACTGAAGACCTAGATAGACATTTCACCAAAGAAAACATACAGATGGCTAAGAGGCACATGAAAAGATCCTCAACATAAGTAATTATTAGAGAAATGCAGATTAAAACTACAATGAGTTATCACCTCACACCAGTCAGAATGGCCATCATCACAAAATCTACAGACAATAAATGCTAGAGAGGGTGTGGAGGAAAGGGAACTCTCTTGCACTATTGGGGGGAATGTAACTTGATACAGCCACTATGGAGAACAGTATGGAGGTTCCTTGAAAAACTAAAAATAGAGCTACCATAGGACCCAGCAATCCCACTACTGGGCATTTACCTAGAGAAAACCATAATTCAAAAAGACAAATGAACCCCAATGTTCATTGAAGCAGTATTTACAATAGCCAGGACATGGAAGCAGCCTAAATGTCCATTGACAAATGAGTGGATAAAGGAGATGAGGTACATATATACAATGGAATATTACTCAGCCATAATAAGGAACAGAATTGGGTCATTTGTAGAGATGTGGATAGACCCAGAGACAGTCATACAGAGTGAAGGAAGTCAGAAAGAGAAAAACAAATATTATATATTAATGCATATATGTGGAATCTAGAAAAATGGTACAGATGAACTTATTTGCAAAGCAGAAAGAGAGACACAGGCATAGAGAAAAAATGTATGGACACCAAGGGGGAAAGGGGGATGGAATGAATTGGGAGATTGGGACTGACATGTATACATTACTATGTATAAAATAGATAACTAATGAGAACCTGCTGTATTGCACAGGGAACTCTACTCAGTGCTCTGTGGTGACCTAAATGGAAAGGAAATCCAAAAAACAGGGGATATATGTATACATATAGCTGATTCACTTTACTGTACAGCGGAAACTAACACAACATTGTAAAGCAACTATACCTCAATAAAAAAAATGGAAGCATATGGGTGCACAGATTCTAACAGCATTAGGAAGTGTACTCTTAAATAAAGATTCACATGCTAAGTTCAGAGAAATAAGAAAAATAGATATATTTAGGTTTCTGAACATAGGTGTATCTCTCAGGGTACAATCAGGAGACAGAAACTATGCTTAATTGAACAGGCAATGTTTAGCAGAAAGAATTATAACATGGGATTGGAGTAATGGGACATTGTCTAATAAGAGGCAAAGAAGTTCAAGAATGGAGAGCAGACACCACCACTAGGATTGATTTAAAGCACCCAAGGAAAGCCCAGCCTTTTCCAGGGCTGAGATGCAGACCTTGTGAAGAGGGTACTGCTGTTGCTCATTGGGTAGAGTTCACTGAGATGCTGGAAAGACTCACTGGAAATTATTGCTATGGGAACGGTGGGAGAAGCTCCCTGCAGTGACATGCCACAGCCAGAGCTCACTGCAAAGCTGCCTGTGTGTGTGTTGGAAAAGCTATCAGCTAGGCAGGTGCCTAGCACTACTGCAAACCCAATGGAGGGGAGTGGGGATGAGGATGGGAAATTATTTTTGGGTGCTCTGACCACCCCTTACTCTTCTGTGAAGCCACAAAAGGGGTCTGTGCCAGAAGAGCTTTCTAGTGCACTGCTGAGAAAAAAGACCCGTCCTTTCTGCCAAAATCTGGTGAAAGAGCTGCACTCTAGTAGAAATAGGAACACCTTCTTCCTTCAGTGTCCCCTAGTGACACAGTTTTGCCATTCTTGATTATTAAAAAGGTTATGAATTTTTAAAGGAGGATGATAAACTGGAACCAGTCATTGAATCAATAAACACTTATTGAGTAGCCATTATGTGACTGGTATCGGGATGGTGATGAGAGAATAATACGGGGGGAACTTAGACTCTGGTGTAGTGGTTTTGAATCCTGGATGTACATTAAAGTCACTCAGCTTCAAAAATACTGCGGCCTTGGACCAAAACAGTTAAATCAGGTTCTTGGGTGGTAAGGTGGGAAGGGGCAAGGGAATTTTTAAAATGTGTCCACATTATTCTCATTAATCATCAGTAGTGGTAATCAGTCATCTGGTGACTTTTAGATGTTTGCTAGTAAAATTTTCTTGCATTTACTACTGAGAGTGTTTGGTATTTTGTGTTTGTTTGTTTTGTTTGTTTGTTTGTTTTCAGATTTTGACTTTTTTTTAAACTTCTTGTTTAGAGTGATTTTCAGCCCAGTGGATTCATGGTTAGATAAGGAAATGTCAATGTACAAACTCTAATTATTAGCATACGACTTATTGGTAAATTTACATAGATGTTTTAATAAAAGACGAATCAGCTTAAAATGGCAATTTTAGCACTCTGTTGAAATGTTTCCTTTTTATTCTTAGAATGAGAACTCCATTCTTTGAACTAGGAGTGAGAAATAGTCTCCTCCACTCTGGCTTTTACTCCATGGACACTGGAAGACCTTCTCGCTGCTATCCTCTGTTGATAGCTAAGGAAAAAACAAAGACACCTTAAGTTGCCATCTTCTCAATGAGTTAAACTTATCAGACCACTGGCATGTCCCTTAAACCCATGTTACTCAAAGTATTGTCCATGGAACAGGGCCAATCTGTGTGCTTGTTACTAATTTAAAACCAGGTAGGTACAGAAAGTAAGAGGAAGAGTCTAAAGACATTTATAGCAATTTGGAGAGTAATTTTACTTTATTAAATTTAATAATTTTTTAAAGTAGGGCTTATATTTTATGATTTTTTTTCATTTTGTATATTTTAGAAAATTTTGTAATTGTATTTTACAAAAAAATATCAATCTACCATGGATTGAAATAAGTAAAACTGGCCCTTCACCACTGATGGAATGAGAAGCCCTGGCTAGATCACACTCACATGTGTATTTCCTAGTCTCTTTATAATGTGAACATGGTTTCCAGGAAGAAAATTTGTGTTGATTCATGATTTACCTAAGAAAGATTTTACTGATTAATTAAGGATAAGAAAGAAGGATAAATACAAAATGGAGCACAAGCAATATAGAGGAAGAAAAAAAGAAAGATGAATAAATCGTTATCTTTCTTTGGAGTACAATTAAAGCAGCATGGATTCTATTTTAAAAGAGACTCGATTTTTCTTAAAGTAATGACTGAGTATTTTGGCTTTGCTTTGTGATAAGAAGATGAAGATGAGGAGAAGTTGGTTTCCAAAGCCAATTAGTGGGAGGCTATTTTTTTCCCCTTTCTATTTCATTCTGTGTTATTTTCTCTAAGTGCAGTGAGAATTGTAATACTTAATTTGTCACCTTCAAAGAAGAACATAAATGCCAAGAAATAAGTACTACCTGCATCTATAGTCTTGTTTTCCCATTTGAGTTTATTTGGGAGGTGGGATGAATTCTGAAGAGGTATGAACAATAATGGTGATTTAAATTCGGTACTTCGTGCAAAGGCAGGCTAACATGCAGGTGATTCCACAAACTGCAATTATAGTATTCTGCAATTGGCTTAATAATTAGTCTTTCTTTTTACAGTTTCATGTTTTGAAGTATAGAAATTCTCCCACTTAGTCACACAGAATCAAACAATAACTTTGTTCATAAATTACCATTTTTGTGACATATTTAGTCATCTTTTCTAGAATATATCTCATTTGTCTAACATCCACTCTTACTGAAATTCTTCACAATGAATAGAGAATCCAAGTGGATTTTTTTTGGGGGGGGGGAATCATAAACCTTCTCCCAATATCTCGTATCTTCTGATCCTCCAGCTGCCATTACAATCCCATTTATTTGTTGTCTTATTGGCCTAAATATTAAAGTAATCATATATTACTGCATCAAAAAAGTATTCATTTGCAAACAATCTGCTCTCTATGCTAACAAATTTACAGTTAGATGCAGTTCCTGATCCAAGTATGTTTATGAGTAATAGATGAATCCCAAACCTGGGGATAAAGTACAAGTGGCCTTGCAGATTGTCCATTGGTTTGGATTATTCATTACTACTATGGACTGCATGTTTGTGTTCTCCCAAAATTTATATGTTGAAACCCTAACACGCAGTGGAATGCTATTAGGAATCTGGGCTTTTGGCGGGTAATTGGGTTTAGATGAGGTCATGAGGGTGGCAGCCCCATGATGAGATTAGTATCCTTATAAGACGAGAAAGAGACTAGAGCTCTCTCTCTCTCAGCCATGTGAGGATACAGTGAGAAGGTGACTGTCTACAAGTTAGGAAGGGGGCTTTCACCAGACACAGAATTTGCTGGTGCTTTGATCTTGCACTTCCCAGCCTCTGATACAACTGTGAGAAATAAATGTTGCTTAAGTGACCTGGTCTATGTTGTTTTTATTATAGCAGTCTGAGTGAAGACAACTAATATAGTATATAATCAATTATAAGAAACTTCTGAGATCTAAATATTATTCAGGAAAATATTTCTAGAAGATGTCAATTTGCATGGAGAAGTGGAACAGAAAAATTGGAGAGTACTTCAAAATGCAGTTTTAAAGAATTTCTAGGTATGTAAAATGACAAATTCCAGAGTTACAATGTAGAGAAAAGGTAATTAAGAAGTCCTTTTAGTAGATTCTCCTTTTGTCCTTAACTCTTTACATTCTGTTTTATTGTCTATATTCTCCTCCCATAGTATTCTGGTGACTGACTCTTAAGAGAAACCTCACAGAACAAAGGTTTACCCTCAAACTCCACTGATAATCTTAAGGGACCAGAATTACCACTTGTTGAAAATCACCCTACTATTTTATTATCAATTTATGTCCACTGTGAGATATAACCTTTAAGGAAACGTGTTTCAGTTATTTGGGCTATTTCTTCACATATCTCAATGATTTTGGTTCAGCTTTTATACTTGCCATTTCTGTACTCTTTTTCTTTCTAGATAATGGTAAACAGTATTGGTGTTTTAATAAACATGCTTATTGTAAAATGAGCCATACCTAGTTTAATCAATGATTTTTAGGGCATTCTTTTTGTCAAGTATTACTTATTTTGGTAAGGTTTCTACTGCTTTTTAATTTTCCATATATCTTTTAGTTCTTGCCTTCACTCTTCATTCTTCTTATTAAATGTGGAATTAAAATGAGCTAAATTACTCAGCCGTTTTGAGATCAACATCTATTTCATTGCTCTTCTCAGTTAATGGCATCATGACTATCCCACGTCTTCTTTCTTTCTCCTCTGATGTGTCTTAAAGCAATTCTTAGTATATCTGACTCCTTTTTTTAACATATTCCTTTTTTGTAGATATGCTAATTATTTCTCTTAAAGCATTAACTCATATTCATATAATAAGATCTGGCTCCTTTTCTGTCATCCCAGTTAGGGTGTGTATTTTTCTTTATTTGAGAAACATTGCAAAGTTCCTAGAATTTTTTTTTTTTTTGTATTGCTCTGTGAGAGTAGTAGTATGCTGTGATTTAACTAGAGTTAAATCAATTTACTTCTAAGCAGAGTTAACTCAATTATATATAATTGAACTTAGTAGTATTTTTCCTCTGATGTATTTTCACTTATTTTCACTTGCTTGAAATGTTGAAGCGATCTTTCTGTGATTATACCAGAAGTGTCAAGTGTTATGCATATATGTATATACGTGGATTAGTACAAACACGTGCAAGTGTCTGCAGTCAACTGGTAGCAGAAGGTGGTGGGTTGGTTGGTGAATGGATGATCTAGGACAGTTTTACTCACATATCAGATGATCTACGGACTGTCAGCTGGGACAGTAAGGCTGGCTGGTTTGTGTTGAGCAGGCTAATTGTTTTTTACTTTTGTTTCTCACGTAGTAGTAATTGTGGTATTTCCAGGAGTAGTAAGAGAGAAAACTGCAAGTCTTTCTTGGTCAGAATTTGCACAGTGCCATGTTTCTGCATTATTTTGGTCAAACTGATGGATTCGGGGAATAGGAAAATAGACTCCATCTCTTGGTGGGAGGAGCCACAAAGTTTTGTGGTTACTTTTGAGATCTATTATAGGGTCAAGGAGCAGAAAACTAAAAACCTTTTGGAGAACTTCAAGCAACCTTTGAAAGGAGATTCTATTAGATTTTACCATAAAAAGAGGGCAGCATTACATATATAAAGAATTGTTACTGAATCTAAAGATATTTACAAAGTACAAAGATAAATTCATGTTCAGAGTAGTTTGTTTTATTTAAACTAGCATTTGCCTATACACATCTGAATTTCTTTTAGGTCATGGCTTGATGTGTAATATGTATACACCTAAAAAGAGAAATAGAAAAAATATCCAACATTAAAAAGTTACCAATGAATATGAGCCAAAAGCAAAGCAAAATTAAAGCAACAATTAAAGCAGCAAAATTAAAGCAACAGAATTAGTGCTCCTCACCTGCTTTGAATTTTCTGTTCATAACCTATTGTCTTCCGTGGGGAGGCAGAGTTATCCTCAGGAAGGAATTGCCCCTTTGAAAGACAGTTTAGCAGTTACTTACAAAACTAAACGTACTTCTATATCATTGGGTAACTGTTCTCCTTAGGATTTACTGAAACAAATTGAAAGCTTACATCTATTCAAAAATGTGCACATGAACATTTATAGCAATTCTAGTCACAACTGCTAAAACTTGGAAGCAACCAAGATGGCTTTCAATAAGTGAATGGAAAAAAAAACAAACTGTAATGCATCCATCAATGAAATATTACTCAGCAATAAAAATAAATGAGCTATCAAGCCATGAAGAGACATGGAGGAACGTTAAATGCATATTGCTAAGTAAAGGAAGCCAATCTGAAAAGACTGTATACTGCATGATTCCAATGACAGGACACTCCTGACAAAGAAAAATAATGGCGACAGTAAAAAGATTGGTGGTTGCAGGGGTTTGGAGTGGGGGAAGGGAGAGATGAATAGGTAGAGAACAGGGAATGTTTAGGGTATTGTGGGTGGTGGGTACATGTCATACAGTTGTCAAAACCGAATGTACATGTAAAGAATGAGCTCTAACATGAACTATGGACTTTAGTTGGCTATATTACCATTATACCACACTAATGCAAGATGTTAATTAATAAGGGAAATTGAGAGGGGTGAGGCAGTATGTGGAAACCTTCTGTACTTCCTGCTCTATTTTTCTCTGAACCTAAAAATGGTTTGAAAAATAAATAAATATTTAAAATATCAGTGGTTGCCAGAGATTCAGAGAGTTGATGACTGCATTGTGAGAGAACAGGGGATTTGTTAGTGCAATGAAAGTGTTCTATATGACACTGTAATGGTGAATATAAGATATTAAGTAGCTGTTTGTCAAAACCCGTGGACTTTACAGCACAAAGAGTAAACTTTGATTTATCAACATTAAAAAAATAATTTAGGAAGGGGAGATCCCAGGATGGAATGCAAAATATGACCAAAGCCTTCTAACTCTTCTAGGCGTGTAAGAAACAACTTGATGAAGGTGGTGGAGAAAAAAGATGTTGACCTGAGTTACTTTAGAAATGAGTGGAGTTTGTAAGAAGAAAGACAAAAGGAACTCTACATAAGCACTGTAATATAGGTGATAAAGCTGTTCTTTGTGGGGATATGGATTAACAAGTCTGCAACCATTTTGAAATTTAATGACTTCATGTTTGAAATTTAATGATTAAGTAAATGGATGGAGATGATGGGAGCTAGATTTATCACTGCTCAAGTGTTAGGTTACAGATAAGTCAGAGGAGGAGGGTAGATCCATGCATGTGGTAATGGTTAGAGTTGCAGATGTCAAACTGAACTCATGTTTAGCTTAATACAGATACATATAGTTAAGTATACAAATATTTCTGCATATATGCATATACATGGATTAATACAAACACGTGTAATTCCTTGCTCTTCAGTTGAGAGGGCCAGTATCCATGAACACTAATACCCAGATCTTGTTTTGTTAATATTCTTCAATTTTAAAAATCATGCTCCTTGGATATATGACTAATTCTGGGACTGGGGTAGAAAATATACAAGATGAGCTTAGAATATCTTACAGTTCCAGAAAGTGACAAGGTACTCAACACACACACACGCACACATACACACAAAATTATGGTGGTATGCTAAAGGGATACTGGTACCAACTGAAAGAGTTACTTGCTAAAGTTGGAACAATTTGAGGAATCAAGTATTGGATTATAACCCAAAGTATAAAGTAAATATCCATGAGTTCATGCTAATATAAATAAATGATTGAATAAATAAATGTGGGAGAAGAGACAAATTTCCTAGGCAAAAGAGTTACAAATTATTGAAACAGATATTCCATCCTCAAGGATATGAATCTTAGGTCCATACTCGTTCACTGTGTGCCGCTTATAGAGACTTTCTTCCCAATAGTACAGTACGGAGAGGGAGAAAAAAGAAAGTAACTTTATACTGCAGAAAGTTGCAAACACTACCTCAAGCCAGATGATCAATGTTAACATGAAGAGTAGTAACTCGTATTAATAATATGTAGCCCCGATATGATGTGATGAGAATGCATTTTACCTCTGCAGCCTTCCTCAAAATATATTATACTAGTATAATTATAAGAAAAACATTAAAACCCATTTGAAAGGAATTCTATAAACCACCTGACATAATCTTTAAAACTGTAAGGTCATCAAAAACAAGGGAAGTCTCAGAACTGACACAGCCAAGAAGAGCCTAGGGAGACAAAATAACTAAATGTAATATGCTACATTGAGTGGGATGCTGCAACACAAAAAGACATTAGGGAAGAAAAACTGCAGAAATCTGAATAAAGTATGGATTATATTTATTTATTTTTTAAATATTTATTTATTTATTTGTTTGTTTTCTTTGGGTCTTAGTTGCGGCAGGCAGGCTCTTTAGTTGTGGCTCACTGGCTCCCTAGTTGTGGCATGTGAACTTTTAGTTGTGGTATGCATGTGGGATCTAGTTCCGGGACCAGAGATCGAACCCAGGCCCCCTGCATTGGGAGCATGGAATCTTAACCACTGCCCCACCAGGGAAGTCCCTGGATTATATTTAATAATAATATATTTATGTTAGTTCATTAATTGGTTATACAGGAATTCCCTGTATTATCTTTGCAATAATTTTGTAAATCAAAAACTGCTCTACAATAAAAAATATTAAAAATATACAGAACCATACACGAATATAACAAAAGCTCAGCTTCAGTAATCATTAGGAAAATGCAGACTAATGCCATGATGCAAAATGACTGTCCACCTACAGAATAGCTTACATAATAAAGACAGAATGGCAACAGTTGGCGAGGATATGAAACAAAGGAGCCACTCATGAACTACTTTGAGAGTTTTTCCTGTCAAATCTCTTTGGAAAAGAGAGGTATCTATTAAAGCTGAATCTATGAGCATCATATACAATAGCATTAATATGTTTATCAAAGATACATTCCTAGTAGCACTGCAGAGTAGGCCAAAACTGAAAAAGAATCCAAATTTCAATCAAACTATCATGGAAAAATAAATTATGACATAATTACACAATGGAATACATCACAACAAAAATGAACCACAACTACAATAAAAATCCTGTATGATGAATGGTGTTTATCAAAAGGAGTCAGACACCAAAAAGTGCATACATTATAGTTCCACTTCTAAAACAGGCAAAACTAATATGTAGGATATAATCATTAGAGTGGTAGTCACTAGAGGGGTCATAACAGAGTCTTTGGAGGTCCTGGTAATATTCTATGCAGTGGTCTAAGTCTGCTCACATGGGTATATTTACTCAGAGAAAAATTCACGGACCTAGACTTAGTGTCAGTTCCTACTGATGCTCTAGTTTATCCTACATAGTGTTTTATGCTCTGGTCTGCATGATGGAGGCTCGAAGATTGCTTCAAACTTTATATGCAGTTGCCTAAATTAATTTTAAGTACCAACTAATATTTATTGCATAGTTATTGTATGTTGCCTTAGCAGGTTCATCCCATTTAAATCTCATGACAGTCCTGTGAGGTGGATATTATCCTAATTTTATGGGCAGGAGGAATTAAAGGATATGCACAGAAATGCAACTCATGGGTTACAAAAGCAAATATACAAGTGTATGTTGTATCACTTCCTAAATAAAACTCTGCCAATTCATTTCAAGAAAACAATATTAATTTGAAGTTTCTATGCTAAAACACAAGTGATGCTAAAATTTATAAGATTAATATTATTTCTGATTTTACAGATAATAGCTATGAGAGTCCTTGTCAGTTGGTCATTTGATTGAGAAAGGAACACAGCAGACATGATGCCTGTCCATATGGAATTTCAGCGTTGTAGGGAACACAGAAATTATGTGTGATAAGAAAAATATAGATGTTATATTTCTAACTTCTCTGTCACAAGGAAACAGTTTATAGACATTAGCGGGAACAGCTAAAATTATTGAAAGTGGATGATTTGCAAATGCACCCTCATTTTTCTATGAACTAAAAGTCTCATTTCAAAAGTTATAATGATAGATATGCAAGGAAGAAGTAACTAAGCCCTATCACTCATTTTATAGTATCATAAAACATGCTTTGCTTTGTTAGTATCACTAGCATAAATCAATGTACCATGCCTATTATCTATAGAGGAAGTTTTCATATCATTTAACGCCAATGTAAAAAAAAATTATTTTTGTTTTCATATTGGTGTTTGTTCCCCCAATGTGAAAGAGAGTTGAATTCATATAACAACCTTATTGCCACCAAAAAGGCTTAGGATAAGGTAAATTATAAAATAATTTGGGGACTTCTCTGGTGGTCCAGTGGTTAAGAATCCGCCTGCCGGTGCGGGGACACGGGTTCCATCCCTGGTCCAGAACATCCCCCATGCTGCAGAGCAACTAAGCCCATGTGCCACAACTACTGAGCCCACGTGCCATAACTACTGAAGCCCTTGTGCCTAGAGCCTTTGTTCTGCAACAAGAGAAGCCACCGCAATGAGAAGCCCGCGCACCACAACGAAGAGTAGCCCTTGCTCACCGCAACTAGAGAAAGCCCGCGCGTAGCTACAAAGACCCAGCGCAGCCATAAATAAATAAATAGTTTAAAAAATAATTCAATCATTGTCATCATGTCATGAATTCATGTAAATTGTAACATTTTAGTACATATTTACCCAAGGGGAGAAAATATGGCTAGTTAGGAACTTTTCACCTTCTTCTTTTAGTTAGAGAACTTATTTAATCATCAATATTTATATAAACTCTATGTTATTGTCATCTATATAAGAGCTCTGTGTGCAGCTTTAAAATGGTTATAGGGAATGATGCTCTTTAGAATGGATGAATTATGGGCAGTATAATTGCCATTTCATATGTGATGGTACTCAAAGTCCTATTTTATGGCTCGTTCACTCTTTTGTGAAGTACTTATTGAAAAATTACTATGCACGAGGCACAAAACAGACCAAGATCCCTGCCCTTGAACAACTTATTTTGGAGTGGCAGAAGATTGCAGGCAATATACAGTAAACATTATACAAAATGTGAAATATATGTATCTCAGTAGGTGATAATACAGTGTAAAATTAGGACACATAGATAAGGGTTGGGGGCATCACAAGTGCTGGGGGTGAGAGTTTTTGTTTAAAAAGGGCTCCCAGTCACTCTCATTTAGAAATGAGATTTGATTAAGGGAAGTGAGGCACAAAGCCCCACAAATATTTGGGTAAGTTGGTTGTATTCCAACCAGAAGAAATATTTAGAACAAAGGTTCTAAGAATGCAGCCTATTAAACCAAGTGCAAGGTGGTCAGAGTGATGGGGCAGGAAGAAGAAGGGGAAACGTGGTAAGGGATAAAATAAGACCAAAATTATGTGAGGGAGTGACAGGTGTAGCATATGGCTGACTTGCTTATGGGTACTCTTGTTAATTAAATAAGAAGTTAGGGGTTAAAAAAGGCACTGAGAGCAAAACTAGTTGTACATGTATACCAATTATAAACATGCAATGAATCATGTTAGAATTTTATGGAGATTCATCAAGTATAGAGTTTAGCTACATGCTGAATGGCAAGTGTTAAAATCAATATTTATTGAAAGATAAATATCACCATTATAGGCTGAAGATAACGAAATAACCTAGAATTTTATCAACATTTTAATTTAGTTTTACAATTATATATTGTAAATGTCATAGGCTATTTATAAAGGTTTAGCATTGTACTGCAGGCAGAGTAATTTATCAACACTGTCAGTTGTGCTGCTGCTGTGTTCACTCTGCTCCTTCTTTGCACAACTAGACTTCACATTCACTTTTAACAAAGTCACCTGGAGGAGAAAGTATACTTTTGGCCAGATGTGTAAGAGTATGTTTCTGATGATGGTGAGGTTGATCCTATTTGTCCCCGAGTAAAGATTTATTTACTAGATTTGAAAATTACAACCCTGAAGATGATTACAATGCTGAAGGTGATTTAATCAAAGCAGTCATACAAACTAAAACTTTGGTACTGCATGAACAAGATGCTTTCTAAATATTTCAGAAGTAGATTTGAGACTCATTTTCTCATTTGTATTTCTATTTCCAATAATTTTGCATGTATTTGCTGCTTTATATAGTCAAATAAAAAAAGTTTACCCTTAAACCTTAAATGTAGAAATGTGGCAAAGGAGCAGTATAATTGGCTTTCGAGATAAAGAAAAATCACTTTAAAATTTCTCCTCTGTGTCTTAGCTTTCAGTGCTTACGCACCAATTTCATCCTGTCCTGTAGAGTAGGTTCTTTATACCAGAGATCATGAAGAAATACGTGCAGTCTCTGGAAATGTCACTTTAGTATTTCCTCATCAGGTTCCAACAAGGAAACTAATTGGTTGTTAGCAGGTCCTGCTACGTGCTATATTGTAATCTATAAGACGTGAAGGGTTTCTTTTGTTCAAGCAACCCCTTTAATGTGTAATGTAACTTATCTTATTTAAAATGTCTTATTTGAGCATCCTGCATGGGAGCATGACAAACTGGTTCTAAAACCTCTTGTATATCATGTAGTTTGTCTTTGGCTTAAGATAAATGATGGAAGCCATCTATTATTTGCTTATAGCCAAGGATTGTATTACATTATACTCTTCCTATATTTACTTCTTAAAATATTTATTTATAGTCTTTAACATATATATTTAGGTGGAGGTATGGCATGAAAATGAGAAGTACTAATTATATTCACAGTAGTGTTGAGATCAAAGACCTTTAATAGATTCCTTCTCCAGTTGACTGATACTAAGCATGGCCCTTTCCCTCATTTTAACCAATTCAATGTGTGTAAATTACTGAGGCCACTTCTGAGGAGTGGTATTAGGACCTATCACGTTGTGCTTTTTTCCCTCTGTCATGATGATGTCATATCCCAGGTCTGGAATACTCTTTTAGCCCATGTCCCGAAATGGTGTAAATATATAAAGCAGAGCCCATAGTAGACCGATAGGCAATAGGAACAAACCACAAACTGATGTACAAAGGATATATATTGTGAGCAAATGTTAAACTTTTGTAAGACTTTGTATTGTAATAATTTGACTTGTTACTGCAGTATAACCTAGCAGAAGGTCACTAAATATAAATGCAAGTAGACTTACCTTAATAAAAAGTTAAAAATTATGTTAAAAAGCACTTGTTTGGAGAGCAGAAGTGTAATGGAGAGGAATCTTTTAATGGTGGCTAGAAAAAAAGAATGAAATGACAATTTATACTGTGGTAAAACATTCAGCAAATTTTTTGCCTGCAAACATTTGGATGATGTATTCTGTATCTATGAAGTTTAGTCCTAATAAATCAGTTAGGAAGCAGATTGTTATGGTGTGTTTTGGCTGAATTATCTGTAGTATACAAAGAAGGAGAGAGTTTCACAAGTCCTCCATTGGTCAGGTGTACAGTTTGGACAGATGTTCAGTATTAAACTAATAGCTGCTTTTTGCAATGAGGATAGCTGGTAGTTATGTCAGGGAAGCCGCAAGTTCAAATCCCGGAAGTGGAGGCTATCTTCCACTGGAGGTTGTAATTGGCAAAATCACTGGTCACAGAGTTTGTACAGTCTCCAATATACAAAAAGTCCAATAGAGTGTAGGTCTCTTTTTTAGTGATAAGAAACCTAAGAGACAGCAGTTATTCTTTGACTACCATAAGAATTGAGATATGTGAATCCATGCAAAAAGCTTTTGAATTTTGTTAGGGTTTATTAGCCACTCCTGGTGCTGGAGGTATGACAACTCCAAAGACACCACTTGGGTCTGCCTTTCCCGAGGGTCCTACATTTTCATGTTAGTCTGCTCTCAGATTTTAGCAATTTGTTAAATGTTGTACTCGGTTTTGTATCATTCACCTGTAAGTTGGCCCTGCCTTTTGCTGTGCTCTGCTCTAGGTCAGTCAGTGCTTTTGTCCCATCTCTCCTTGATGGCACCTGTCTTCCCTTAAATTACAGGTAGTTATTTTCAGTATGACCTCAGATGCGCTCAAGAAAAGTTGTGGTATACAGATTATCTGACTTTTCATTGTCATTAGTTTGTCTGTGCCATTCTCTCTAAGTTTCTATATCTTTAAGCAGAAGCTTGAAGTCCATAAGATAGCTTTTATTAAAATACAAATCATGATTTGGACTTTATGTATGCATGAATTAATGAGGCTAGTCTGTTGTAGACATACATCTATCAGTCATCATAACAACCAAATGAGACAACCTGGTTAAACTCAACAATACAAGACAGAGGATGGGGGTGGGAATTAAATTGATATATATGATTCCCTCAAGCCTAAGAGTTAACATATAAAACTTCTAACTATTTCTTGACAATAAACAAGGAACATTTAAATAAACTCTACTAAATTCTACTGGCTAACAAATTTTAGTTTTCTAATCTTTATTTTCTAAAAATAAAGGGGAAATTTTCTCCTATTCCATTTCAGTGTATACTTTACCTGTGTGTTTTATTTTTACCACTGACTCTACATTTGTAACTTAGGTTTTATAGTTCCTGTTTTACCCAAACTTAATTTAGTAAAAGGTTAGTGCAAAAAGGAATAAAATTGTATCAAGGTTGATTGAATATGAACAAGTAGCTACCTTGCAAGTAAAACAGGAAAGTGATGTATTCATCAGTAAATTTTGTAGGGCAATGTGAACCAAATGAGTTGAACACAAGAATGAATAGAATATGTTATTGCGCCAACATATACATCCTTTCATTAGAGCCACCGTCTTTAGGCTCTCATTACTGAGAAAAATTGGGAGTACTCCTATTCCTATATGAAGGTTGCTCGTTTAATTACTCAGTGTGATACAAAAGATTTTGACAGAAATTAACGAAGACATCTGTCACGAAGGTCCTATTGGGTCAACTCTAACAATTAGTAATGTCCAGCCATTGCTTCATTGCCCAGTACTTCAATTATTTTAATAGCTTCTTAATCATGTTACTTCACAAAACCATTACTTACCATAGTGAAACTGACAACTACTGCATCATTAACATTCATACCAAAGAGGAATGAATTTGTAAGACATGGTCACATAAATCATTTCCTCAAATATTTTGCTTACTACTATGCACTAGATTCATGAAAACTTATTTTCAGGCATATGCATGTACACTGAACCATTTTGGGAGATTTAAATTTGACTTTAATACAGCAGTGTATTTGATACCTTCTTAATCTCCTTAAACTGACTGCATGCTGTTTAGACAAGTGCTGGTTGATATGGTATTTATGCAAACACCAAAGGTCTCTGTAAAACATTATAAAATATTATGAATGGAAATGGATTCAGCAAGTTCTGGTGGGCACGGGGTGTGTGAAGATAGCAAAACCATGTCTCAAACCCTTAGCAGATAGCGTTCAAACACAATCCATGGTGATTTTTCAGTTCCTTGTAGAACCAGAGCTGTTGCGTTGAGCTGCTGTGATATTGCCCCATAGTGTTGTGTACCTTGAGGTAACTTGGCAAAAGAAATGACGTTTTGCTGGTGTGAGGGAGGAGTAGGGACAAAGAAAAAAAGGTTTCAATTCCAGAGGCATAGAGGACTTCAAAAATTCCTTCTGTTACTTTAGGCTAGGCTTGCAAGTCTCAATAGCCTAGTTGACCTATCTGCAAAATACAGATAAGAATATTTGCTTCATGCCTGTCTTCAAGTTCTGTGAAATTCTTGAAAGGAATAAATGTTATAAAGGATCATATATTAGTGGAATGTGGCAGCTGTAGTCTAATTTAGTTGAATTATTCTGAAAATGAAGCCCATTCTCCACAGCATAATATGGAATTTAACTTTACTGTAGAAAAGAATTTTTAAGGAGGTATTTGTTGTTAGCATGGTGTGATTTCTTCAGAAAAAAATAACTTTCCCCAAATTATTAATGATCTTTAAAGGATAATAAAAACTAACACTATTAAAAGTTAAATACTACTATATACCTCAATTTGTAATAATTTGTTGAGTTTTCAGAGTTGTTTATTCTACAGATTTTTGTATTTTTTTAATAAGCACTTAAAGGAGATATGCAAATTTTTATAGGATGAAACTACTCACATAGGAGACACTATATTAGTTCATAACCAGGCCAGTAGCAGGGCATTTTTTTGGAGGTGGGGTGACAATAAAACTCTTAAATATTCATTCTGAGCCTTGTCTTTCACTTTCATATATTTCAGCTTTGAATACACATTGATTCTTTTGCCCCTATTTGTTAAGTTTGGAATAAAATCAAATACATTCTTTAGGTAAATAATAGAGTATGTAATTTTTCCTTATTCCTTAAAAATAGGGATAAATAAGGGATAGTAAGAATTCATGGTAATTTGAGGTTGAAAATTTTAGTACTTTTCAAAAATAAAAAATGATTTCAGGGCTTCCCTCGTGGCGCAGTGGTTGAGAGTCCGCCTGCCGATGCAGGAGACAGGGGTTCATGCCCCGGTCTGGGAAGATCCCACATGCCGCGGAGCGGGTGGGCCCAGGAGCCATGGCCGCTGAGCCTGCGTGTCCGGAGCCTGTGCCCTGCTACGGGAGAGGCCACAACAGTGAGAGGCCCGCATACCACAAAAAAACAAAAACAAAAACAAAAATGATTTCAAATATAACTTGTTGTAAGCTGAATTGTGTCTGCCCTCTCCCCCAAATTTCATATGTTGAAGTTCTAACCCCCAGTACCTCAGAAGGTGATTGTCTTTGGTCTTTAAATAGGTAATTAATTTAAAATGGGGTCATCAGGGTGGGCCTTAATTAATATGACTGGTGTGGTGTCCTTATAATCAGAGAGAATGAGTATGCAGATATACACAGAGGGATGAAATATGAAGACACAGGGAGGAGAAGACAGCCATCTACAAGGCAAGGAGAGAGGGCTCAGGAGAAACCAAATATGCCAGCAACTTGATCTCAGATTTCTAGCCTCCAGAATTGTGAGAAAATAAGTTTCTGTTATTTAACCCATTCAGTCTATGGTATAATACTTTGGTAATAACGTATACATACATATGAATTACATTTCCTGAACTGTTATTTTGCTTTAAGAAATTTTCTCAATAAGTCACTCAAATACCTGCTTCCTTTACAACAAATCAGTGTTAATCAGAGATGTTGAATCTTCCTAATACTTTATGAATATAGGATATACTGAATACTCACAGTATACCTCTGTGCCACTTTGATCCTCAAGCTCTGCATTTGTAATTACGTTATTTTCTTTTATAAGAAAGGAAGAAAAGAAGAAGGGGTATGAAGAGAAGGGAAATTATAGAAAGGGAGAGAGGGGAGGGAGAAAAGAAAGCTAGAGTAACATGCTCATTTAAAGGAGTATGTTTGACCCGCTACTTTTTAAAATATTAAGCTGAATCTACATAATGTAAACATTAATTGGAATGGTTGTACTATTTCTAAAAAGAACTCAAGTATTATATCTCTCTCTATCACTAAAATGAAGACATGACCAGTAGAATAAAGAAGGATTCACAAGAAAATAATCATTTGTAGTATAAGGAAGACCAAGAAAAATATACCTCCTCTTCTCAATTATTAACAACAAAAAAAAGCAATCCTATATGAACCTCATCTCATATGGGGACAAACACAAGAAACTGCACACAAATATATCTCCAGTGCAGAAAAAATGGTGCAGTTTAATAATTTACGTTATACAAGTAACTAAATTTTTAGGAAGATTCAACTTGCAATGCTAATTAAAAAATGCAAATGGAGCCCATGGAATTTATACATGATGAGACATGACAGACAGAAGAAAAATAGACTCATTTTGAGAAAATTAGAAAATAAGGAAGGGAGATACTTATTCTAAAGGAAACTTGTGAACAATAAAATATTAATTATGGATTAAAAAAGCACTTCATTAGAGAAGTTTTAAACTTAACTTTGTTGTTTAAAATCTACAAAGCAGGGAATCAAATCAGTAATATAAAGGATAACTGGAGAGGTCCATTAGGAATATGCAATAAAATGAAGAGAGATGATAGTATGAGATAAAATATTACAAGTACTGAGAGTAGAAAACAGAATAAACGTAGAGAAAATGAATGTGTCTGCTAAAGATGTAACACAAGAAAAATACTTGATAAACCTATAGCTGAAGAAAACTTCTCTGGGGATAAAACAGTAAGGAAGATCCAGTTCCTACATCACATGCTAGTGGTGTAAACAGTCAAATAAACATTGAAAAACCATCCCGTGCTTTAATAGGCTTATACCCGGGATCCTACTGAGCACAGTTTATGGGCACCTTAACCGTAATTATGAAAACTGGATAAAACTTTGCACAGAGATAATATGTAAAGTACTGGAGAAAGGTTCACATGGAGGTGGTAAAATGAATGTATAAACTTTTAATGCTATAAGAATAGTAATCTCGATCAGTCCCTCCCATCAGGAAACCTGCACAAGCCTCTTAGATAGCCTCATCCACCAGAGGGCAGACAGCAAAAGCAAGAAGAAATACAGTCCTGCAGCCTGTGAAACAAAAAACACATTCACGTAAAAAAGAATGAAAAGAAATGAAGACAGCCTAAGAGACCTCTGGGACAACATTAAACACAACATTCGCATTATAGGGGTCCCAGAAGGAGAAGAGAGAGAGAGGACCAAGGAAAATATTTCCAGAGATTATAGTGGAAAACTTCCCTAACATAGGAAAGGAAATAGCCACCCAAGTCCAGGAAACACAAAGTCACCTATGGTCAAGTAATCTATGACAAAGGAGGCAAGGATGTACAATGGAGAAAAGACAGTCTCTTCAACAAGTGGTGCTGGGAAAACTGGACAGCTACATGTAAAAGAATTAGATAAGAACACTCCCTAATACCATACACAAAAATAAATTCAAAATGGATTAGAGACCTAAATGTAAGACCAGACACTATAAAACTGTTAGAGCAAAACAGGAAGAACACTGTTTGACATAAATCACAGCAAGATCTTTTTTGATCCACCTCCTAGAGTAGTGGAAATAAAAACAAAAATGAACAAATTAGACCTAATGAAACTTTAAAACTTTTCCAGAGCAAAGGAAACCATAAACAAGACGAAAAGACAACCCTTAGAATGGGAGAAAATATTTGCAAATGAATCAACGGACAAAGGATTAATCTCCAAAATATATAAAGAGCTCATGCAGGTCAATATTAAAGAAACAACCCAATCCAAAAATGGGTAGAAGACCTAAGTAGACATTTCTCCAAAAAAGACATACAGATGGCCAAGAAGCACATGAAAAGCTGCTCAACATCACTAATTATTAGAGAAATGCAAATCGAAACTACAATGAGGTATCGCCTCACACCAGTTAGAATGGGCATCATCAGAAAATCTACAAGCAACAAATGCTGGAGAGGGTGTGGAGAAAAGGGAACCCTCTTGCTCTGTTAGTGGGAATGTAAACTGATAGAGCCACTATGGAGAACAGTATGGAGGTTCCTTAAAAAACCAGAAATAGAATTACCATATGATCCAGCAATCCCACTACTGGACATATACCCAAAGAAAACCACAATTCAAAAAGACACATGCACCCCAATGTTCATTGCAGCACCATTTACAATAGCCAGGTAGGTCATGGAAGCAACCTAAATGCCCATTGACAGACGAATGGATAAAGAAGAGGTGGTACATATATACAATGGAATATTACTCAGCCATAAAAAGGAACGAAATTGGTTCATTTGTTGAGATGTGGATGGATCTAGAGACTGTCATACAGAGTGAAGTAAGTTAGAAAGAGATAAACAAATATCGTATATTAACGCATATATGTGGAACCTAGAAAAATGGTACACATGAACCAGTTTCCAGGGCAGAAACTGAGACGCAGATGTAGAGAGCAAATGTATGGACACCAAGGGGGGAAGCGGCAGGGGGGTGGGCATGGTGGTGTGATAAATTGGGCGATTGGGATTGACATGTATACACTGATGTGTATAAAACTGCTGACTAATAAGAATCTGCTGTATAAAATAATAAAATAAAATTTTAAAATTTTAAAAAATGGTAATAATCTCATTTAGTGGTAACCAGTGGTATCATATTTATGTTTTAATTTTTTATGTTGATACAATTCAAAACATCCTGAAATTCATGATTTAATTCCTGAAAGCTGTAGCGTTTTTCACAAATCCCGCGTATTTCAGTTTTGTGTAATAAAATGTGACAGCATTTCAAAACAATAAAAACATTTTTTTTCAAAATTTTGCAATGGATACTTTTTTGTTTACTCATGTTATGGAATTTTAGTATTTAAATTTGTAAGTATTCAATTGATCATTGAAAAATCACTTAACCAGTATGACAATATTAAATTTTGGGACCTGTAAACATCACAATATCTAAGACAAGAAAATTGGAGAGAGGGGTGAAATAGGTTTAAGAGATTAAAAGGTACAAGCTACTAAGTATAAAATAAATAAGTTACAAGGATGTAATGTTTAGCACAGAGAATATTGCCAATATTTTATGATAACTATATGTAGTATAATCTGTAAAAACATCCAATTACTATGTTGTACACCTGTAACAAATGTAATATTTTAAGTCAACTATACTTTACTAAAACATAAAATAAAATAAAATAAATAAGACAAGAAGATTACCAACTGTTGGGACTCCTGTTGGCTAGAATACAAATTAGAGTATTGTACAAAATAGAGTAAATACAATATATCGGAAAACACCAAATTGATTTATTATTAGGAAATAAAATAATTTGTATTTTTTATTTTATTTCCTAATAATATGTATACATAATATCAATGCCATTTGTTATCTTCTGTGTCAGACTATCTCCGTTTAATAGTCTATTCTGCCAATTCTTTGCCATGATAATTGGAAAATTTATTTATTAACCTCTCTGTGCTTCAAGTTTCTTGAGTATTTAACAGAATTGTTGTGAAGGCTGACTGGATTCATAAAAGATTGTTGGCTTAAAGATGGGTACAAATCTTCTGCCTCTCCTTAAACCAAAAGGCGGAATCTATTTTCTCTCTTCTGGATTCTACACTGTCCTAAAATTGCCTTGACTCGCAGAATGTGGCAGAAGTGATGCTGTGTTACTTCTGAATCTGGGCTTTAAGCAATCTTCCACTTTTACATGCTCGGGTTGTTTCTTCTTAGTATGTGGTTCCTGTGCTATCAGAAGCCCAAGCCCTAGGAGAGGCCCTGTGAAGGAGAGCCCAGTGCTCTGCTCCATGGTTGCAGCTGAGTTTCCAGCCTACAGCGAAGACCAACTAGTTGTCAGCCATATGAGAAATCATCTTGGATGTTGCAGCTAAGTTGAGCATCCAGATGACTGCAGTCACAGCTGATACTGCATAGAGCAGAAGAACCACCCAGCTGGACCCAGTAAACCCACAGCACCATTAAAATGATAGATTGTTTTTGTTGGCAGTTGGTTTGTTACACATCAGTAAACTTTGAACAGCATCTGCTCCGTGGTATGTTCTCATAAAATTGTAGCTATTGCTATTTTAAAATACTAGGTGTAGATTCCATTTCTGTGCTAGTCCTCTACAGAGTTTGTGACACCTGATAATTTATTCACTGTAATTAATAAATTCCTATGATCATAGAATAATTAAGGATTAGAACTGTATTTCAATAGTTTCTCCTGCACTGAATTCCTCTCTTCTATAACCACCCCTCCACTTTTGAAATCCTTCCTAACATTTTAGGCTGGGTCATTGGTTCCTTTCATCTCAACAGGACATGAATTTTCTTTCTCTAAACATAGCTTGTGCTTCGAAGCTCTATTAGACTATTTACTACATGTTGCCTGTGATTCTAGTTAAACTTACTTTTTTTTATTGTAACTTTTTAAAGTAATTGACTGTTTCACTTTTTTTTATTAAGACAGTTTTTTTTTCAAGCAGTTTTAGGTTCGTAGAAAAATTGAGAGGAAGGTAAAGAGATATCTCACATGTCCCTTGCCCACATACAAACTATGTCACTTTTATTGTTCTTCATGGTGCCTAGCATGGACTGGTGGTCAGTACATTCACTTGTGTATGTTTCATATACATATGAATTCTCAATGTCTGATTTGAGGATAATTAAATTTAACTTTACTCAGTGACTTGTCCTCTGGCTGCTATTTCAGATTCCTAAATTGTGCTATTATAGAGCTATGAACCTATAATAAGATATTAGCTAACCAGAGATTTTGTTAAGTTAATTAACTTTTCTGGATAAGGTTTTCCCATCTGTAAAGGGAAGGGTCAGACTAGATGATTTTTTTTTTTTTTTTTGCGGTACGCGGGCCTCTCACTATTGTGGCCTCTAATGTTGCAGAGCACAGGCTCCGGACGCGCAGGCTCAGCGGCCATGGCTCACGGGCCCAGCCGCTCTGTGGCATGTGGGATCCTCCCGGACCGGGGCACAAACCCGTGTCCCCTGCATCAGCAGGCGGACTCTCAACCACTGCGCCACCAGAGGAGCCCTAGATGATTTTTTTTTCCTAGATGATTTTTAATAACTCCCAACTAAATAGTTTTGATCTATTGTATTTAGTGAACATAAAGTGACTAGTTAAATAATCATCTTAGTAACGAAACCAAAGTAGAAAGCCAACAAGATAATTTATCTTTTGTAACTAAAAAGAACAACGTTTAATTATCATATAGTTCTCTGAATTTTATTTTCTGTTTATAGCTAGATGCTATATATAGAGAGATGTTACCTATATAGTTTCTCACTATCTGTTATGTTTTATATTTTGCTTAGTAATGAGCTCACTATTTCTTAAAACAATATAGATGTGTGTGTATATATATATATATATGTGTGTGTGTGTGTGTGTGTCTGTGTGTGTGTGTACTCACTTGTATATATGTATGTAAATTTTGGTGTTCTCTCCCAATAACGACATAATATTCCTTTCCAGTGCATCAGATTTAATGGCTACCAGGCATCCCTTTTCCAATACTTATTAATCCCAGAGTAATTTAAATATGATAATCATCATATGGCAAATTTTAGAAGAATATATGGACGATTGGAAAGAGTGTAGTATCAGAATCAAAATCCAACTTATAAGGAGATGCTTCGAGAAAAAAAAAATCATGATCCTGCTCTCACAGTCCTCCTCTTAATTTTACTCTCCTCCAATTATCATGTTGAACTGAAAGACATGTAACTGGTATTATTTTGTTTAGTGAGTTTGTCTTATGTTTTGATATTTGAACTTTGCATGTCATGTTTACCCTTTAAAAATATGCAGTCAATATGAAGCTAATTCTGATCTTTGGATCTTTTTTTCAAAATTCACAAGTCAGACACAGGGCACAAACATATTCCATATGCAGATTTAATAATGTTTCTCATTTGATTACTAAATGTAGAATCTATCTTGGTAGCCGTTTAATATTCAGTTAAATTTACTTAGCAAAAGGCTTACTAATATATCCTTATTGAACGTCTCCTCAATAAAATGTTATCATTTTAACAAGGTGGTTCTCAACTTTGGGTAATTTTGTCTCACCATGGAATATTTGGTTTTGTCCAGAGACATTTTTGATTGTCATCACTGTGGAGTTTGCATGGGTGCTACTGGCATCTAGAAGATGAAATCCAGGCATGCTACTAAACATCCTATAATGTGCAGGACAGCCCCTATAACAAATAATTATCCAATCCCAAATGTCAATAAGGCTGAGTCTGTGAAATCCTGATTTAGCATTATAAAAAGGAAAATGTCTTGAGGGATGAGGAAAGAGATTTCTTTCTTGTTCTAATACCTGAATAAAAAAAATGTTTTTATTTAGTTATCAAAGTGATATTATTTTATACCAGAACAGTGCATTTCAAAATATGACACAGATCAGTTGCTAACTATAAAACATCATTAAATGTTCTATTTACAAATTAGTAAAAATCCAGCAGTAATATTTCAACATTGGAGATTTTCTCTTCAACATTAGGCAGTTGAAATGAGGATCCGATTGAAACAAAATTCACTTGATGAGATTTTCCTAATAAGAGAAATTCTCCATGTTGTTTTTACCAAATAATTTTCTCCCTTGCGGTACGCGGGCCTCTCACTGTTGTGTCCTCTCCTGTTGCAGAGCACAGGCTCCGGACGCGCAGGCTCAGCGGCCATGGCTTACGTGCCCAGCTGCTCTGCGGCATGTGGGATCTTCCCGGACCGGGGCACGAACCCGTGTCCCCTGCATCGGCAGGCGGACTCTCACTGCACCACCAGGGAAGCCCCAAACTAATTTTTTAATGTTCATAGCTAGTATTAACTAATTTTACCTCTAGATTATACTCATTAATTGGTAAAGTAAAATGCTAATTAGGCTTATAGAGAACTTTAAAAACCGAGCAAATGGTTTACAAGAAAAATTAGCAGACCAAAGAGATAATAAGCACAATATATAATTTATTATGTGCCATTAATTAATCAAATCACCAATATCTGTGACAGGGTAGCCAGATACTAGAAACTACCTCAAATTCATTAAAAATATAATTTCAAATAAATTTTATATTCTTTATATTTAAACTGTACACAAGTTATTATAAACTAGCCTTCTCTTTTAAGTCTTTTGTACCTAAATAAGTATAAGGCAAGCAGTATTAAACAGCTATAGAATTACTTCAAGTTATTATGCCTGTGTCCTAATCTTCCATTGCTTGTTCATCTTTAGCACATTTTTTTACTAGATACATGTTATATTATTATCATTATTATTTTTACTTTCTTCAATTTTTTTATTGGACTATAGCTGATTTACAGTGCTGTGCCAATTTCTGCTGTACAGCAGAGAGACTCAGTTATACACATATAGACATTCATTTTTTTATATTCTTTTCCATTATGGTTTATCACAGGATATTGACTATAGCTCCCTGTGCTATACAGTAGGACCTTGTTGTTTATTCATTCTAAATATAATAGTTTGCATCTACCAACCCCAAACTCCCAGTCCATCCCCCTCCCTCCCACCCACCTTGGGAACCAAAGTCTGTTCTCTGTGACTGAGTCTGTTTCTGTTTTGTAGATAGGTTCGTTTGTGCCATATTTTAGATTCCATGTATAAGTGATAATCATATGGTTTGTCTTTCTCTTTCTGACTTCATTTAGTATGATAATCTCTAATTGCGCCCATGTTGCTGAAAATGCCATTAGTTCATTTTTTATGGCTGAGTAGTATTCCATTGTATATATGTACCACATCTTCTTTATCCATTCATCTATCAATGGACATTTAGGTTGTTTCCATGTTTTGGCTATTGTGAATAGTGCTGCTATGAACACAGGGGTGTATGTATCTTTTTGAATTATAGTTTTGTCTGGGTATATTCCCAGGAGTGGGATTGCTGGATCACATGGTAATTTTATTTTTAGTTTTCTGAGGAACCTCCATACTGTTTTCCATAGTGGCTGCACCAACTTACATTCCCACTAACAGTGCAGGAGGGTTCCCTTTCCTCCACGTCCTCTCCAGCATTTGTTATTTGTAGACTATTGAATGATGGCCATTTGACCGCTATGAGGTGGTACCCCATTGTAGTTTTGATTTGCATTTCTCTAATAATTAGTGATGTTGAGCACCTTTTCAAGCACACTTATTTTTTATTTTATAGAAGAGTGATTTTTATTTCCCTCTTCATGAGAAAATGTGGCATTACCAGCCAGTGGTCAAAATGACAAGTCACTTATGCTGCCATTTGTAATTCTGCTTTTGAAAACGTTTAATGTTGTGGCTTCAGTTGAAACACATGTTCTCTTCAACATATAAATTGCATCCTCACCTATAACTCCTTGTGCAGTCTTACTTGCGTGAGCTGATTGTCTGTGATCTACAGCTAGAATCATTTTCACAGAAATGAGGGTTCTGTAATGACCTTCAAAGATCAGAATTCACCCTTGGCAGTGTGTTGACGAATGAACTTGGAAGAAAATAAAAATAAAAATTGATGCAAGGGAGTAGAGTTTTTCACTTAAAATAATCACTTCCACATATGTGAAACCTGTGATTGACCATAAACCAAATAGTTTACTTTATACTTCTCCTTTCTTCTCTTTTAAAATTAAAGTATCAGAAAGGTTCCATTTCTGACCTGTCATGTATGCTAGTTCAGACTGCATGTAGGTCAGCAGCAATATAGCATTAATGTAGGTGATAAATATGCATACTTATCCTTCTAGTTAACTCACTAGGGAGCTCTCTACCAACCAAGAAACTTTACTGGATGGCAATATCCCTAAGCTTCTTGGTTGCACAAACACCCCAGAGGGATCCCTCTCAAATCCCAAATGTTAAGTAACTGCCATTTAATTTCACATTGGACCTTTTGGTGTCCTGCATTTTTTCATCAGATATTTTCAAGCAATTAAATCTTTCTGAAGTTTCTGTTACAGCAGGTAACGGTGTTACAGTGGGTTTGCCATTTATCAGACCATTATCAGACCATTTAACTTGAGTGTAAAGAAATTTCTTCTTCAGATAAAAGCATGGACAAAATCAGGAGATGTCTGTAGATAATGCTAAATAATGCAAAGCATTTCTTGACTGTTCACTGGAAAGCCCATATAACAATTTTGCTATTTGGTTATTTTTCCATTTTCTCTATCCTTTTACTTATCTGTAAATGGTATGTATGTTAATATTGTAGCCACTTTTCAGAGAAACAAACATTAAACAACCAAGGCCAGTGGATGGCACTTTATATTTTTAACATCTTTATTGGAGTATAATTGCTTTACATTGTTGTTTTAGTTACTGCTGTATAACCAAGTGAATCAGCTATACGTATACATATATCCCCATATCTCCTCCCTCTTGCGTCTCCCTCCCACTCTCCCTATCCCACCGCCCTAGGTGGTCACAGAGCACCGAGCTGATCTCCCTGTGCTATGCGGCTGCTTCCCACTAGCTGTCTGTTTTACACTTGGTAGTGTAAATATGTCCATGGATGGCACTTTAATACTCCAGAAACTATTTTCTGTTAGACACTGTGCTTACAACTTGAATAATCCATTTCTCACTGACGTGGTTAATCAAAAAGAGTCATTTCTTTATATATTATTTTTCCCCTATCAAGAACTAAAACATTAGCTTTAAAAAAAGTTTAAAAAGACATTTTCTAGTACTTATATTTAAATTATTAAAGTATACTGAAAATGTAGAGATTATTAAATCCTAGATACAGCACTTGGCAATTTTATTACAAACCTTTAATTATTATTAATTTGGCTTAGTCTAGCAGGGGTCTTCTGTCATTTCCTTGTAAAATATTTCATTTAACTGACTCTAGAACTTCTATCAGAATTGTAGGCTTTTGTGTTCGTGCATGTAGGTGTATGTTTGTGTGTGTCCAGCTACTGATACATGAGACAAAAAAAAAGTTTAAATTCTCTGTTAGAAATATTGGAATTTGTCTTAAATATTGTCTCTCTTAATAGAGAAGTAACATATTATTTCTAACATAGTCATAGGGAAGACATTTTAAATCATTCCTGTTTTAGTCAGGGTTCTCCAGAGAAACAGAACCAATAAAAGATAGACAGACATGTAGATAGATAGATAGATAGACTGACAAGTAGATGTAAATATACATATATATTTTTAGGAATTGGCTCATACGATTATAGAGGCTGAGAAGTCCCATGATCTGCTGTTTGCAAGCTGGAGACCCAGGACAGCCAGTGATATAATCCAGTCCAGGTGTGAAGACCTGAGAAGCAGGGAAGAATGGTGTAAATCCCAGTCTGAGGCCAGAGAAGATGTCCCAAATCAAGTACTTGGGGGAAAAGGGAGCAAATTCCTCTTCCCTCTGCTTTTTATTCTATTCAGGCTTTCAATGGATTGGATGGTGCCCACCTGCGTTGAGGCGGGCACTCTGCTTTACTGAATCCACTTGTTCAAATGCTAACCTCATCCAGAAGCACCTGCACAGACACACCCAGAAATAATGTTTATTCCAGGCATCCTATGGCCAGTCAAGCCTACACATCAAATTAACCATCACAACTCCCAACCTCTAACAATTTGTTCTGTCACTACCTTCACATTTCTTGGAATGTAACATGTACAATGTGTGAGGCTTCAACTCTAAAAAAAGTTCCAGAATAAAAAGAAGGTTAAAAAACATAATTATGAAATTCTATACGTATAGCATAACATTTTCCTGCAACTGTAGAATTCTGTAAATATAAAATGGCCCTTCCCAATCAATCAATTTCTTCCATCATCCTAATTACCAAGATTCTTGATCTCTTTGCAGAAACTCTAGCCTCAGAAAAGTTCCTTACAATATTTCCGAGAAATTCCGGCAACGTGCTAGTGAAGTTGAGGAACAAACTGAACTCCCAGGCTGCCTATGTCTAGTGTGCTCCCTCCTAGTCTGCTGGGCATGGCAGGCTCTACTTTGTCCTATTTCCATTTTGTCAGTGGGATGTGGACAGAAGGCACACTTTGTCAGTTTGGCCAAGGCATTAAAAGTGTCTGTGTGCTTCTGCTTATCTGATTGTTCTGCTATGATCTGTGAAAAGAAGAATCTGCTGTTATTATCTGCTGCTCCAAGGAAATTGTGGAAACATGGACCCCAGACTAGAAGCCTGCATACAAGATGAAATTAAGCCTAACCGGAGCCATTCGGGCCACGTGCAGTCTTGGAAGCCACCTGGTTGTTGTAGATTACTGAGATTTGGAGTTGCTTGGTACATTTGATAATTGGGGCAATAGCTGACTAAGACACGGCCTTTCAAAATAGTCTGTTTTAAGTAGAAAATGAACAGTTTCTTCTCATAAGCAGTTAGGAGTTATATTACAAATTTAAAAACTAAATTTACCCTGATTAACTAAACCATAATAAGGAAACTCATTACCATGGAATTGACTCACCATTAAGATATTTAATTTGAAAGAAAATACCTTGTTTATATGCTGTTCCTTAAGCAGGTTTTAGTCTCTTAAATTGTGTGTTCAGTCTCACCCAAAAGATCCTAAATCCATTAAGAATAGGACTTCCTTATTTATCCATGTTTAATGGCAGGCTTTGTAAAGAAAATAAATATTGCAAATGTTGCAGAATGATTAATTTAAATACATATTTGGGGAATATAGTATACAGTATTAAAAGGATCTCATATTGTTTAAAATTAAACAAGTATAGTGAATTTCAATAATTTTGTGAAGTTAAACTGAAAAGATTCATATGAATAGTCAATGCTTTCATGGACATGGTTTCATATCATACTATTCCTATTTTTCTCTATATCCTTGGTTGAATTGCATTGTTATTACTAATATATATGTATAATTAGCGTATAGTAATATGAAATTAGCATATATAGTAATGTATACACATATATTTTTAAATGTGTTGAAAACTCAATATATAATTTAAATTCTGATCAGACAGGGAAATTAGATTAAAGATACATCATTTTATATAGGATTGTAGTATTCCAATAAGCATTCATTTATTCATCTATCTGATAAATGCAGATTATTGAAGTTGTACTTTGAAATTAAACACCTATTCTAAAATTTTAAACTGCAAATAAATTTGCAATGGTTTTAGAAATATAAAATTTGCCATTTTGTCAATTTTTTACTATCTCTAAGCAAAACATTATATTCAGAGCTACATTTTTATTTTACAATAAAAATTTGAGTCCTGGCTTTAATCGAAGCACTCTTCATATATGTAATTTGATATAAATCTATCTTATGTTATATTATACAAAAACAAACAAATACCCTGAGATCTGGATGTTTGACACGTTGGCATTAAGAAAGTATTTATCTTGCTTGGTTTCTTGGGAGAAGGCAGAAAAGCAATCATATGTACTCATGTAGGTGTCTTTAATAATATTTTGACCTCAATGAGGAAAATACCTTTTTTTTTCCTTTTGAGTAATGTGGTCTATAGCAATTCTTTACTTCAGGTATCTGAGGTGAAAGTCTGAGTCTTATGTACTGTAATAGAAAAAGCATAGAAAATCTATCTCATGCTCTCAAACAGACAATTCACAGATAATCAGAGTTCACAGTCAGAAATATTGCTTTCACCCACATTTTCTATATAATATCTTAGTACTATCAAAAATGATATTCTGGGGGATTCCCTGGTGGCACAGTGGTTGAGAGTCTGCCTGCCGATGCAAGGGACACGGGTTCGTGCCCCGGTCCGGGAGGATCCCACATGCCGCAGAGCGGCTGGGCCCGTGAGCCATGGCCGCTGAGCCTGCGCGTCCGGAGCCTGTGCTCCGCAATATATACCTCAAATGATCATTTCACTGTGCCAAAGTCATCATGGTCCAATCATCCTTGCACTTTTCATCCCTGACTCTACTCTGGTTGGTAGCCTAGATTCAATCTAGGAATTTGCTTAGGTTTTTAAATGTAATAGTTTGCACTGATTATGATATAGTACTTGTGAACCCAGGGATATATTTTTTTCAGTGTTCTAACAGCTTTGTTACCTTAAAAAAATGAAACAATTCTACTTTAAGAACCAAAAGTGATTTCACTAGGGTCTGGCCAATAAAAAGTTTCATAATTTAGCATACCTACTCACCAACTTTTTCTCCAAAGAAACATAAGATTTAAAAAGAGATTCCTCCTCAGAGGACTAGGGCACAGCTCCTGTTAAATATTCTTGAGGGTGAGAAAAAGTCTACTACCTTCACTTCAAATCATCATCACCAGGAAATATTCAACAGAGTCCTGTGAAACTATATGGTGAGTAGAAAGCAAAACAATCACAACAAAATATTCTATCAAAGGACAAAGCATTTGTGAAAATTCTAGATAAATATCTTATTTCTCTGAAAGCACATGCTACATACACTGCTACTGTGACGTATTTCTTTAGTCACTTGTCCTCTGGTCAGAAGTTGACTTAATGACTATTTACTATTTCATTCTCTGCTAACGCATCTGCCTTTCCTTCTCTCCTTTTCAATTTTTGTGTGTATAATAGAGTAGAATGTAATTTTGGTTTACTAGGAAGTACAGTGAGCTTCCCTGGGGAAAGGTGATGTATGACTTTGACAAACATATAAATAAGTGATATAATCATTTGTCATGAGCTGATGAACTTACCAGTTGAGTGTTAGAAACCATTTCAATAGCATAAACTTTTTTTTTTTTTTGCGGTACGCGGGCCTCTCACTGTGTCACTGGAGTGGTAATCCCTGTGCAGTATGATAGCTGCTATTGGGACAGAGCCATGAAATCACTCCAAGCACATCTTGTGGTGCCAGAGTTGATACTTCCCAATCTCTGTGAGGTGGGAGCTGGGGAGCCTGAGAAAATTTATCAACATGCATGCACATTTATTGTAATCCCCTATTACTTTATCAGGCAATTGATCAAAATTGTTATTAAACTGTAATTGCCCTTCTGATTGTTGAAATAATGATAGCTTGAGAGTGGCTCAGTGGGATTCTGAAATTATCAATGGTGTTGCAAAAGGGTAAAGAAGACAAAATTCTTTTTTGCCACAATTTATTATTATTTAACACTGTTTATTAAAGAACTAAAAATTTATAAATGGACATCAATTAGCTGTAATTCTGAATGCTCAAATATGTAACTTTAATGCTATATATACATTTGTTATATAGTACATAGTATATTAATAGATATTATGTTATATGTTAATTATATATCATATATAAAGTATGCATATTTTAATTTTAAAGCTAAATTACATATCCTGCAATAGCAAATAAAAAGTCATTATAAGATGTGAGGAAGAAAGATACTACTATAAAACCTGAGTGTTTGGATTAAAAAGTTTAATACTTCATTCTATTGTACTTTTATTCACAGAGTTACATTATTTGGAGGAGATTCTGTTCACATAATTCTTACCTCAAAAATAAATGTAGGATTGTATTTACCTACAGGAGAGCTAAGGGATTAGAATAACATATGTCATCATACTAGATCTTAATATTTAGTAAAATATTAGCATATATTATCAATCATATGCTTCTCTACAAGCAAATCAATAGTTTCATTCTTCTTAAATATAATACTAATTGAGTTAAAACGTAGGACCCTTGAAAGAAAAAATTTTACTTGCTTGCCACAGGATGTATGTAATGTTAGGACCCATGGGTATGCGTGTCATTGCTGAATTATAATTTTGTATCTGTTACCTTATTTTTTCCTATGTCCCACCCTCCTCCTTCCTCAGTGCAGCTCTCAAAATAGATTAGTTGTCACAATTTCAGTAGGCCAAGTAAAACCTTTCAATAATGAGAGCTTTTTTGTAGTTATTTGATTTATTGAATTTGTACCCCTAACATAGTGCAATGCAATGCAATATTACATATTATGATTATGTAAAATAATTCTAAGAAATGTATATAGTTTTAAAATAAATGCTTCCATGTATTACATTAAGGTGAAATCCTATCAAGCATATATCTTTAAACATAAAGATCCTTAATTTTAAGCCACAACATTGCAAAATATACAATGTATATATATTTATAGGTAAATGTTGTAGAACTTCTAAATTTAGTTTTAAAATTATGTATATACTCAGAAAAGCATAATGTTTTAAAATCCACCATCTGTCATTGTAAATATTTATTATAAACAGAATATCCATATGTCCTTTAGGTAGTTATAATTTCATTGGCTGGAGTAAACATGGGGAAAATCACACCCAACTGAACTTGGGGAAACAGAAACAGCTATATAATATAGACATGGAACTCATTGCATCACATGTAATACTCATAGCCCTTCTCTTATGTATTGCTTATTCACAAAATAATATAATAATCATATGAATAGAAATAAAAACATAGGAAAACTCATTTTTATCATCTCCAACAAATCACACTGTTCTCATTTTCCCTGCTGTCCTTTCAGTCTGTCCACATGTTAATATAAATTTTACAAAACCATAATTACCATTTATATAATTAAATGATAAATGTATTATAAGTTCCATATTTTTCTTTTTCACACATTATATATTTGATAATCTGTACATTCATTCAACCCTCTAAAAACATTTACTGGGTGTCTACTATGTTCCATAAATTATCATAAATGAAGTGGTCCAAGATTAGTAAGTTGTTTTTTGCTTTCAAGTAGCTCCCAGTGTAATAGGGAAATTGATATGTAAACAACTTGCAAACTTATTATAAGAAAGGCTGTATTATAATATACACATTGCAAAGGTGATTAAAAACTAGAGAATAATCAACTCTGCCACAACATTTATAACTGAGGATTTTTTTTAAATGCTGCTTATGCTACTGAACTCAGATAAGATAATACCTCATTTTACAGGAAGTGAATTGAATTGCTATGATCCAACAATTAATATCCTTACATAAAATATTAGATATGTTAAACACTACGGTCAGTATTTAAGAGTTGAATAGTTTAAGATAAGGCATGGAGTTTTATGGACTGAATGTTTATATGTCCCCCACCAAATTCATATGTTGGAACCCCAATCTGCACTATGATAATTTCGAAGGTAATTAAGGTTAGATGAGGTCATGAGGATGGAATACGTGTTTTTATAAGAAAAGGAAGAGATTAGTGCCTTTCTCTCTTGATCAAGTGAGAATACAGCAAAAAGGTGGCCACCTGCAAATCAGGAAGAGAACTCTTAACAGGAGCTGAATCAGCTGGCACCTTGATCTTAGACTTCCCAGGCTCCAGAGCTCTGAGAAATGTGTTTCTTGTGTAAGCCATCCAGTCTGTGCTATTTTGTCTTAGAAGTCCAAACTGACTAATACAGGAGTTAATAATGGGATGAGTTTGGGAGGACTCTTTTAGCTGTGGGTATGTATCTGTCTGGTGTACTATGAAATGCTCAGTATTGAATCAAGAGGATTAATTTAGATTTGCATGCGGTTAAGTGCTGAGCTAAGCCAGGAGTGGTTGGAGGGACAATCTGTTGAAGCAAAAAACAAGAATTGAGTGGCGGTAGTTAAGGTGTCACAGTTCTGTGTCATGGTCTCCTCTTTGTTAAGTAGAAAAGAACGCCCCTATTCTGGTGTGCCTAGAAGCTGAGCTAGATGACACTGAAGAGGGCAGCTCCAGTGTCTACCTGTCAACAAGGCTGACAGGCATAAATGGTCTGGGTTCCCAACCATTCTCAACCCTGAAGCAGAATTCCTGTCAAGCTGGGGAACAGGAACAAGATGCAATGACAGATATCACCAATGGGAAGGTACGAACAGTCCCCCACAGGCCGTGTGCTGTCTGTCACAGCTCCTTGAAGGAAAGCAAAGATGGAACTAGCAGGCACGACAAATCGAATCCACTTTACTTATTAAGACATGGTCACCTGGGCACACTATTTGTGTCCAGGAGAACTCTGAAGTTATCTTTGCCAGAAGAGGTTCCCACATCATTTCTCATCCCCAGCCTAACAAAATGTTTTCCCTAATTGGCAATATCTATATCCAAATCCCATTTACTATGATGATAATAAATTTAATATGTAAAAAACAGAAGGATTTTACTTTTCCAAATGAAGTTTAGTTTATACTTCAAACCATGTAAAAATATTTGCAATTAAATTTAAAAAAATTTAATTAAAAATTGTAAACAAAGGGCTATAGGAAACAGCCTCAAGAAGTTGAGAAATGCTGGTAACATATTGCAATTTATTCTTTTGTGCTCTAACTGGATTTAGGATTAATCTTTCCTTCTCCTGTCCTTTAGTAGAGAAGGAGACTTTTTTAGGTAAAAATGAAGTTCTTAAAGTTAACAATGCAATGGATTTCATTAGTTTTATAAAACAACATTAGTTTTATAGTATCTGAATTATATTCTATAATTGCATTTGCTGTCATATATTGAATAAAAATTCCAAATCTTAAATACTTTAGGTGAAAGCCTGTGAAACTTTGTAATAATTCCACCAGCATACACTTAAAAAAGAATTACAAAAAGTGGATTTTAGGGTAGCTGTGGTTTAGTTATAATTTATTTATACCTTGATTTTTTAAAAATCTGATTGCTTTATTGCAGGATAATATTCTCTTCAGATAGCATTGTGTAACTTCTCCTCATGCATGGAGACATAAATGACCTAAAACCAAAACACTAAATGATTTTTCCTTTATAGTTTTCTTTTTCTTTTTTTATATAACATAATATGTGTTTATATTTGCATCCTTCAATACTCAAAAATAATAGAGGGAAAGACAATGGAATTTAGAATCAATAAAAACTGTTAAGTTGGCACAGCTTTCTATTTCATGATGTTGAATAGGTAGAAAATAAAGTAAATAAGCACCCTAGTCACTGGTTTTGATAAATGTGGTACACTGCATTTTCACCTTTCGAATGATACTTTATTCATCATTTAATACACTTGGGTCTCAATTTAACCTCCATATCATGTAAAGTATTAAAATAAAATACAATATCTGTTAAGAACACCCTCTCTCACCCCCTGCAATTTTCACAGTTTTTTTTTTTTTTTTCCTAGCAAGAAAACAAAGTGAGGGGGAAGAAATTATTGGCAATAATTTCATCAATGGAATGGTAGGAATGCCACTTACATACAAGAGATAGGATTTGAGAGTTTGTGCTTTTCACATTGTTCTTTTTAGTTCCTCAATAGTTTTTGATATTTTTAGACTGTAGGAAATTTGAAAGATAAAATTGATCCAATACATGTGCACATAAAAGACCCTGATTTTATCATATTTTATATTTTATTTCTATATTTATTTCTATGACATACCTAGATATCTATTTATATATGTAATTATATGCAATCTTTTCTAAGCATCAGCTCCCATTTCCCTCTATTATATTTTAACCAACAGATGGCAAGTTAAACTGGATGATAATATATTTTCCAATACCAGATTCTTATATGGTCATTTTATTTTAACTATTCAGTTAGAAAAATAAGTGAAAGTAAACAATGCGATCTGATGTAAGAAGGGTCCCATACTACCTAGGGATGGCCTGGTCTTCTTTCTCAAAGTTTCTGCATAATTTTTCATTATTATGCAAAATGTATGATTTCTGTAAAATTTGAGGTGCTTTTTCTAGGTCAGAATGCAGGGAAGTCAGTTAGGTGGGAAAGAGTGGTTTCCTATGGTACAGCACCCATTCTGAGTGCAGGTGATTTTTTAAAATTTTTAATTGTTTTTTTAAATAATGCTACCCTGACATGCTTTCCTGGCTCAATCGAAACTCAGTAATTTCCTAGAGTATTAGGATACACTAGCTTTTGTCATTAAATTCAATTAAGTTTTATCAAACAGCAACTATGCATAATGTATTGGCATTCAGGTATAGAGACCAAATTATCCTTAAAACAAAATATATCAACTCAGGACAATATCTTTCTTTTAGGACATCGCTCTCATTTTCCTCCCTCTCATAGCAAGTATCCTCATCTAAAACTGTTTAGCTTGGGACGGCTTCCCTCGTGGCGCAGTTGTTAAGAATCTGCCTGCCAATGTAGGGGACACGGGTTCGAGCCCTGGTCCGCGAAGATCCTACATGCCGCGGAGCAACGAAGCCCATGCACCACAACTACTGAGCCTGGGCTCTAGAGCCCGCGCGCCACAGCTGCTGAAGCCCGCGCTCCTAGAGCCTGTGCTTTGCAACAAGAGAAGCCACTGCAATGAGAAACCCGGGCACTGCAATGAAAAGTAGCCCTCGTTCGCTGCAACTAGTGAAAGCCTGCGTGCAGCAATGAAGACCCAACACAGACCCCAAAAATAAATAAATTATTTTTTTAAAAATTGTATAGCTTATTCACTTATTTCTCTTTTCTTTTGTCTTACCCCTCCAGAGCTTAAGTTCCATAGAAACAAAACCTAACATGTATCTTGTAACTTATTTTCATAAGATTTCACACTTACAAAAAAATTGCAAAATAACGATGAGCTAGCTCTTCTATAGTCTTTTTTTTTTATAAGAAAAAGTCTCTTGCCTCTTCGGCAGGTGCAGACTTTTCCTGTGACTCCCTCCTGGCTAGCCGTGGTGCACTGATCCCTTCAGGCTATGTTCAAGCCGCCAACCCCAGTCCTCTCCCTGCGCTCCGTCCGAAACTGAAACCCGAGCCTCAGCTCGCAGCCCCGCCCGCCCCGGCGGGTGAGCAGACAAGCCTCTCGGGTTGGTGAGTGCTGGTCGGCACCGATCGTCTGTGCAGGAATCTCCCCGCTTTGCCCTCCGCACCCGTCGCTGTGCACTACTTCGCGGTCCCGAAACTCCCCCCTCTGCCTCCCGCAGTCTCCGCCCGCGGAGGGGCTTCCTAGTGTGTGGAAACTTTTCCTCCTTCACAGCTCCCTCCCACTGGTGCAGGTGCCGTCCTTATTCTTTTGTCTCTGTTTTTTCTTTTTTTCTTTTGCCCTACCCAGGTACATGGGGAGTTTCTTGCATTTTGGGGGGTCTGAGGTCTTCTGCCAGCGTTCAGTAGGTGTTCTGTAGGAGTTGTTCCACGTGTAGATGTATTTCTGGTGTATCCGTGGGGAGGAAGGCGATCTCCGCTTCTTACTCTTCCGCCATCTTCAAGCCGTCCTCTCTTGTATAATCTTTATGTACATTAGCCACTTGCTAACATTTTACCCTTGCTTTATTGTTTATTCATTTTCTCTCTCTCTCTCTCATATTAAAGTCAAGCTATGCATTTTTGGCAGGGAAAGCACATACCTAAGGTTATGTCACTCTCAGTGCATCATATCAAGAGGCATATGATGTAAGTTTCTCTGAATATTTAGTTTTATTAACTTCGGCTGGTTACTGTGGCTTCCATTAATTTTCTTTATAATCAAGTCTATTTTCTCCTTTGAAATTAATCATAATTTTTATAGAGATTCTTTAAGACTATGTTAAATATCTTGTCTTCATTAAATTTTCATCCAAGAGTTTTTAGCTTCCTTTAATCAATGTTATAACTTCTTCATTCCAACTATATATGTTAAGTAGTATCTTGGTGGGTTTTCTCTTTTACTCCAATTATTTATTCACTCATTTATTCATGACAGCTTCAGCTCATAGATCCTAATTTTATGCAGTGAGTTATAATTTGCTATTATCATTATTTATCTTAATGCTCAAAATGTCTTAGTTTTGGCCAGGGAGAGTCACACCAAGCTAATTCTTATGTCCTTTTTTTAATGTATTCCTCACTTTTGGAGCACTTACTTATTTTCTGATATGACAAGATGTTCCAGGCTTCTCTTGTGTTCCTGGTCCCAACTGTTTATCCAAGGAGCCTATTCCTTGTAATTAAAGAATAATATTTAGAAACCAAGATCTTGGCTAGATTAGTCTTCTGGCTTTCTCTGTGTATAACTCTCTTTGTGAGTAATGGTAAATCTGGCTTCCATTATCCACAATATATTTATACATTTTCTCAATCTCAGAATAAAAAAAAAGTGCTTCAGAATTCATAACTAAAACTGTGGAAATCATGCCTACTAAGTTCAGTGTTTGCTTACAGATTTTCTTTGACATAAAATTTAAGTACATTAAAATACACATATCTCTGGCATGTGATTTCATTTTTTTCATAAATAGACCTGTATAATGCCTATCTAAATATAGACTATTTGATCACCAAAGAAAATTCCCTTGTTTCCTGTCGCTGCCAAACATCTCCTTAGAGGTGACCATTTAATTTTTTTACTTCACCGCAGATTAATTTTATCTATTCTAGAAATTCATCTGAATGAAGACATATATTACCTTCTCTTTTGTTATCAGCTGTCTCACACATCATAAAGGCTTTAGAATCATCCATTTTGTTTTATATATCAGTTGTTTGCTCACTTTTATTATTGAGTAATAGCCCATTGTATGAATACAACACAATTAGCTATCCATTCTTCTGTGGGTGGGCATTTGTGTAATATTAAGTTTAGGGATATTATAATATTATAGGTAAAGTTATGAACTTTCATTCATAAGTGTTTTTGTGAACATCTATATTTATTTCTCTTGGGTGAATATTTAGAAGGACCAGTGTGATTACTGGTCCTTCATTTTTCTTATTTTGGAAGTGTATGTTCAAGTCTTTTGATCATTTCCTTATTGGATTTTTTTTTTTTTTGTCATTTAAGTATTGAATTGAGAGGGTTTGTATATGATAAAAGTTCTCCACCAGATATATATTATACAATTTTTTTCTCTGAGTTCTTGCCTCATTTTTGTAATAGTGTATTTTGATGACAGGAAGTATTTAATATAATTTAACTTACCAATTATGTCTTTTAGGTTATTTCAAACAAATCTTTGCCTGCTCCTAGTTAATGACTTTATTCTTGTGTTCACTTCTAGAAGCTTTATATATCTAGCTTTTACATATAAGTTAATGGTCCATCTCAAACTAACTTACATATAATATGAGGTAAAGGTATGGTTTATTTCTCATGTCTTTTTTTCCAAATGGTTATCTGAGTTTTTTAGCACCATTAATTAAGGAACTTTCATTTCCCCCATTGAATAGCTCTGACACTTTTTTAAACGTCAGCTGACTGTATGTGTGTGTGTGTATTCCTGTCCTATCTCTATGTGTTTACTTATTGCATATTACACTATGTTGATTACTGTAACTTTACTGTGTAATCGATGTCCAATTTTGTTCTTCTTTTTAAAGAATATCTTAGACCCTTTGCATTTCTATCTGAATTTTAGAGCTACTTTGTCCATTTCTATTGAAAAACATCTTGGGATTATGATTTGGATTACCTTGAATCTATAGATCAGACTGGGAAGAATGGACATTTTGACAATGCTGACTATTTTAATGATGAATATATATTTTTTCATTTATTTAAAACTTTAACTTTTTCCTTAGGAATGCTTTTTCTATTTTGATTTTGGTTTTCATTGTAGATATTTTGCAAATCCTTTGTGAAGATTAGTCATAAGTATTTTATTTTAATGATATTTTAATGTATCTTTTTTCATTTTTCTAATCATTTAATGCTAATATAGGAGGAATGTGATTAATTTTTTGTCCCTAAATTCTGTGCCTTGCCAATCTTACTTATTAATTCTAGAAGTTTTTGTATGTCCCTTAAGACTTTTTAATTAAACAACTGTGTCATTTGTGAATAGGTAATTTTACTATTTCCAAAATATATTCTTATTTTATTGCTTTATTTCGCTGGCTAGGACGTCAAGTTAAATGTTATATAAAACTGATAAAAGAAGATATCCTTGTATTTGACCTTGATCTTAGGGAAAGAGTATATTGTTAGCTATAGGTTTTGCCAGATGAGTATTTATTGGACACTATCTAGTTATTAAGTTACTGTCTATACATACTGTGATTTATAACATTAGTAAATTGATCAGCATACTACTATTTTGTTAATTTTTTTCTCTTTTTTCTATCTTGATGTGTCTATGGCCTTTTAAAATAGATTTTAACACATGAGTTTTTAAATATATTTTGCAATTTGGACTAGGCAGATTAGGTCAATCCCTTATTAGCTACATAATTACTGAAGTAAGGGTATGGAAAGATCGGAGTTGTGCGTGTACATATGGGATGTATATTTGTTGGGTGTGTATGCATATATGTGTGTTATTGGTAGGGGCAGGCAAGTAAGGAAGATGGATATTGAAGACACCTTTGTTTAAGCTTCTGTTGAGCAATTTTGGAAAATGCAGAAATATAAAAACATAAACCTTAATTTATTTTTTCTCCATTCTATGCTCTCCTGATGAGACAGCAGGGCAATACGCTCATTAATAAAAGAGAACTATTAAATCTGACAGAAATTTTTAATAAATGAGGGATGATCTGATGGTTGATGTGGAAAAAACAGTGTGCCTCACAATTGACTCATTAGTTATGTTCCTCGCAAATGTAAGGGATTATAACAGATATTGCTAGTATGATTATTGTTTGTGCTAGGAATTTTGTGGGTAGATGAATTTATTTTGTATAATTTCTTATAATAGCAATTCTTCAAGGAATTTAGTCCACATTACCAACATCAGAAAAGGATAATTTTCTCTCTCTCTGTATTTATCTCAATAAACTAAAAGTTCATCATGAAGTAGAGAAGGGAGATGATTTATATTTTAAAAATGAATTGTGACGTTTTAAAGGTTGACCACTGTTTTCAGAAGCCCTGCTCTTCTCTCTCATTTAGGGAGTAGCTGAAGGGAAGAGCCCATGAGGTTCTCTACAGAAAATGCCTGCCAAGTCTAAACTCCATCCCTTTGTCTGCTGAATAAATATGTGCTAAGCTGCTTGGAGCTTGCCACCATCCTTTTACATGTTTAATGTTTCTTTAGCTGTTTGATTATCAATCTCCACAACCACAGATATTCTTTATAAGAGTTTCCATTGATTGGAGTGATACCTGTTCATGGGCACAGTTGTTCATACAATGCAGGACTCACCATTGTTGTAAACTGTCCTAGTAATGCTGATGACTCCACAAAGGTGGTTTGTGTTGAGTAGAAAGAATAGGAGGAGTGATGTCCATTTCCTTTATCTTACAAGGGGTCAATAATAAGATTGCTGAGACCCAACATGGATTCTTCTAGAAGCCTGAGCTAGAATGCTCCTCTCATAGTCCCATTATGCTTTATGCTTCCTGACACTGGAAGGAGGCTCAGGGTTCAGGTTTGACAAAGTGACTTCACTGACCTCAATTCTGCAGTATTGCTTTCTAGGACAGTGAAAAGGAACTGAGTTTTCCTTGTGGAAGCACCTGAGCAAACCCCTCATGAGTTTCCTTTAAAATAAGAATACAGAACCCTTAAAAAGAGCCAAATTGGGAAAAAAGTATTTTTTAAATCAGAAATAATTTCTACGTAGTCATACATAGTAGCTTAGTTTTTTCACAAACTGTCAATGGTTATTAAATATTAACTAATTTTTATATTTATAAATGTACACTTTTAAAAAATGAATTGACATTTTTAGTTTTAATGCCTATAAACCAAAGAAGAGTGCTCTGTTTATAGCTAACATATCATCAGTAGTATGAATACACCCTGATTTTCAGATATTCTATTTTATTTATTAATTATTTAAATGATTAATTTAAAAACATGACTATGTGTATTCATTTGCTAGGGCTGCCATAACAAAATACCACATATGGGGTACCTTAAACAACAGAAATTTTATTTCATCACAGTTCTGGAGGCCACATGGCTGAGATCAAGGTGTCCACATAGTGGTTTCCTTTAAGGCTTCTCTCCATTGCCTGCAGCTGGTCTTTTGTGTGCGTGTGTATGGCCAGGGTCCTTTTTGTGACTGAATTTCCTCTTCTTATGGGGACACCAGTCAGATTCGATTACAGCCTACTATAACAGCCAGACTTATTTGAACTTAATCATCTTTTAAAGACTCCAAATATATTCACATTATCAGGTACTGGGGATTAGGGCTTCATTATATGAATTTTGAGGGGAGGGCACAATTTAGCCCATAACACTATATTTATTTAAAAACTAGTGGTGGAATGTTGGAAACAGAGAGAGGATGTCCACATGGTATATTTCAGAAAGAACCCGCAAGGGACCTTCTTGGAGGTGAGAGGCATCATTATTAAATAAAACCTCAATTCCTTATTTTTAATAGTGCAGAGGGAGAATATAATTTGGCGAGGGATAATTTATTCCTCACTTGGATAATTTATTCCTGGATGCAGAGGAGACAGACCTAAACAAGGAATCTCATAGAAAGCCCCATTTTCAGGAAGCAGTTAGAGAGGATCAAGAGAGGATCAAAGAGACTGCATTTAAAAAAAAACAACTCACAGTGGTCTCTCCTTTTTGGATGGAGAGAATTAAATACAAAACACACATAAATCAGTGTAGTGAAATTCTAGCTCCTCTGAACCATGGCTAGTATACTTGCCCAGTAAAAGTCTCTGGCAATTAGCTGTCCAAGAATATTCAACAGTCTCAAAGGTTATTAACTACACCAAGATCACAAGGTGCAGATTATGAAGCTTAAAAGAAAAAATGAAGAGAAATGGCAAATAGCAGATCAAAAATATTCAGCCAAATTTTTTTTTGCCTGGAAACAGATGAAGAAAATGCTTTTCTAGAGTTAAGACCAAAAAAAAAAAAAAAAAAAAAAAAAAAAAGAGAAAAGAAATGCTTGAGCATATAGGAAAGATTGAAATAGAAGGACATAAAATGTAAGTGGGAAGAGCTCAAGAAAATTAAAACTGTTAGAAAATAGGAGATGAAATTAAGATTGACACAAGGAAGATCAGACATAGCTGAACAGATAGCAAATGATCTAGAGGATAGAAATGAGAGAGGCAAATAAAAGAAAACAGTCATAACCTACCTTTTAAGAGAAGAAAAATTTAAACTGCTGAAGACAGGGTAAGGAAATCAACTATATGCATCACCAATGTTTTTGGTTAAGAAAACCAAAACCAGTACCATGGGAAAAAGAAATATTTAAAATGATAATTCAACAAAGTTTCCCTGACTTAAAGAGTTGAACCTTCATATTTATATTACACCTATTTCTTAGGTAAATTTGACAAAGGATGGTGAAAGCCGAGATATAGGCCCATTTAAAATTACTGCAGATAAATTAAAAACAAAAAATACTTTTAAGAGTTGTACCAAAAGTCATGTCAATTGTAAAGGTGTAATGGTGGAATAATTACGCTGACATCAGATATCCTCCAGACACAATCCCTGAAACATCCATAAAGTTTACAAGAAACTAAAGTGTGCTCCAAGGGTTTTATACTCAGTCAAAGCATTTTTCAAAGTATGACAGTAGCAGGTAAACAATTTTGAATATGCAAAAACTTAGAAAACTTCCCCAAGAATTCTTCTGGAAGGTTGTTTACCTAGAGGACAAACTTCAGCAAACTCAAGAAATACTGAGGAAAATTTTCAAAAAGATGAACAATAAAGAGCAAGCATAATTTTTTATTTCCAGTGGGGGAGAGACTAAAAAGCTTCCTGGAAAGAATGTAATGTTTATAAGTCCTGATATATCTAAATTATATATCCACAAATATTGCAGCAAAAAGTGGGAAAATATTAAAGGTAATAAGGAAATTATGTCTACTTATCATAATAGCTAGAATTCAAATGATATTTATGGAAGGCAAATTAAGTGACAAAATTAGAAGTTTATTGAATAACACTGAGGTAAACACAAATTTAATGTAGTAAATTAAACCTGAAGTCAGAGAGTAGAGGGCAAGCAGAGCTGTACTCAAGTTATTGTTCATATGAGAATATTAATAGAAACTATCATAAAAATTAGAGTTTTAGGGAATTATAGTAAGTGAGAAGGAAAACCAACATTAACTAAATATATGTAGAGTGTTATTTAAAATCTTAGCATAGTGGAACAAAATATCGATTATATCCTTCAACTTAATATATATAAATGGGCTGAATTCACTTATTGAACAAAATGCTAGTTTTCAGAGTAGACCATAAACCAAAACCAACTCAGTGCTATAAAAGAGAGATCTAGATAAAACAGCAGTCGAGGGGGAGCAGAATATGCCACCCCAAATGGTGCCACTTTGGCATGTGTATTGTTTTGTGCAGTTAAGACCCAGCAGACTCAGGAAAAGCTTTTTACCTTTCCCTTAACTGCCTAAAAGAGTTCAGATAGGAGGCCTGTAACCAGGAAGAGAGCTGTTACCAGAGATAACTTTTTATATCAGAGAGACTTACCTGCATTGCATGGCCAACACCTGTTGACCAAACATTTGCTCTTCTCATCTTCCTGTGAATTATCTTCCCTTTGAAGCCCCAATCCCTAGCCCCTTCTCCTTAGCTCAGGACGATACATGTCTCAGTGCCTGACGGCCTTTGAGTGTCACAGGGGCTCCTGTACGTATGAAATTTATTTTTCTCCTGTTTTTCTGTCTGAATGTCCATTTAGTTTTTAAACCAGCCAAAGAACCTAGACGGGAAGAAAGGAAAAATTTTCCTGCCCAGCACATGAGAAATAATGGAATGAATTATTGTGTACTAGAAAAACACTAAGCTTAGGAAATGTGATTAAATATGATATAAGTGCCTGTATATGATGTAATTCATAATGAAGATATGACAGTTAATATCAATCTTCTAATAAATATCTATAGAAAATATAGGTATAGACTTTTAAAGGAAATATGGAAGTATATTGGTGACGAGGATTTATTTCTCTTCTCTCATTTCATGATAGATAGAGTAAGAGATAAGGTTTTATAACTCAAATGCATAATGAATAAGGCAGATTACATATAAAACACATACAACTTATTTTTAAGAACCCATGGAACATTTACCAAAGTTAACTATTACATGACAGTGAAAATCTCTAAGTACTAAAAGATTATAAAATCAGAAAATAAACAGCTTCTCTCATCTGGAAAAGTAAGGTAAAAAGAAAATCTTGCTCTCAAAAGCATTTGAGGCACAGATGAAATCCAAGTTTTAATTTCAGAATATCTATAAAGTAATGATAATGACAATATATGATAAAACATACATATGAAATCCAGCAATGAGATAAAAATATATGTGTGTATATATGAATATATAAATATATATAAAAGAATGCAAATAAATACATTATGTTAATAAAAGCACCAACTCAAAAGTATTTAAAGAACAAATCAATAAAGTTCAGAGAAACAGAAAATGTTAATAAGGATAAAATCTGAGATCGATGAATTTTAAAATTCAACTCGCAAATAAGCCTTTAGGGTGAAAACCAAGTAGAAGAAATTTGATTTATCATAGCCAAGGCTATTCTCAACAAGACAGTTGTTAGCTGATGCCACCAAATGAGTACAGATGCATGAGTGAGTCCATCTGTGACTATCCAAGCAGACTGCCCAGATATCATGGAAATTATAATATAAATATAAATATATTTTATATAAATATAAAAAATATATAAATAAATGGCTGCTACTTTATGCCTCTCCATTCTGGGGTGTTTTATTACATAGTAGTAGTTAGCTGATACAGTACTCTTTTAACATTAAAATGTTGAACCTTGTAAAAATTTTATCTATTCAAAAATAACAGTTTTAAAGTACAAATTGAAATAATAAAAATATGCCATTTTTCATCCAGCATAGGGGAAAAACAATTTTTAAATATTTCAGTATTGTTATATAAGAAGAGAAATAATCACAAATATTATTGTTAAAAATCTGCATTTAAGGTTCTATCAAAGTATTTTACAAATAGATATGAAAAAATATGAGAATCTTAATATAGCCTTATACCTAGAGATACCACTTAAAATTTGTCTAAAGAAAGTAATCTTTGATCCTTATAAAATCATAGCTATAAAGAAGCTTTTCATAGGTGTATTTTTGCTAGTGGGAAATATATGTTATTAAGAATAAAATACTCAGTGCCAAATGTATGATATTTTGATTTTATAAACTATAGGTAGCAGGCACTTGGCTCATAAGGTGTCCTTAGATTTAACAAAATCTACACTTAAAAAATTCTCATAGTCACCTTTTAAACTGTTTGAAATTATATACTTCCAGGTTTCTCCTGTATTTAGTCTCCACTAAACTCGACTGGAATTGATAATTTTATTTCCCTAATTCATCCAGATTGTGAGCCCTTTGAAACAGAAAACATTAATTTCTATGCTAATGTCCAGCAGAAAAATTAGTACATATTAGGCCTTATACAAATGTTAAATGAAAAATTAAATTCTAAAGACGTTCAAAAGAAGAATAGATTTGCAGTTTAGTTTGTAATAGGAAATTGAATGAAGGAGGGAACACCTACGTTTTAAAATTTATAAAGTTTATAAAAGGTAAATTCCAGATTCATAGAAATGATGATAATAATAATAACTACCAGTATGGAGCATTTACTAAATGTCAAGCACTGTTTCAAACAGATGACATAGGATAGCTCACTTGTCTCTGCAATTGAATGAGATAAGTGCAAACTACAAGCATTAGATCATTTTTTTTTTTTTTAGATGAAGAGGCTAGCAAAGGGGGATTTAAATATTTGCTTAAGGTCACATGATGTGGTGTTGGGGTTTGAACCCGAGCAATCTGGCTCTAGCATCTGCATGCTGAAATTCTTAGAAAACATTATAGACTATGGAGCAAAGGACTAAGTTAACATGCAGAGACACAAAAGCCTCAGGTGTGTGGGAAAAGATTTTAGCAGATTCCAGAGATACTTACTGAGTATCTACTTGATAAAACACACAATACTATTTACTGGGTAATACACGGAGGATGTGATATAATATAAATTAGAAAAGCAAATTGAGACCAAGATTTAGAGACTTAAAAACTAATAAAATGAGGAGACATCTGAAAATGTGAGTGAAGTAACTGAATACATCATGTAAAATTTTACCTACACAGAAAATTTAAAACTACCCCCAAATAAAAATCTCACGTAGATTAAAAGTGATTTACTATTTTGAAAATTTCTGCGAGAAGTGAAAGGAACAAAACTGTGTGAACAGATTGGGGCATCTTGAACTTTTAATTAAAGCTTTTAATTTTGAATTTTATGAGCATGTTTTTTTCTCAGTATTTTTCCATCATTCATATGTTTGCACATCTGTTTATCTGCTTTTAACACCATCATGACACAAATATTGAATTAAATTACAGAAGCAGATCACATATAATACATTTATAAATGTCATTTATAGTAAATGTCAGGGAAAATGAAGTGAAAGAATGTCTGATTGAGTAAATTATGTGCCTTGCAACTTTATATTTGGTTAGAATAAAATATTAATAAGGGTGGGAAACAAGTTATAGCTAATTGGCAAGCCAACTATCTTAGGTCGTTTTTTAAATAGGGGTCTGTGTTTTTAAAAATGTTTCTATCTGACAAAACTAAGCTAAAATCAAAGGAAACTAATTAACTAGGTTTACCTGGGAGTAGAAAATTATTTTTGCAACTTCCATTATGTATTTAAAACAAACTTCACTCACTCAGACAACAGTTGTTGATTGAGGGCTCAGTATCATCAGACACGTGTTTCTGGGTTCTGGTCCCAGTTCTGATATTTACCAGCATACAAGACATTATTGGTTAAACTCTGAATAGGAGTATAATCCTGAATAAATGACTGAATATTCTGCACTTTGGCACAATTTTATGTAATTTGGCATATATTACACATTTTTTCCATGCTGAGATGACCCTATGCCGTGAAATAACTACAAATGCTTTTTTAAAGGATGGATGAGATTTTCTTGGTAATAGTAATACTATCATAACAAACTTGTTTAAGCGTTCATGCAACCCCAGAGCCTTTCAGTCGGAATATTTACTCTGCTGATATTGTCACATATCCAGCTTGAAATGAAAGAATAATATGTAGTTCTGTTCCCTACATTAATACCCTAATGAGTGAATTTATAAACAAAATTGTAAACCCTTATCAGATAGGTGACATTTTGTTCTTTAAAAAATGGCCCCAATACACTGTTCTATTATTAGTTTGATATCTAAGAACAATTCTTATCAACTCTTTTTAAAACCTTGATAGTTGCTGGGAAACGAATGGATATTATGCCATTAGCGCACTAACTGTGCTAGAGGGGTCTCTAATTAGTGACCTCTCATTTACAAAACAGTTCCATGCAAACTACTGGCTTTAGCTGCCTTTTGACAGTCTCCCTACAAGAGAGGTGTAAAAACGCTCTGTGAAGATAATAGTGAAAGCAATATAAAAATTGCATGGCAAGCACCTTGTCAATCTGACCCTGACAGGCCAGACATATTGACTGGCTGGTGCTGGCAGAAGATTAAGAGATTAAGCAGCCAGGACACCAAGGCAAGTGCGGGTAGATAATACAATCTACATGTTACACTTCTTCCTTTAAATTATGCACCAGCCTGGAATGACTGCTGCTTGGGGTTGTGAGTTTAACTCGTGGTGACTGTAAAATGGAAATTGCCTGCAAGTCCCTCCTGGAAGTAACAATAAAGTTACAGTCAGCATAAGGTAGTTGAAGAAAATTGCTGTCACCAGTAACAGAATTTATAGCTATCTTTGCTATTGTAGATAAATCCATGTTTTTGACTTTGTGACCACTGAAACATAAAAATTAAACCTTTTAACCATGGTCAGGCCTTTTGTACTAAATGGTAAAAGCCAGTAATGATTGCTATCAGGAAGCTATTTCTAACAGTCATTTCTTGGGGGAAGAAACAATTTTTAAGCATGTCTGAAGTTTTATTTACAGTTAATTGGATACTCCATAGTAAAGACATCATCAATGGATTTATGACAAGAGCTTCTAGAGGCCCATGGCTCAGCTCTGTGCCTTTGGTCTGAGTGTACTTTGTTTTTATTGTTGTTGCTAATGCATTGGATGAGGACACTTTCATTGATAATAAGCTTAAAAGACATTTACTTTACTTGGTTTACATGTTCGTAGAGGATGTTGAAACAGAATTTTGCTGAATGGCTTGGCTGCAAATCAAACACAGCATCAAATACTTCCTTCAGACTACTCAGAGAATTTATGTGGACTAATAAATATAACTGCTGCTTCAGCCTCAGTTGAAAGCCGTAGAATACTACTATTTAAAGAAATTATGTCTTGTCAGTTAATATTAATTAGTTTTACCAAAGCAAAGTGAAACAGACACCTGAGGTGATTATCCAGTTAGTGTATATATTTTTTCCTCTTCCCTCAAATAGGGTGTTTTGGTTAAAATTAGGGGGAGGGTATATAAATGTTTAATCACTATGTTGTACACCTGAAACTAATATACTATTGTATCTGAACTCTACTTCAATTAACAAAAGAGAAAAAAAATTAGAAGGGAGGATTAGAAATAGCATTTGATTTTTTTCCCAAATAAAAGCATGTCAAAGGGAAATTAGAAACACCTAAAAGAACACCTCCAAAATCGAGCTAATAACCAGGAATAAACAAAATGAATGTTATACATCTTATTTTAATTTTGAGTATAAATTATATAAACCTTCAGGTATTCTTAAAATTATTCAAGTTTGCCTTTGAATCTTATACAAAATGTTTCAGTCTTCCAGAGGGGGAAATATGAAAATAGGAAAGGATAATAGGGCAGTAGGATAAAGGGATAACTATTGATTAAAATTCTATGATTCTGAGAGGCCTGGAACTTAGAAGAGAAAATCCTTAGCTTCATATAGTCCGTGTTTCATTCCTTAATAAATGATATCCTTGAATAGCTATTTTATATCATATTTGCACTAATGACTCTTCTGTGCTATTATATGGTGACTGACAGTGATTGAGTTGTAGCAGCATCTCCTTTACCTCTACAATAGGGCATGAACAAAGTATTTGCCTATTATATTTTACCCCTTTTGCTTAATATTGAAAAATATGGAGAGAGGAGGGAAAATGGTAATTCTAATGCATGTTAATATCAGCCATTCTCAGCTTTACAAGTTTAGATATAGAATGTTTTTGCCATGTGCTCTAATGCAAAGGGAAATAAAATAAATCTAAGACCTTATGACATCCTGGGATGGATTATATAGCTCAGAGTTTCATTTAAAAAGTGAGGTTTGATTGGAAATTTATATTATTTTTAGCTCTCAGAGAATGGACTTCCCTGTCTCCAACACAAAAACAAGAAAAATGAAACACATATAAGATTACTTTTCAGTGTTCACATATCTGTTTTTGTTTCAGAGCACTTAATAATGTGAAGATATTGTATAAATGAAATTGCTTAGGATTTAAACAATTCATGTAAAGGAAAGGGGGTTCTTTGAAACTTGAGGATTTTTTTTTTAGATTAGCTATAAAACCATAGTATCTTTAAAATAACTTAGGATAATATACTTCATATGTTAACATATTACATTGAAGAAAGAATGGAAAGTCTGTCCATTCTTAAAGAAAAACTGTAATGTTGAGATGAGAATACTGCCTTAACCCAAACATGTGGCAGAAGGATAATTTAAAGGAAATGGGCAGGGGGAACACAGGCTTTCCTACAGAGAAAATAGCTGTGGAGCAATCCTATTAAACCAGTATTGTTTTTGCTAAATCAGACATATGATTAAATAACATTTAATTATGCAAAGAATGAACGAATTACATAAATGCAGTAGCATTTCTTGGCTGCTGTAACAAATTGCCATAACGTCGGTGGCTTAAAACAACAGAAATGTATTTTCTCATAGTTTTGGAGGCCAGAAGTCCAAAATTGTCATCACTGGGCTGAAATCAAGGTGTCATCAGGGCTGTACTTTATCCAGAAGCTCTAGGGAAGAATCTGTTCTGTGATTCAGCCAGTTTCTGGGGGCTGCTAGGAAATGGGCAGGGGGAACACAGGCTTTCCTACAGAGAAAATAGCTGTGGAGCAATCCTATTAAACCAGTATTGTTTTTGCTAAATCAGACATATGATTAAATAACATTTAATTATGCAAAGAATGAACGAATTACATAAATGCAGTAGCATTTCTTGGCTGCTGTAACAAATTGCCATAACGTCGGTGGCTTAAAACAACAGAAATGTATTTTCTCATAGTTTTGGAGGCCAGAAGTCCAAAATTGTCATCACTGGGCTGAAATCAAGGTGTCATCAGGGCTGTACTTTATCCAGAAGCTCTAGGGAAGAATCTGTGCCGTGATTCAGCCAGTTTCTGGGGGCTGCTGGCATTCCTTGGTTTGTAGTCCAATCATTCCCATTTTCAAGGCCAGTATCTTCAAAGTTCTCTCTGCTCCATCTTCACACCACCTTCTCTGTGTGTCAGATGTCTCCCTGCCTCTCTCTTATCATGACAATTGTGATCTGGATAAGCCATTGTAATCTCCCTATATCAAAATACTTAATTTAATCAAAACCACAAAGACTCTTTTGACATATAAGGTAGTATTTACACATTCCAGTAATTAAGACTTGATATCTCTGAGGGCCTATAATTCTGCCTAACACAATAACTCGACTCCAAGAAATGTTCTGGTCCATGAGGCTTCTGGTCATCATAATGTAGAAGATGATAACAATTAACTCCCTGGGTCTGAACCAGGAAAACAGGAGTATCGTCTCTTTAAAAGACAAGGTAGTTTGAAACCTAGTCATAGGCCAGATAACTAAAGAGAAATAGAAGCCTTGAAAAGAAATACAGGAAAAGGGATAGTTATGATAAGAAAAAAAAAACACAAGAGAGAGAAAAATACAACACAGCACTAAGAGAGAGAAAGGAGAGATAAACAGTGAATACAGTCTGAGGAAAACAACCCAAGTATAGCAATATAAGTCTACAAAATATTTTTAGCTGAGATGGCCAGCTTGTGCTATACAATACAGGAACGTGAAATAAATGAAGAGGACATTTTGAGACCCTTCTTTAGCACACATGCAAAGACATATATACATAGGACAGACACGCACATACATGCCCTGAATGAGACTCACTCAAGTTCTCCTTTTTTTTCTGATTCTACTTTTTCACTGTGACTGATAACACATACGTTAACCACCTTAGGCTCAGTCCTACCCAGTAACTGAACCTATCTTATGAGACGAGGCATGTACAAAAGGCATATAAAAGAAACAACTATGCTCTCTGGTGGAGAATAGGATTGAAAACCAGAACAGTGATCTGGTGGACACAATTACATTGGGTTGTTCTAAAAATTGATCTGCTGCTTCTAATACTGTTGACTTTAGGGACAAGTTATAGATTGCCTGTTGCTTCTAAGTCCCAAGACATTCTTTTTTCTTCTAACGGGGCTCCTATTGAGAGATAATCTTGTGTGGTGGAAAAAGCCTGACCTTTGGGATCAGCTTTTTATGAAAACCTGCATTACTAGTTTGCTATTTAAGTGGCTTTGGGCCATTTTTTCAACTCCTCACGCTGTGATTTTATAAAGCTCAAAGAAAATCATACATTTGAAAGGTGTATATACACTTGGTAGACTATTGAAAATGTTAATTTCCTTTTCATTTTTCCTTTGCTAAGGGCCTACTCACTAGATCCAACTCATCCCTCACTTGAAACTTCCAGACCACATCTAGAATAAGAACCGTGAACTAAACCAAGGCTGAGACCCTACCAAGTGCCTTGCTCATGTCAGCAAGGGTATAGGATTCTGCTACCTGTGGACAGGAGCCTGCCTGAATTTCCACCACTGTTACCAGGATTCCCACATGACCTGACATTCCTTTCTGCTTGATGATTGCTTAAATTCTATGACAGCCTCAACTTCCCTCAGACAATCTCCTGTTCTTATTCCTGGATGTCCTGTTCTAATCAATTCCTGAAGCCCACAGTTGCATACTTAGACACATCTCTTAAGGTAAGTCTTTTTGGCCAACTGAGCCTTGGAGAGGTGAAAGGAGGGTGATCTTTCCCTAAATGGGCTGGAGTTAGTCTTGCCCCTGGAAGAGATCAGTCAGTATTTGTTGAATTAGTGAAGGAGAGTAGATAAGATTGGGTGTAGATTGTTACATGCAGGCCAAATGAACAGATTATGCAAAGGCCTAGAAGGGAGACAGTTTGCAAACAGTTCAGCATGTCTGCATCATACAAAAGGCAAAGTTAGAGAGTAGTAAGAGATGAGGTTTACAAAAGGCAAAGAAGGAAAGAACCAAGTCATGAGGGGCTTACAGCAATTTTAGGACTGTATATTCTCCCAAAAGCAACTGGTAATTATGCTTTTAAGCAGGAATTGCTCAGATAAAATTTGTACACCAGGCAGATCATTTTGGCCTAAGTGCAAAGTATGGATCAGAAAAGGCAAGACTGCAGATGGAAAGGGCAGTAATATAATTTTTTAAAAAAATTAATAGAGATGCAACATAAAGGTAGTTTGTGCTAAATTAGCGTCAGTGTAGATGGAGAAAAGTAAACGGATTTGAAACAAAATTATGAGAATTAGCTGACTAGAAGTGATACAAAACTTGCTAATACGTGTTAAAGAGAATTGATAATAATGTAACTTGTCAATTACCTATAATTTTAGCTAAATCTAACGATCATGTACCAAAAGGCAACATTTTACTAAACTTACCTCAGTAATTGGAAATGAAACAAAATGACCTAAAAGGTCATTGTTCTGTTAAGTTCAGCTTAAGTTAGGAGAGACTTTATATTTATTTTCCTATTAGAACTCTTCCCCTACTTTGTTTTAGGAAGTTCTAAAGGCTTATATGAACTTGAATACAGTCTGACTATATGACCACTGCTTGATATGCTTATGAAGTGGGCATGTTTCTAACTTAGATTTGAATCTATATGATAAACATGGTGATATTTTTGAGGATGCATTTTATCGATCTGTTTTCTGCCTTTACAAACACCTAGTTTTTCTGGCACAGGAGTGATATTAACCTTTGGAATCTACAATGTAAATCCACACAAAGAAAAATCTTGAGTGTTTTAAAGTGGTCCTACTTATTTCTTTATAGGCTTATTTAATCTTCTGCTTAAAATGACGTATCTTTCAAACAGGTATTTTATGAAAATGACATTTTGGCATGTGTATATTCTCATTTTCTCTCATCTGACATGTTCTGCTCAATTTTTAAATCAAAACATGTCTCTGCAACTCCCAAATCTTAGGTTCAATGTCATTTATGAACATCAAGTTTTTCTTTTTCATTGTTCATCATTGTCAAGAAGAACAGGAAGATAACTTTAGAATATCAAATTTCATGAGTTCACCTGGAAATTTCTAATTCCAAAGAATAAGGCACAAACTGTATAAAATAAGAATTTAATTCTTCTAAAGTAATGGTCAAAGATGAAAAACAGTAAAAACCAATTATTTCAGTTACAGCCAACTTAATGCTGACATTATAAAGAGAGCCTGTTTTATCTGAGCACTGATGGAGGACAGCCAAATGCAAAGTACGACCAGCATCCAGGGGTCCATTTGTCTAAAGAGAGCTCCTGGGTGTAAGAGAGTGACTTGATTCTAAAGGAATCACATTAGTTACTGCAGTGACATTAAAATCGGTTGGGAAGCTTTTTTGGGTTTTTTGTTTGTTTGGTTGGTTTTTAATTTCTCACATTAAGAACTTACATATCTTTTTTCTTTCCAAAGCATTATCTTTTTCACACCTAATCCCTTGATGAGCTAATGAAAGAATATATCACATGACTATTTCACCTGTTTTTGAGGTTATGTTTCTTACCATGAAGTTGTAATAGGGATTCACATCAGTTACAAATCTCAATCATGTGGTTTTGTTGCTATAGGAAAGGCTGAGGGCATATGGTACCCAGAACAGGCAACCATCCAAGACACAAAAAGAAATCAGCAGACAGATGGAATGGTTCAGGAGTCAAAATTTGCCTTTTGTATTGTACCTGACAAGTAAATAATTCATTAGCATTAAATAGCTAACTTTCTTCAGGCTTACCTTGACAATAATCAGAAAGAGGGAATTCTTAACAATTTTCTCGATTTGTAGAATCCTCTATCTCTAAATTGTATTTATCAACATTATTGACTTAAAAAGCATACTTCTTACCTGCCATTTTTGATGAATAAAGTACTTAATTGGCACTAATTTTCCAGAATATTCAAGATTACTCCAACCGTAGTGATGGATAGCCCATAGTCCTATTAGTCTGCACATTCTCTGTAGTCACTTCTGTTTTACTTTTTAACTTACTATCAACATTTTAAACATCAAGAAAGATCAGAGAATATGCCAAAACTTCTGTATTCACCAGCAGCATTTTTCAGCTTTTTAAAAATCATAAAAGACATATCTTAAAAAAAAACACTAAAAAGAATTTAAAAATAAAACAAACAAAAACAACAAAAATCCACAAATGTACGTCTCTCTCTCCATCCAACCTTGTTCATTACCTTTTATCTGTTTTTATCTGTTAATTAATCCAAGCCACTAACTGGTAGAGTTCCCCACAATCTGAATATTGCCGGCTGCACTCTCATGGTACAGTACATTGTGTTCCTCTGTCATCTGTATGTCCTGCAAGTTGGCAGCTGGATCAGAAGGCTTGAGCAAACTCTGATTCAATACCTTAAATTTGGAGGTGGAGCTTGCAGAGCAGTGAGACAAAAAAAAAAAAAAAAAAAAAAAAAGTACGTTGTCTTAAGCTACCCAGTTTGTAGTACTGTTTTTACGACAGCTCTAGAAAACTAGAACATCACTTTAATTAATGGCATGTCAGAAGTTGGAGTGCTGATATCAATATATGTACAAAAGCCCTGAGTGGCCCGTGACAAAAATGGTTGATGGAGGCCAACAGTAGGTTACCAAGACTTTAATAAAATGCCACCATGTGTAACATCAGCAGTCCTTGATATGATTTCAGCAGTGCGAGATATACATCAAGCTAAAGGAGGATGGTACGCAGTGATTGAATTTGCAAATGCTTTTCTTTCTCAGTCTTGGAAAGGAGCCAACAACAGTTTGCCTTCAGGTGTGAATGATATCGATTTGCGTTTACTGTATTCACGGGTTATTTGAATTCACCAGCTTCCTGTCATTATCTGAGTAGAAGGGTTTTGAACTTGACGCAGAATTCTGAGTATGAAATTCCACTAAGCTTTTGATAGCATGATAGTTAGTATCAGAAACTGAAGAATAAGCTAGGCTGACTAAATGCAGTGGTGACGCACATGACTAATAGAGGCCAGCTCCTGGGCAGGGCCACCTGTAACATCCCACAGGCAACTAAAAATAAACTGCTATTGTTGCCTACTCTTGAAAATAAGCAAGAGGCAAAACACTTGGTTGGGTTGTTTGGATTTTGGGAGTTGTGTATTTTACATATGGACATATTACTAGCTCCCCATTCATAAACCTACCTGAAAGAAGTTCATCTTGGTACAGAAATCTGAAACAGCAGGCTATGTCTGATTGTAAAAAGTCGTGGCTCAATGCCCTATACGATTGACCACCAATTAAAACCCTGGACGTCACGGCTCAGGTGACCTTCCCCGACTGATAACATTTCACAAATGTTGACACATACTGTTGTTGGAAGAATTAAGCATATCCATACAACTCCTCTGGAAGCTTATACCTGGTTTCTCCTGGACCTCACCCATTAACTTTTTCCCTTTGCTGATTTAATTAATTGATTGATTGATTGATTGATTGATTTTTGGCTGCATTCGGTCTTCATTGCTGTGCTCAGGCTTTCTCTAGTTGCAGCAAGCGGGGGCTACTCTTTGTTGTGGTGCATGGGCTTCTCATTGCGGTGGCTTCTCTTGTTGCGGAGCACGGGCTCTAGGGCATGTGGGCTTCAGTAGCTGTGGCTCGCAGGCTCAGTAGTTGTGGTGCACAAGCTTAGTTGCTCTGCGACATGGGGGATCTTCCTGGACCAGGGCTCGAACCCATGTCCCTTGCATTGGCAGGCAGATTCTTAACCACTGCGCCATGAAGGAAGTCCCTCTTTGCTGATTTTAAACTGTATCATTTGCTGTAGGTAATTCTAGCCATAAGTATAGCAACTCTAGAGTCCTGTGAATACTTGTAACAAATCATCAAGCCTGAGGGTGTTTCCTGGGACCCCCTGAAACAGTAGTCTAGTATAATAATAATAATAATAAGTAACAAATCCCATTGAATTGCCATTTCCAATGTCTTTATTTCTTTGTGTATATCCAGATTTCTATCTGGTATCATTTTCCTTCTGACTGAAGGACTCCCTTTAGCATTTCTAGAATGTGGATCTGTGGGGATTCGTTCTTTCAGCTTTTGTAGTTTTGAACGTCTTTATTTTGTCTTCATTTATGAGAGGTTACTTTTTTTAACTTGGTATGGAATTCTAGGTTGACAGGCTTTAATGAATCTACTTTAAATATATTGTTTAACTATCTTCTTGACATATTACTTCCACTGAGAAGCCTGGTATTATCCTTATCTCTGTCTCTCCCTAACAATGTGACTCTTTTTTTCCTCTGGCTGCTTTTAAGATTTTATCTTTATCACTGGTTTTGAGCAGTTATACTGTGCCTTGATGTGTTTTCTTTATGCTTATTGTGCTTGGGTTTTAATAAGTTTCTAGGATCTGTGAGTTCATTGTTTTCACAAAATCAGAAAAAAAAAAATTCATCACTTTATTTCTTCAAATGTTTCTCTGCTGCTCTGCCACCCTGTCTTCAGGATTGCAATTACTTACGTATCAGGCTGCTTCATGTTGTCCCCCAGCTCACTGGGGCTCTTTCATTTATTTTTTTTTTTTGTTCCTTTTCTCCCCCTCCTTTTTTTCCACTACAAATCCTTGTGTGTGGTTCTGTTCTAGCCCCAGGTAGTCTCCTCACTTAGCACTTAGCTAAATAATTGGCAGGACCTTCAGATCTCCATATTTCTCTCTTCCACAGCTCTTTGGCTTTTAGTACTCTGTCCTGTGAACTACAGACACTTGGATCTCCCAAGTTGCAGAGCTCCATCTCATCACCTGAAGGATTCCAGGGGCTCTGCCTGAGTTCAGCACCATGACGCTGAAACTCTGCCCAGGCTCTAAGTAGGGGCAATCATAGTGTTCACCTTATTTGTTTTCCATGTTTCAGGGATCAGTGTCCTCTCTTGTCTGATGCCCAATGTCTTAAAAACTATTGCTTCACGTATTATATTGTTCATTTATTAGTTATTTCAGGTGGGAGAGTAAATCCAGCCCCCATTACTACATCTCAACCAGAAGGGGAGGCCATCTCCTGGCACATCTCACTGATGTGAGCTTCCTTGCTTTTTGGAACAAGTAGAGCTCCAGGCACATTTTGTCCTTTTCCTGTGCCAACCCAGGATGGAGGAGCCCTGGTTCCTTTAAGTGGAGATAATAATAAAATCTAGCGGTAGGTATACCTATTGCTTTTGCAGTGTTGCAGTTTCCAAGCCTCAAGCAGAATGAGCTGGGGAAGTTTTGTATGTCTGTACGTACGTGCAATAACAACAACGTATTAAATTACACTTTAAAATTTGCAAAAATATCAGCAATTACAATTGTTCTAACAGTGATCAAATGATTATAAATAGTATGTATATTCGGTAAATGTTGACCACTTTTCCATTAAGTGATGTTGAATCTTAAGAAAAACATAAAAAATGATTTTCTGGTGAAGTTAATATAAGTTCAAAATAGCAAAGATGTAAAAATTCATGTTTTCTTGTGTGTTTGCACTGACATTGTGCCTGGTCTTCTTCTCAGGAGGATTGTATGTTGTTCTAGATATATTTCAAAGTAAGTCATGTGAGGGATCAAGTATCATGATGGCTACGATTACTTCAGTTCCTATTAAAGTCTGGTTATCTTATGTTTAAAAATTATATTTGCAAAAAATGAATAGAAATAAACAAACAAAAACCTTCCTATCGTTCATTAATATGTTGCCTAAGGCACATTTCAGCTATATCCCTATTGATTTCTAATATTTGCTTCACAGAGTCCTGTGTTTCCTTCTACAGTGATTGGGGAATAGAGCAAATCACTTAGAGAACCTGTACAGTGGCCTAATCACTCTTAACTTCATGCTATATGTGCTACTTAAATGAAAACATGTGTTTGATATAATATTGTGAAAAGGTTGCCTTGAAGGAACTCCACAAAAATATTAGCTAGGAGAAAAAGTCCCCAAACTGAGTAATTCCTCTGTTGAAAAACAGACATAGAAAATGCAACTTGCCATATTTACAGTTCTTAGGGTGGTAGCTCTAATGTTTTATTTATAATATCATCATAGTTTTACGAAGTTAAACTATGTGTCTAAAGGAAGGATGCATTTAATTGTTCAAATAACTTTACAGATTTTAACGTTTGATTTTAAAATACCTCTCTATTTATCCTCCCATTTGCTTTTAACATCCAGGTAGAAGAAGTTAAGTTTCTTCCCTTCTTAAATATTTTTGGTTAGCTGCTTTTATTTAATATTATGACTTTTATAAAAGTTATGTGAAAAGGAGTCAAAAAGAATAGTTTAGTTGAAATAATAAAAAATAGAAATAGATCAAAATATACCTATTGGCCCAAAATGGGTGATTTGCCAGGTGAGAAGCCATAATTATATATGGCTATTTGGTGAATAAACAAGCTTTTATTTTATTTTATTTTTTAATTAAAATTTTTTTTTGGCTTGCCACGTGGCTTGTGGGATTTTATTTTATTTTTTTAATCTTTTAAAAAAATATTTATTTTATTTATTTTTGGCTGTGTCGGGTCTTCGTTGCTGCACGTGGGCTTTCTCTAGTTGCAGCGCATGGGGGCTACTCTTCGTTGCGTTGTGCGGGCTTCTCACTGCGTTGCCTTCTCTGTTACAGAGCACGGGCTCTAGGCACGCAGGCTTTGGTAGCTGTGGCACGCAGACTCAGTAATTAGTTGCTCTGCAGCATGTGAGATCTTCCCGGACCAGGGATCGAACCTGTGTGCCCTGCAATGGCAGGCGGATTCTTAACCACTGCGCCACTGGGAAGTCCACAAACAAGTTTTTAAAAAGTGAATTTTGACTTTTATGATACTTCCAATCACTACCAGTTTTGTTTTCTTTTTCGGTACGCGGGCCTCTCACTGCTGTGGCCTCTCCCGTTGCAGAGCACAGGCTCCGGACGCGCAGGCTCAGCGGCCATGGCTCACGGGCCCAGCCGCTCCGCGGCACGCGGGATCCTCCCAGACCTGGGCACGAACCCGTGTCCCCTATATCGGCAGGCGGACTCTCAACCACTGCGCCACTAGGGAAGCCCCAATCACTACCAGTTTTGACAATTTTGTTCCTCCCCTTCATTCTTCCTCTCTGGTCAAGAAGAGGAAACTAGTAAATAGAAAGTATGAGTGTTCAAAGTTCTAGATTTTTTTGTTTTAATGCTTTGACAGTCCTGACCTCTGTGGATTATTTTCAAGACACTAAATCAGATAGTTCAAACTACTCTGAAACCAAGCATACACTATTGATTTTTCTTTTCTTGTCTGTCAGAAAGGGGTAACGGGTGCCATCGTAAAGTCATGTGCTCTTGAGTTTCCCCGAGTTCCACATTTTGTTATTATTGTTACTATTTTCTCAGTTATTTTCCAACTCTGCTCCCATTCTGCTTGTTTCTGAGCCGACATTTGACATGGCACTATCAATTCAAAAACTCTCTTCCTATTTTCAGATGTTCATTTATAACTTATTTGCAATACTTTCTGTAATGTCTCCAGATACTATTAATTTGTTCCATGTGTTCATTACTTGCAGTAAACTGTATCAGAGTCTTCCATTATCCCTCCTAGTTTTTGAAGCCATCACCTCAAGTCTCTTCTTCAGACTTTATGTCAAAATACCTGTCACAAACTGGAGGTGCATAAATAATTCTAATTTAAATTAGCCACATGTTTCATTTAGCAATATAACCTGAAAGTCCCTTTGGGAATTCAGTCACTTCTCTGCTAATGATGGATGTACCTAACCTGCTGTCGTTGCTCTTCGAGTACTATGCTGCTTTTCAACTGAATAGCTCCTCAAATGGAATCATGAAAATTACTTATGCTGCTGCTGAAAAGAATTATTTCCCTGCCTCCCATCTGTCTCTAAACAATCTAACATAACCTGCATACAGAGTTTTATCTTTTGCGGGGAGAAAGGAAGATTTTATTTCTTCACTTTCCAAAGGTTTGTACTCAATTTCTTTGCACTCCTGCTTTCCTGAATTATTTGACAACTTGTCATCCCTTAAATATGCCCTAATCAAGTACACCAAGTTACTTTTCTCTTTGTTATTCCTTCTTCAAATAACCTTAAACCGATTTAGTCTGAGAAGAAGCATACTTATAAGACCTTTCTCAAATGTCCCTTGCTGTGAAAGCTTTTAATTGTTTAACTATTGACATATACAAGGAAGTGTTTCAGTGTAGTGCACTAGAAAGAAGAAATGAAACCTGAATCCCAGCTCTACCCCTTACTGGTCTTTGTGAGCTTTTATGAGTCGTTTTGGGCCCTAAGACTCAGTGTCTTCTGCTGCAAAATGGTTGTATTTATAGGCTCCTCACTGTTGAATAACTGAGGAAGGATTTAAGTCACTCATACACTTTTGACACATGGTAGGCCCTTTATAAATGCTGATATTAATACCTACATTGATTTCTATAGTTATCATCTTCCGTGAAGACAAATATGGGAAAGTATATCTCTGCCATTGAAAAGAAAGCATAAGACAGTTTTAAATGTTAAATAATTATATATCTTTCAAAACCAGTTAAGCCCAAATAGCATACAGGAGTTGTTTGGTATTCAGTTCACATTGTCCCAAATTAAATGTTTTCAGTCCCGTTTCTACAAGGGTAAAAATGCAGTAATTGCCAGTGATTGCAGACCTCGTGGGATTACTGTGGCCTACAGATTAGGAGATTATACTGTTTTTCAAGGCATATCTTCTTGTTTCATTTACCAGAGATTTTTATCTCTATGCCAGTGACTTGGCTTATATTTTAAGTGACTCACATTGAGGGAAGCCTGAAATCTAAATATATGAATGCAGTGCAAGTATTGATACCTGTTTTGTTTTTTTAAATTTATTATTTATTTATTTATTTTTGACTGCGTTGGGTCTTTGTTGTTGCGCACGGGTTTTCTCTAGTTGCAGCGAGCGGGGACTACTCTTTGTTGCGGTGCGTGGGCTTCTCATCGTGGTGGCTTTTCTTGTTGCGGAGCACGGGCTCTAGGCATGCAGGCTTCAGTAGTTGTGGCGCACGGGCTCAATTGCTCCGTGGCATGTGGGATCTTCCCGGACCGGGGCTCGAACCCGTGTTCCCTGCATTGGCAGGTGGATTCTTAACCACTGCGCCACCAGGGAAGCCCCCTGATACCTGTTTTGATGTGACCCTGAAAATAAAGTTTAAAACAAAAGTTAAAGCTTCCATGCATAACTTAATGATTTGGGGTTTGTATTTTATACACAAAATGATGAATGACATAAGATGAGGTCATTAACAAGTCATGTTCAATTACTTGTGATTTAGTTTTAATTATTATAGTCTCTTTCCAAATGAAGAAATTATAAAAATATAGCTTTATACATGATTTAATTTGAAATTCATTGTGTTATTTATACAACAGAAAATAGGCTATGGAATCACACTATGTTTATTTCAGATACCATGATTTTTCAGATGAATAAGAAATACTTGATTTGCCTTAGACATTGGAAATATTTGAATTGGTTACTGATTTTGAAAAGTCAAGTTATCAAGTAAAAGAGGTTTATAAGTAAGTAATGCAATGGATGTTTCAAAATATCAACTCAAGGTAACAGGAATACAGAGTCTCAACATTGAATAAAATGTATTCATTCATAGCCTGTGGATGGAGAGGTTTTTGCTGGGCTGCTTCAAGTTAGTTACCAATCCTTAAACAAATTGACTAACCTTTTTGGATTTCAAAATCCTCATCACAATGAGTTATTTTTGCAACAGAAGAATGCAGTAGTCTTTCATTTCTCATATTTGATATAACTAGAATAAGTCTGTTTTCAGGATGGAGCAGAAAATACCTACCAGATATTAGAAATCAAAACTAAAAATAAAATACAATAAAAAAGATTCACAAATAAAAATCAGAAAAAAGTAAAATGAAAATATCATGACCGGGCTTCCCTGGTGGCGCAGTGGTTGAGAGTCCACCTGCCGATGCAGGGGACACGAGTTCATGTCCCGGTCCGGGAAGATCCCATATGCTGCGGAGCGGCTGGGCCCATGAGCCATGGTCGCTGAGCCTGTGCGTCCGGAGCCTGTGCTCCGCAACAGGAGAGGCCACAACAGTGAGAGGCCCACGTACAGCAAAAAAAAAAAATCATGACCATGCCACAAATTATCTTCAAACTTTGTGAAAAAAATTTACCAGATTCAACCGTAAATTCAAAATTTGTTGAAGGTGGTTACTGGGAATCAACTAGACACACCGAACAATAGATTAGACCAGTGGCTCTCAACTGGGGCTATCTAACCCTACTTCCCCCATCAAGGACATTTAGCAATGCCTTGGGATATTTTGGGGTGTCATAACAGAGTGAAAATGTTAATGGAATCTAATTCCTCTAGTGGAATCTAGGAGGCCAGGAGTACTTCTAATAAACACTCTACAGTGCACCGGAGAGCCTCTCCCTGACAAAAAGCAAAGAATTAAACAGCCCAAAATATGAATAGTGCCAAGGTTGAGAAATTCTCAACTAGATTAATGTAAAACAGTCTACCCAAAACAGTTGAACTTCCTCTCTACCCAATGCAATGTAATAAAGTCAATCAAGACCTACAACCAGGTAAAACAGCTACAATTATTCAAGAAAAAAAATTTTTTTTTTCCACTTAGATTGATGTAAATTATTTAGGTCACCTGTTCTTTTTTTTTTTTGCTGTACGCGGGCCTCTCACTGTTGTGGCCTCTCCCGTTGTGGACCACAGGCTCCGGACATGCAGGCTCAGCAGCCATGGCTTACAGGCCCAGCTGCTCTGTGGCATGTGGGATCCTCCCGGACCGGGGCACGAACCCGTGTCCCCTGCATCGGCAGGCAGACTCTCAACCACTGTGCCACCAGGGAAGCCCCACCTGTTTATTTTTAAATCAAACTGGATTTAACAAATATTCCTACCCTCCCTGCCCATCAACTATTTTTTAGCATGGTTTCAATACATACTTTGTCATGAGAGATCAATGATTAAATGGTGGTGGGAGGATGAGATAAGAAAAATAAGTTGAATTGTATATGGAGGGATGTATGTGGAGAAATGGAAAGGAAAAATAAACAAATTAAAAACTAACCAATTGAGATAAGCAATATGAGAGTCATTGGCACTCCAAATAGAGTAAGGATCTCCTAGTTTGGTTCTTGAATGAGTTTATTATTATTAAGTTACTATTAATATTACTTATCCAAATATTTATATTATCTTTGGATTAAGAGAAAGTTATTTTCACCATCGCTGTAAACATTAAAGAGTATTAGCGTTATTTTTGTGTGTCAAATTCTCACTTTACGTGTCTGTAAAATGGTGCTAATAATATTATGTGCTTCATAAGGTTTTGAGGATTAAATTATAGGCACTCATTATAATGTCCATCTTACTCTTTGTGCTCACTAAATATTAGACATTATAAGTTTAGATGATGATGTTGATGATGTCTCCCTATGACACTTAGGTGGGTAGAGATGACCAGCAGAAAGAATGAGTCAAATCTTGCCAACAAAGCATGATATAAGATACAGAGAGTGGATCAATCTAGAGAAATAGATGGTTATGACAAGATCAATATTACATCTAAATTTTAACAAGTCCAGTAGTCTTCTAGGAAAGGTTGTTAATCACTTACCAAAGGACTAAGACCTCAGTGATTAGTAACTACAGATTTCACAAGCATGAGGCTCAGGTAAAGTCTAAACAAAAGAATCCAAGTTTTCTTTACCTTCCCACTCAAACCTCTGCAAACCTGTGCAGAAGGGGATTAAGACACAGCTGGTTTGCCTTGTTGCTGATTAAGGAGCCAACAAGTGAGCCAATGAATTCCCACAATACAATGATCTTTAGAGCCAGAGGAAATAGTATTGAGTCCTAAAGTCTTACTCACAGTATAGGGATTCTCACCCTCATTCTAGAATCACTAGTGGAAAAGCAATATTGAGGTGAAGAGTGCTAGAGAAAGAACAGGGGCCTATATCATGAAAGAAAGTTATAATTAATTGTCCTATAATTATTAAAATATTTGATTATGATATTAAAAGGGGAATTGTTATATGTAGGGGCAGGGGGCATATGGGAACTCTGTACTTTCAATTTTGCTGTGAACCTAAAACTGCTCTAAAAATAGTCTACTTTTGCAAAAAAAAGTAATAATTAGTATGCCAATATATCTATCGATCTGAGAAGCTACTTAGGAAATTGTTTTTAAAATCTAGAAGAGAAAAAATTATCTGTCTCTTCATGACTGAAAATTATCACTGTGCTGTATGTGTACTATGTGACATGAATTCTTCATAACTTATTTTTACCTTTCACAGAAGCCTTGAGATATTGCTAATATTTCCTTTTACAGATGAAAAACTGAAGATTAAATAGGGTATGTTGTCAAATTTCACACTCCTAATATGTGTTAGAACTATAATTAGAACCCAGGTCTCCAAATGCCTTTCCTTAATCTTTGCACTAGACCGTGTTACCTAAGTTGGGTCCAATTAATACATCATTTTTTTCAGAAGATGGCAGCAACAGAGTCATATAAAAAGGGAAGGTTGTCTTCATCTTTTTTCAATATCCAAAGAATAGACAGTAGAAAAGGTTCTCCAAGTTTAATTAAGTTGAAACCAGACTAGTATTTTTAATGAAATTTTGTATTCTTTTTTTCAACCATTTAAAAATATGAAAACCATTTTAGCTTAAAGGCTGTACAAAAACAGTTGGTAAGCTTGATTTGGCACCAGAGCTGTAGTTTTCCCACTCCTGAATTAAAATATTATGTGAGTGCCAACGTTTCTTTAATCCCTCTTACAGTTTAATTTTTCAAAGAATTTGTTGACTTGAAATTCATATAACATAAAATTAACCCCTTTAAAATGGACAATTAGTGGTAGTTAGTATATTCACAATGTAGTGCAACCACCACCTCTATCTGGTTCCAAAACATTTCCATCACTCCAAAGGAAAACCCCTTAACCATTTTGTAATTTCTCCCAGTTCTCCCCTCTCTCCAGCCCCTGCCAACCACCAAATGTGTTCTATCTGTGTGGATTTTTCCAGTCTGGATAGTTCATATAAATAGAATCATGCCACATGTGACTTTTTGTGTCTAACTTCCTTCACTTTGTAAAATGTTTTCAAGATTCATCCACATTGTAGAATGTATCAGAATTTTAGTCTTTTTCGTGGCTGAATTATATTCAGTTGTACTTATATACCACATAGTGTTTATCGATTCAGCTGTTTATGGACACTGGGCTGTTTCCACCTTTTGGCTATTGGGAACAGGACTGCTATGAACATGCATGTACATTTACTTGTTTGAGTACCTGTTTTCAGTTATTTTGTTTATTTATCTAGGAATTACAGGGTGAAGTGGTAGTTCTATGTATAACTTAGAACTGTTTTCCAAAGAAGCTGAACCATTTTACACTCCCACCAGCAGTGTTCAAGGGCTCCAGTTTCTCCACATACTCATCAACAGTTGTCATTTTCTATTTTTACAATTATCACATGCTGGTGAGTCTGAAATGATAGCTCATTGTGGTTTTGATTTGCATTTCCCTAATGACTAATGATGTTGAGGATCCTTTCAGGTAATTGTTGGTCATTTGTATATTTTCTTTGGAAAAATGGCTATTAATGTACTTTGCCCATTTTTTAATTAGGTAGTTTGTCTTTTTGTTGAGTTCTAAATTCTCTGAGTTTTTTTGTCAAATATATTTGTTCCTTGGCAGATAGATAAATTGATAATATTTTCTCTTATTCTGTAGATTGTCTTTTTGTTTTCTTGATAATGTCATTTGGCCCACAAAGTTTTTAAATTTTGATTAAGTCTAATGTATCTATTTTGTCTTTTGTTGCTCATGCCTTTGGTGTCATATCTAAGAATCCATCGTCAAACCCAAGGTCATGAAGATTTACCCCAATATTTTCTTCTGAAAGTTTTATGGATTCAATTCTTGTACTGAGGCCTTTGATCAGTTTTTAATTAATTTTAGATCACTTTGAACAGAGAATGGCTTTCCTTTTATTTAGGTTTTCTTTAATTTCTTTCAGTAAAATTTTGTGGTTTTCAGTGTACAAGTCTTTCACCTACTTGTAAATTTATTTGTAAATATTTTATTCTTTGGATGTATTATAAATTGAATTGTTTTAATTTCCTTTTGGATTATCCATTGCTGGTATATAGAAACACAAGTGATTTTTGTGTGTTGATCTTGTACCCTGCAACTTTGCCGAATTTGTTTATTAGCTCTAGTATCTTTGTGGATTCTTTGGGACTTTCTATATAGACAATCGTGTGTTCTGTGGTTAGAGACAGTTTTACTGATTCCTTTCCAAATTGGATGTCTTTTATTTGCCTTTATTTTCTAACCATTCTAGATAGAACTTCCAGTATAATATTGAATAGCAGTGGTAAAAGTGGGCATCATTCTCTTGTTTCTGATATTAAGGTAAAAGCCACTCTGCTCCTACACAGATATGTACCCTCCTTATGCTGTTGTCACAGATTATATCTGTATAGACTGTATGCCTAATAACATACATTTACCATTATTTTCATGCATTTGTTTTTTAAATCATGTAGGAAATATAAATTGGAGTTAACAACCTAAATACAATAATACTGGGTTTTGCATATACCTGTGTAGTTATCTTTACTAGAGATTTTTACGTCTTCATTTGGCTTCTAGTTACCGTCTAGTGTTCTTTCATTTCAACCTAAGATACTCCTTTTAGCATTTTATTTTCAAACTCTTCCAGAGTTTGTTTATCTGAAAATATCTTAATTTATGCTTGATTTTTGTAGGACATTCTTTCCAGACATAGAATTCTTAGTTGTCAGTTATTTTTTCTTTCACCATTTAAAATATGTCATCCCACTGCCTTTCATTCTCCATGGTTTCTAACAAGAAATCAGCTGTTAACCTTACTGAAGATCCCTTCTACATGATGTATTACTTCTCACTTGCTACTTTCAAGACTTTTTTCCTTGGCTTTCTACAGTTTAATTATAATGTGTCTTCCTGGTAATCTCTTTGAATATGTTCCAGTCAGAGTTTATTGAGCTTCTTGGAAGTGTAGATTCATGAATTGCATCAAATTAGGAAAGTTTTCTGACATTATTTCTTTAAATATTCTTTCTGCCATTTTCTCTCTTTTCCTTCTGGGACTCCATAATGCATATGTTGATTGGTTTAATAATGTCCCACAGTTCCCCTGGGTTTGTTCATTTTTCTTCATCCTTTTTTCTTTCTGCTCTCCAGATTCAGTAATTTCAGTTGTCCCATTTTTTTAAATTACTGATTCTGTCTTCTGCTAAAATCTACTGTTGAATCCTCTAAAGAGAAACTTTGAGTTATTATTTTCATCTTCAAAATTTCTAGTTAGTTCTTCTTTTATAATTTTTATCTCTTTATGGTGTTCTCACATTATTTTCCTGGTTACCTTTTGTTCTTTATACATGGTATCCTTTAGCTTTTTGTGTATATTTAAGACTTTGTTTAGTAATTACAGTGTTCAGGCTTCCTCAGGGATAGTTTCTGTCAACTTGTTTTCTCCTGTGAACCTAGATCATAGTTTCCTTTTCATGTGTATACGCTGTGGTTGTTTTTGTTGTTGTTGTTGCAAAGTGGATATATGGTAACTCTGGAAATAATAGTCTACCCTTTTCCTAGGATTTGCTGTTTTTGATTGTTTAAGGCTGAAGTCATTTGTATATTTAGTAACTAGTCCAAATTGTCCCATCCCCCCACCCCCAGAAAATACTATTCTTTATCATATGTGGTCACTGAAGTCTATGTGTTTTTAGCTTGTGTAAGGTGGTGATTTTACAGAGATTTCCATGAATGTCAGGAGATATAAACAAACAAACAAACACACAAAAAACAAAAAATACTCAAACACTCTCCCAGTCTTTGCACAATGGCTTTGTGTTGGGGCAGTCCTTTGACACTTAGGTCGACTGTTTAGAACTCTGCTTAGCCTTCACTTCCTACTTGCACTGAGGCTATAGATCAGCCAGAGGTGAAAGCTTAGAATCTTCTCAGGTATTTTCTAAGTATGTGTACTTCCCTGGGCATGCACAGGTCTTCTAAATTCCTCAGAATATATGGGTCATTTTGAATGCCCTTATTTTCCAAAGAAATTCTCTGTCCAGATTTTCCTCCTAGGTTTTAGATGGTCTGTTGTATGTCTTATGCATAATCTTTTGCCCCAGGGGGGCTGTGGGTTTTTCATTTACATTAAAATTTTTTTTAAGTAATGTCTGCCACTTTATAAAAGTGAGTAAATTCCTAGTTAGGTGGGACAGATATGAGTGCCTTGCATTAATCTTTCAGGTATCCCTGCCAATAGGTTAGAACAAATAAACACATTAATTTGTAATAAGGTCTTTGCTACTTCCAGAACCAGGGACCACTGTTCTACACTGGGAATGCAGACCGTTGTCTTCAAGACCACTGCTGAGCCATGTAGGGAGCAGGGCAAAGGCAAGTAAAAACACCACAAAACTTTCCTGCCATTTTTTAAGTTGTCTTTTCTTGATTCAGCATTAGCTTGGATGATGTAAATCTTCGACTACTTTCCAGAGGTCTGAAAAACTTGATTCTGGCAGTTTCTGCAGAGCTTTCCATGTTTCTGTGGATGGATGGTAGTTTGAAGAAGCAGTTTACTGTGCCATTTTGCTGACATCATTTTTCTAGATTTAATTTTTTGAAAATAAATCATCACATATTGTAAGCAGGGCAAGAGTATATCATTTCCTTTTTTATTGTCTTCAAACTTTCTTAAAAGAGCTGGGAACATTGTTGGTAACAATATATATTTATTAACTTGATTCTTTATCCTTATCAGTATAGATGAGCACAAAAATAATTATTTTCTAATCAATAATAATTAACTAATATTAAACATGACCCAATTTTCAGGTAATTCTGTTTATGAAATAACTTTTTGGTTTTAGATTTTGGGTAAACACCTATCAATTTAATGCTCAGCATGTATTTTTTTATGTTCTTCATTTATAGTGTGAAGAGCAGATGAGAAAATAATTTTCTTCTTATTTAATTAATTACTTTTTCTAAACGTGATTATCTCTGACCTCCATTTGTCTATAAAGATTACTAAGAAATATTTATTACCTATTTCCTCTAAGATTAAAAGCCACCTTAAATGAAAAAAAAGATACATTGAAAAATATATACTGTTTATATGTTAATTCAGATGACTTAAGGCATTTGAATATTTATTGGTGACATGGTCTTTCCCTCCACTTATACCTGTCCCTATAGCAAAAATTCTAATTAGTCATTCCAAATAACTTGTCTGCCACAGCTCCAATACAATTCTTCTAAGAAGTATCAATACTAGTGGGCAAGAGGCATATAGGGCTTAGAGGATAGCAGTGCCCATGGCCAAGTTAAGTCAGCACAACTTGGGAGCAGTGGTTGAGATAAAGACTAATAAACTTCTGTTTCACAGAGCTAAATATATCAGCATGAAAAAAGAACAGTAAAGTCATTTTTTTCTTTAAATGATTACAAGACTAAAAGTTTTATAATAAGTGATAGATATTTCATGGAGATTTCAAATTTCCTAAGTTATTCAATATTGAGTTAGTAGATCAAATTGTAGCTTCAACATGTTAAATTTAGTTTTGGATCAAAATTAGAATGAAGCTCTAAGAGTTAGTTTGTATGCAGATGAATGTCCCATAAAAAATGTATCACACTTAACAAATATCATTATCTTTATATTTTGATGTTTGCACATTTGATTTCACATTGTGAAGAATTTTTCTGGGAAATGTTGCAATTGTAAAAAGTTGCTTGAATAACTGATTATTATGGGGATCTTGCTACTTTTTTCTGCCTTGTGTCACTCAAGAGTGTTTTTTGACCTTCCCAGTTGTATAGACCAGAAATCATATTTTTTATGGATTTCTGTATATATTTGTATGTATACATCAGGTTTTTTCTAACATCTTTATTGGAATATAATTGCTTTACAATGTCATGTTAGTTTCTTCTGTACAACAAAGTGAATCAGCTATATGTATACATATAGCCCCATATTGTCTCCCTCTTGTGTGTCCCACCCTCCCTATCCCACCTCTCTAAGTGGTCACAAAGCACGAAGTTGATCTCCCTGTGTGATGCAGCTGCTTCCCACTAGCTATCTATTTTACATATGGTAGCATATATATGTCAGTGCTACAATATAGCCACTATGGAGAACAGTATGGAGGTTCCTTAAAAAACTAAAAATAGAACTACCATATGACGCAGCAATCCCACTATTGGACATATACCCTGAGAAAATCATAATTCAAAAAGAGTCAGGTACCACAACGTTCACTGCAGCACTATTTACAATAGCCAGGACATGGAAGCAACCTAAGTGTCCATCAACAGATGAATGGATAAAGAAGATATGGCATATATATACAATGGAATATTACTCAGCCGTAAAAAGCAACAAAATTGAGTTATTTGTAGTGAGATGGATGGACCTAGAGTCTAACATACAGAGTGAAGTAAGTCAAAAAGAGAAATACATCAGGTTTTTAAATTTGTCTTTAATGGTTTGAATTTTTAAAATAAGTTGAATCTTTATAGTTTGAGAAGATACCAAGGCTGTTATTTCAGTTCTCATTCGAAGAAATGTTAACTTTATCAATTTCAGACCTTACAATACTGTCAAAGATTATGCACACATCCCGATTCCATGTGTCTGTGAATATACTGGGACCCATTTTAAGTGGGAGGTAATTGGTGGAGTATCTGCCAAAGGCAGCAGCTGTGCTTCATGATGTAAAGTATTGTCTTATGTAATACTTGAGAAAACTTTTTAACAGATTGATACTTAAACCGTTTTGAGAGAGCCAAAGTGGCCTCTTTGCCTGGGCTTTCAGCCTTCCATGTGTGAGCCCTTCATGGCTGGGTGCAGCCATACGTTATTCGATCACAATGGGTGGTTGTCAGGTATCCAGTATAGAAAGTAAACTGTACTTAGGAATTGGAAGCTTCAAAAGTGTGATGCGAGGTTACCAGTATCTCATAAACCCCTGAGCCTACGGTTGTTTTCCTGTTTCCAAAAGAAGAATTCCATCTGACTGTAAATAGGTTTTGAGGTACCTTGAAGTAAAATATAAATTATATTTACATTTAATGTAAATAAGTATGTAAATACATATAAAATATTTATATCTATGTACATATGTAGCTTATTTATATATAAAATACCAAAATAATCCCTCAAAGAAGCACAATCCAAGATCT
>NW_020174561.1:1512163-1573164 GCF_003031525.2 Neophocaena asiaeorientalis asiaeorientalis | reverse complement strand
TTTCTCTGGGAAAGAGTTGGAGAAGAAAATGATAGCATAGGAGGCTTCCTCTTTCTAGGATGACAAGTTTAACTCAAACTTAAATAGTATTTTTAAAAACCAAAACTTGGAAACCAGAAAAGTAGTAGAGCAGAAACATGAAGAGGAAGACAGAGCTATTGCAGAAAAACAACTATAACATGAAGACAAAACATGAGACCTTTATAATTTTTAAAGTTCAATATCTATGGGATTTTCTTCCCTCCATCAATTCTGTGCACTTTCCTTCTTCCACTGACTGCTCCTCTAATTGTTGGGAATTTTTAGAAAAACATTGTCTATGATGAAAACACAAGTAAAACACATGCCAGCCTTTTGTCTGAAGCTGATTTTAATTTGTGCAGGTAGCTCATTGCCAAAGCAGCAGGATGGAAGTATAGAGGTAATGAAGTAGAATTAATACATTTGAAAGTATGAATCGAATAGCTCCCAAAGCAAAGTCCAACAATATAAATCTTTGTTTATAGTTTCACGATTGGTAGTTTTATAACTGTCAAGTGGATTCATATAAAATATCAATTTAATCTTTCTCTTCCATCTCTCCCACTGATCAGAGCCTAATACATAATAGTTTAATTATATTTCTTATGAAATTATAGTAAGCCTTAGCTGTGATGACAATTCTTCATGTCTGTTGCAAGAACCAAAAACTATAAACTCATGAAAAGAATACAGGGCTGTGAAAGCAATGAAATTCTAATTCTGACTCTTACTGTGATGCCTTGTACAATTAATTTAACCCTTTAACCCCAAAATGTTTCTTTTGTTGTCCTTGTCCTTTTCGAAGATTTCACGGGTCCACAAAGAACTGAAAAGCATGAGTGTGATACAGTAATATTTTCGTATAGATGCTGATATTTATCTTTCTAATATTATTTTTTATCTTCCACCCCTACCATGATAGAACTCCTTTTTTAAAAATACGTATTTTATGTTGGAGTATAGTTGATTAACCATGTTGTGTTAGTTTCAGTTGTACAGCAAAGTGATTCAGTTATACATATACATGTACCTATTCTTTTTCAAATTCTTTTCCCACATTAGAGTATTGGGCAGAGTTCCCTGTGCTAAACAGTAGGTCTTTGTTGGTTATCTATTTTAATCTAATATTTATTTTGAGTTAACCTCTAATGAAACATTAATGATGATAATAGTTGATAGGAATTTTTGGTATTAATGTGCCTTGATAAAATGTTTAAAATAAATCAATACTATGTTAGTTTTTCTCTCTTTTACATTTACAAATATAAATATATGTTTACCTTTATATGCATATATATAAGCATTTTATATAAACATCTACCTATCTATACATGCCCACACACCTATCCATCTAAATATGTATATTGATTTGTTTTGTACATATATTTTGTTTTGTTTTGTTAACTTGAAATTCTTTCCACAAATATCTTAGGAGGTCTTTTCATCCTCATTTTGTAAACAAGGAAATTTCTGCTTGGTTTATTAACTCTTTTTGGATTTCACTACTTCTACTTTAAGTTCAGTGTTCTTTACATCAGATTACACTTGCCGTTGACTTCAGGCACAAAACCTTTACTGGTGCTATAACGGCTAGTATTTTTTTAAGTATCAAGACTTTGAAAACTCTATAGAAATGTTTATTAGAATCGCAGATTGTGTTCTCAACGACCAATTACCCATTTTAATGGAAAATAACATGATGGTTCCAGAAGTAACTTAATGATTGATCCCTTCCAGCATATCAGTTTCCCCTCCAACAACATAAATTTTATATGGTCAAACTTTTCTTTTGAAATAACAGAAGTGCCAGATGAAGTATATTCATATAGCTGATCATGACAAAACGTTTTCAATCTGAAGTTCCCAAGGTTTTTCCATTGTTTGGTTTAACTCTGCTCATGTATTTGCATCCCTTTAAAATCTTCATTGGTAGAATCAGTTCTGTAAACTCTACCAGGAGGATGAACAGATCAACTTCATCCAGAGATTCCCATTTCCCTCCCCCCATTTCTTCTCTGTGTCCAAACTCAGGCAGTAAATAATCACAATGTAAATAAAAGGCGGCCAGGTTTTGCAAAACTGCAACCCTAGTGTGGTGTCAGTGTATCCAGTAGTCTCTGCAGTTACTTCTAGAGCACTAATAACCATAAACTGTAATTACTTGAACAAACCCAAATGACTGGAAAATATCTACTGCATATTTTGCATTGTGTTACATCATCATGGAAGAAGTACATGAAAAATAAAATTCATTGAAAATTCAGCTGTATCTTTGAAGCTTAAGCAGTGACTAAAAGAAATATTAACATTTTGAAGAATACCCTTTTTGATATTTGCTAAGCTTTTCCTCTTATATATTTCCAAACAAAGCTATTTACAATGCTTCTAATCCAGTGGGATGCAGTGAAGTGTGACTTTGAAATATTGTCAATTTCAACAAATATGCATAAACAGATAAGTTGATATTCATTGATGCTGAGACCATCAGTAGCTCACTGTGGGTGTGCACATACCTCTACAAATTATAGAAGGCAGCAAAAGGGTCATATTTATAATCAAAATACACATTACCCAGCTCATATTGTTGTTGAACATCTCTATCTCATGTTATTTTGCCACTATTTTTTTGTCTTGTTTTGTTTTTAACTGTTTTGCATGTCACTTAAGTATAAAATAAATGATTTTCCAATCAGGAATTCCAGACTTCAGAGAAGTAGAGTACTGAAAAATATAACAGAGGGAGAAAAATGGCACTGTTGGAATTTGACCTTGTTAGTATGTTAATGATGACCGTAAATTCCTTGTTATTCCTCCCTATAAGAGGTGCAGTTTAATTATGAACTGGCCTTAATAACTTCCTTGGTCAATATAATCAGACAATGTGATGTTCTTTCGTGTATATATATATATATATGTTTGATTTACAATATTACATTAGTTTCAGGTGTTAAACATAGTGGTTCAATATTTTTATAGATTATACTTCATTTAAGTTATTACAAAATAATGGCTGTGTTTCCTTGTGCTGTACAATATATCCTTGTTGCTTATATATTTTATACATAGTATCAAACAGTTTGTGTCTCTTAATCTCATACCCATATCTTTCCCCTCCCATCTTCTCTCTCCCCACTGGTAACCACTAGTTTGTTTTCTATATCTGTTAATCTGTCTCTGTTTTGTTTCACACATTAGTTTGCTTAATAATGATGTGATGTTCTGAGACTTTTGGAGCTACATCATAAAAAGCCTTGTATCTGAGTCTCTTGGAACACTTGTTCTGGAGAAAGCCAGCAACCATGTACGAAGACTGAAAACTTTGTTTGAGAAGCCAAGGCATGTGGAAAGTGACCATGGAGACTGTGATGCTAGAGAAAGAGAAAAAGAGACGGGGGAGGGGAAGGATCTTTATAAAGTGCCTGATATTTAAGAGAAGAAATCATCTCGGAAGTGCATGTTCCAGCCCCATCCACCCCAGCTTGTGCCACATAGATCAGTGATCAAACTACCAGCTAAGCCCCTCCCAAATTCTGGATCCATAATTTGTTAGCAGAACAAAATGACTATTTAAAGCTACTCATGGAATTGACCCTTGAATGACCCTCGACGTAGTCGAAAATTTTTGTATAACTTAGAGTCGGCCCTCCAAATCGGTGGTTCTACATCCCTGATTCAACCAGCCACGGATTGTGTAGTACTGTAATGTTTACTATTGAAAAAAATTCATGTATAAGTGGACCTGTGCAGTTCAAACCTGTGTTATTCAAGGGTCAACTGTAGTTTGCTTTGCAGCCACAGAACAGACTTCATAACCTTATGGGGGTTTCATCCTGGTCTTGCAAACTTGCCAACCCTATTGGAGTCATACCTTGCGAAAAAGAGTGCTTAGTGTTTATGTTGTTCAATGCTTTATAGATAAGAAGGAGATCAGGATGTGAAGTGACTTAAAATATGTCCACATATTTGGTGAGTACCAGGGCTAGAGCTAAAACCTCAGATTCCTGGGTCTGGCAGAACTATTTCCATTCACTTTATGGAATATCAACTGACTTCTTAAAAAAAAAAAAAGAAAAGTTCTAGAATTTGAATGTCTTTGCCTCTCTGAGATCTTCCTGGGAAAGCATATGCAGATTTGAACTATTACTTTGTTTTAATGATGGAAACTGAACTGATAAAGTTAGATCGACCAGGATAGACATATAAAGTGTTCACAGGGTCTTAATTTTAGAGTCACTAGATTTGTATTGAAATATTTGGTTATTTTGAACCAAAGTATATGTGGGATAATTAGCAATTTCATAATTAATAATGCAATAGTTGATATTTGATTTTGAAAATTATCTGGAGGGAGACGCAAGAGGGAAGACATATGGGAACATATGTATATGTATAACTGATTCACTTTGTTATAAAGCAGAAACTAACACACCATTGTAAAGCAATTATACCCCAATAAAGATGTTTAAAAAAAAAAAAGAAAATTATCTGCATGGATACAGGGGATTTAATATTGCTACCTCATACAATTTAAATGAGGAGAATGGCAAGGTGGGAAGAGGATGGACAGTAGTTGAGTATGGAGAGGGGCCAGGGCTTGAGTGGCCTGTAGAAGTTTTTAAGCAGAGGACATATGTGGTTGTACTTACATTTAGAGAAACTGTCTTGGTGGTTAGGTGGAGGAAAAGATAGGAAAAAGAAAAGACTGGGGAAAGGGCACTCCATTAGCTGACTATCAGCAGACTATAATCAAAAGATAATGAAGACCTGAAATGAGGTAGTGGCAATGAGATAAAGAGAACATATTTGAAAAATGAAAGGTAGAAATTGCAAGGTGAGGGTGATCAGTTAAATCAGTGACTGGGATTAGGGAAAGGGATGAGTTTAGGATGATGTCCAGACTTCCAGTTTAGAAGCTTTGTTGGACAACTGGTTCCATTAACACCCCTAGGGAATGCAGGAATAAGTGAATAAATAGATACATACATAAATCAATTAATAAAAGAAACTCAGTTTCAGACATGATAATTTTTTAAATCTGTGGAATAATCATATGGCTATACTTAACTGTCTCTCCACTGTGAAACCTTTTCTCAACTCTCATGCCCTAAAAAAGCCAAATGCTTCCTCCATTATATGAGCTCTATTTCTCTGCATACTCCTATTGTACCCATTAACAATGATCACAATATATTTCAGTTACATTTACATATCTTTCTATATTACCTTCTATATTACCAATTACTGGAGGCTGGAGATTATGTCTCACAGTAGGTCATTTTAAAATCACTCAGCCTCGGGCTAAAGTAATGATACAAAATAATAGCAAAGTAACTCTTTTCTGAGTTGTCCTCCTGTCATGTATGTGGCCCCAAAAAGAGCCCTCTGTCTTCAAAAATGCGTTTCTAAGACATCATCCAAAAAGTTCCTTTTCCCAATTTCCATATGGTCCAGTGTGCTCCCAGCATATTTCCATATGCTCCCAATACTTTTTTGCCAGTCACCCCGTTTACTGCCAAGTAGCCTATTCATCTTCACAGCTGCTAGATAGCTACATTTTCTGGGGTACTGGGAAAAATCCGCAAGAGTAACTCATCTGTTTCTCTCTCCGCATGCATCTCTTGTATTTTTCCCTATCTTACAGTGATAGCTTCTCCTGGGATTGAAAGCACTTGGATGTGGAAAGCGTATCACACTATAGCATATCTGAGTTTTGAAATATCGTGGTTTAGGAGTTTGATCCTATTTGTTTGTTCACCACAGTACCAGTGAAGTCCTAAAGTAGACAAGTTGTAGAATGTGTACAAGTGGTTCCCTCAAACTCAAGTTGTGGAAGACTTCTTAAATACCTCTTCTCAGGAGAGAGTTGTTTTAATTGTTTTCTAACTAGGTCTATACCTTTAACAGCTGCCTCCCATCTGCTGAGGCTGTGTGGACAGGGGCAAAACTAGCAGAAGCCGCTCATTACAGAGCAAGGGTGTGAGGAGGCTTTGACCATGTATCTCGCAAACTCAGAGAATTTCTCCAGGGCTGTTTACTTCATGTATACATTGAACTCATTCGTTCTTATCACACACCCTAGTTTGTTCCCATTTGGATTTTCTATCTTTGCTCATTCCATTCATACCGATGACTTGATCTGCCAACAATTACTTTCTGTTTCTTTGCCAGATGCTGCCTGTCATGCAAATACCCACAATTTCATGTTTGATGACAGCTTATGGACCAGCCCCACCACAGTGATTACTCCCAATTGACTTTAAAAAGGGGTTCATCTTTCTATCAGCCATTGCCATTCTGCCAGCCTCTGATTTTCCACCTTCAGAAGGTTATAGGTGTCCTTCTGATTTTCATCATCCATCAATTCCCAAAGAGAATATACAGGTGTATTTTAAGACGTTCCTTTTATTCATTCCTTTTATTTCTTTTATTCGTTGTTGTAGCCTCAGTACTCTTACATGCTTAACACTAACTACAGTAAATGCTTGACAAAACCTAAGCGAGTAAAGTGTTTTTCATCGAGTCAGCCCAGCTGCTGGGCCAGTCTGAACTAGATTCCTAAACTGGGCTCTTTTCCTTGCCAGGTACCTCAAGGGCTCTACTTTTAACCTTTGTTTTAGATGCTTTCTCTACTTTTTCTCTATTTCTGGACACAGGTTTTCAAGTACTACAAACTCCTCCATGTGGCAGGAGACCTGTTGCTGAATTTACCTGTCTTGGCTGGGTTTTTGCAGTCTGATCCAAGCTGAATGTCTGCCTTATATTCCCTTCAACTGCAAACAATCAGAAGTCATAATTCATCAGACTGCCAGAACCTGTTTCTTATTAGTGAACTTTCAACGCTTTAAATCTGGGCTCATCTTTCGGCTTATTGCATGATGCCAGAATCTAATTATGCTTCACCTGCCATCCAAAGCCTTCCTATTGCCGGGTACTTGAATGCTTTCTCTTAGCCTGTCTCGCCACAGAAAAGCTGCTGATGACAAACTGCAATTGTAATGGTGTCATCACAGTTCAGGCACACGAAAATGGAGTTTGGCACCCATTGAGGATCTGGTCTTAGACATGTCCCTGCACCACATGAACTTGAAATTTCTGTGCATGTATCAAACCAAGGACACCATCAGTGGTATCTGGAACAGCTGCCAGCTGCCACTTTACGGTCTCAAGGTTACCCCTTGTAACTCTGCAACCATTTCAGCCCCCAACCAATCCTTGCTTAACAAGCACCCTTACTTCTTGCCAGCTCCAGCTGTAATTCTTGACAAATAACTTATGTAACTGACTGTGGCCTTGCATTTTTTGCCTGTATAAGCTTCCTTCATTTTGTAGTCCAGCAGAATACAATTCAATTGCTTCTTGAGTCTGCATCTCCTGGGCTCCAGTCCTAACAAATCCCAAATAAACACCTCTTTTTTTCAATCAGTTCTCTGATTCTGAAAATTTGATTAACATGATCATTGATTTGAACTTTTGTTATCTCTTCCCCACGCCGTGTCCTGCCTCAATTTATATCAAAGCTTAACTTCTAACAACACGAACTCTTACCCTTTAATGTTGAAAATCGGAGTTTTAGATAAAAGTCTTACGACTAAGCAACTAATCCCAGAGAAAAATTATAGACATTTTGGGGGATATTGTTTTATTTTGCTTTTGATTCAGTGGGTTACAGTTCAACCTTCTTTTAGCTTTTCTATTTCCCCAGCTTCCATAAAGTTAGCGCTCACGCACACATACACACACACACACACATACACACACTCCATACATACACATTTTACTTTGAAGTGGAGACAAAAAGTCAGTTTAAGTTAATGGATCCTGACTTTGAAAAGCACTTTGTCAATTTTCAGTGTCAAAGAGATGGCCTAGCTTCCTTGGGCAGTGCTGACTCATAGAACACAGATGTTAACTTTTATGAGCTCTGAAATTTGAACAAAACCCAAATTTATCATTGGTAAGCCTTACGAAAGGTTTCTCAGCAAACAGTGGGGACACACACACACACACAGCAGGCTGACTTAGAGTTTCCAATCCATTCTATTTAATTCTGATTTTGTTTTATTGCACTGTTCTCTACTTGGATATTATTTTCCAGAAACTAAATGTAAACATAATTTTTTGATTATCATAAAGGGGCTCACTTTTTAATGAAATGTGAATTTGCGTAAATCATGTAATGATGGAAACTTTATTTCCCTACCTGTAAAATTAGGTAGTGATACTGCCTAATGGCGGGGGTGGGGGGAACTCCCAGGGAGTCTTTACTGGAGGACGTTGGGCAAGGAACTGGGGCTGCTGCACGAAGTGCCCAGGTTTACATTATGTGCCTAATAAACAGCTTGGTTGTTTAAGCTAATGCTTTCTTCTATATTGGGTTTATCCTTATTTTTGTTGGCTTTATAACTTCAGAAATCAAACAGGGAGATAGGATAAAACTGAGGCGTAGTAGGAACCTAAGGATTGTTGCATGAAAATCATTTCTTGTCTGTGCTTTATGCACACTGCAAAAACCAGATGGAGTCAAGTGGCTGCCAGAAGGGCAAGAGAGGTGGAAGGGCAGCCTGAGCTCCCTGATATCCAAGGCTGGTGAGAGCAGCTGCAGAATAAGGGGATGCAGAGCCAAAGCCCACTGCTCTGAACCCACGAAAAACCCAGTCATCCCCTAAATCTCCAAATACTGTTTGGGTGGAGAAAAGCGCCAGGTTGGAAATGAAGGACCTGACTAGGAGAAGCAGCAGAAATGCAGTCAAGAAATGACCTAATGGAAAGAAGGCAAAGCTGTGCAGAAGGTTAAAAGACGCCACAACGAGCCCAGGTGCTTCTATTTCCATAAGGCGGGAATCGAAACCACCTGCGTGGCCCCGCCCAGCGTCCGTCACGTGGCCTGCACATTAAGTGGCGTCCTGGAGGCGACTGCGAGCCGCGGCTGAGACGCTTCCATACCTGCGGCCCCTCAGTTTGTGTATTGGTTCTCTTCGGACCCCAGCTCGCTGCGCTGCGCCTGTGGGTTGTGGCAGAGCCCGGGCAGCAGCACGGACGCCCCTGAGTTGAGACGGCCCTGCCCCTGGAGCGGGAGGGCAGGAAGGTGAGTGCGGGCCGCGGTGGGACCACGCGTACAGCCTTGTGCCAGCTGACTCCTGGGCCCTCTCCGGTGGCCGTTTGGTTTCGTCCCTATCCCAGTTCTCCCCGACTCTGAAGGAAATGATTTGTTTGGTGGTGAAGGTGGCTTTTCTCGAATTTCGGCATCCACATTTTGAGCGTCCTGCAAACCCTATTTCCCTGCATGCTACCAGTGCTAGTTTTTTGTGATTTTTGAATGTTACAGTGGATTAAAATTCGTGAAATTGGAGCCTACCCTTGCGGTAAGCGGAGATATTTGCGCCTTCTGTGAGCAGGGTTTATGACCTCTTGTTCTATTTCTGTGAAATCTTGTTTTAGGCATCCGGTGAAGTGTGGAAGCCCATGAGCTTGAGATCCCTGTTAGCGTTTATTGAATGATGGCTCCGTGCCTGGGACTCTTCTGGGTCCGGCCCCCGGATTCAGGCACTTTTGAATGTTAATAGCAGTGCCTTTTCCCAATTGAGTAAAAGGGCCTAGAGTGGCGGGGCGGGGAGACCTGGAGGTCTTCTCTTGTATGTAAGGAACATCGAAAATTACTCATTTGTTAGATGCACACAGTTACTAAGTAAGGTATGCTTGTGGGGAAACAAGTGCTTTGAATTTTAGTACAAGATGTTTGCGCAGAGTTCACAAAGTATACTTCTTTTGTATGCTTACATACTTAAAAAATGAATTGTAACTCTATTAAAAATGGAGGCCATTATATTTTTAAGTGTCAAACTTTCTTCTAGATGTATTTATGGCAGTTAAAAAAACAAAACCTGTGTTTGACTTGGAATATTGTTCTAGATCCAGTTAATTCTAACTAAATGAAAAGTTTCTAGAAATATTACGAAGACACAGTTATCTAACATCCAGTACTAAACAAGCTGCAGCATATGGAACTTTAGCCAAATACATAAAAAAACATCAGTTACATGTTAATGTAATCTATTTTTGTTTTTGGCTGTCATATTAGTTAACATTAGCTACTTAAGTGTGACAAACCTCATGAATCAGCCAGGAGGCAGAGCCTGATCAATAGCCCGGTTTCTTGTCTTAATTAATCTGAAAAGAAATATGTTTCCTGTCACGAGGATGCTTTGAGTATGCCAGTCAAGCTATAAACTAGTAGATAATGTTTATTCCAGCTACAGTCGCTTGATGGGTATTATTAGCTGAAGAACCATTCTAGAAAAGAAACCGTGAAAAACATTATAAAAAAAGTTACGTATTTCACTTTTCAGTATATGTTCTGGTTACTGTGGAGCTGGCAACCAGCCCTGGAAGCAGTTAATTTTTCAGAAACACGTTCTGGAGTCTGGTGGTACATTATCAACAATCATAGAACTAACTGCCCTAATATTTAGTCACTCATTTAAAATGATTTTTAAAAAAATATTTCATAATATACCTTGTCTAAAGTAGTATTGATATGCTGGGTATGTAATATAATTCAGAAGCCAGACAAACTAGAGATTTCATTGGGACAACAAACCCTTCCTTACTATTAGGAGTAAACAGAATTTAGGTAAATGAAGGAAAAAAATTAAGCGTTATGGCCACGAAGAGATGCCCTCTGGTGTTACATATTACCTCTAAATTATTTGTTAATATTACTAGTCAATAACAGCAGTAGGAACAGTGATACAATCATTCACGTATTGTGTCTGTGATTTCTTATGAGCTACATAGCAAACTTGTCAAATAGTTGTGAGGTGGGATGATGATGATCTCCATTTTATAAGTAATAAAATATATTAAGATAATTTAAGGCATTTATCCCAAAGTGAAACAGTGTTCAGCAACTTGTAAGTAGTGAAATAAGTGTGTATAACTTTGCAAGACTATGTTTTGTCTGCTATGAAGCCAGTGGTCGAAGTGCATATAAAGGGGGCCGGTTTTGAGGAAAAGACACAGAAGCTGTTTACGTGATATGCATTGAAACCCAAAGTATTGGATGAAGCCTAATAATAACCGTGTCACTGAGATAAATTCAATCTGCTTCCTCCTTCCACATCCCCAAACTTGGTATATTTATTCAAGAGTGAAAGGAACACATTTAGTGAACACATTCTATGTGCTAGCCATACTTTCTGACAGTTTTAGCTATTTAATTTAATCTGAAAAAAAAGTCCTTAAGGTAGATTTAATTTTAATTAAAATCAAAATATAAAATATGTGCAAGTAGATTTTACTATTTTCAGATAATTGGTACTAGAAAGGGGCAAAATAAGAGGAATGAAATGCCATAGTAATTAGCAGTAGTAAGCTTGCATTGGGACTTTATATTAAGCATCAAAAATTTAAAAATAACACTTATCTGCCTTACATACAATAAAGTATAGATTATAATTTTTACCTTATATTAAACTTTATAATAAAATAGGTTTCACTTTTATATTGGGCATAATTGTTTTGAAAAAATATTTCATACGAAGGTATATTTAATATATATTGATGTATTTAATATCATATTTGACTTGCAAATTAAGACCTAAAGATAACTTGTTTGCAAAAATATTCTTAGGAAAGTTTTCAGTTTTTTTTAAAGTCCTTCCTTAATCCTATGATTTGTAAGTAATCCTGTTTTGAAGCACAAGTACTACTACTATTTTTGTGATGTTTTCTTTTTCAAACATTATCCTATCTAATGCTGAGACATCCTTCTTTAATGCCTCTGGGTTTAATATGAGTAGTTAGCTTAATTTTAATAAAACTTATCACATTTTGTACTTTTTGGTTCCTTAGAAAATTTTCTTTGCAAATTATTTGAATGGATTTTTTGTTGCAAATCAGTCACTCAACAGTAATTGAGTTCTTACTACAAATTACGTGTCTGACACTGTTCTAGGTTCAGGGATGAAAAAGCACAGACTTTTTTAACCACGTGGAGCATGTATTTTATTGGGGGAAAACAAATAAGAATTAATCATTTATATGACACTCAGATAATGATTATTGCTGTACAAAAGTATTATGGTAATATGACAGAAATTGACTAGGGGTAGGTGGGACTGCTGCTTTAGCTGAGAGGTTCGGGAATGATCTGTTGAGCTTACCGCTGAAATGATGTGAGTGAGTCATTTGAGGATACTGAGAAGATCATTCTAAATAGAGACTAGCAAGTACAAAAGCATTGGATGGGAACATGGTTGGTGTGTTTGATGAGCAGGATAAGGTCAAGTGTAGGTGGTGTGTACAGAAAGGGAGGTTGGGGAGATTAGGTACCTGGTTAGGTAGAGTAAGGTTGATCATATTAGTGAGTTTGGATTGTATGCTCATTGAAATAAAAAAGTTTCAGAGGGTTTTTATTGGGGAAGGGTGGGATCTATTGTTAAAAGGATTACTTGGGCCAATATGTAGGAGAAAAAAATGGTAACAGGGAGGGTAATTAGAAGACTATTAAGTTAGGAGTGAGATTATAGCAAAATGCCTAAGTATTGTAGCAGGATATGCAATATGATATGGTTATATTCAGGACATATTTGAAAAGTAGAGCTAATAGGATATAATAATAGATTTATAATACAGAATGAGAAAAAAAGGAGAATCAAGGAATATTCCTAGGTTTATGGGAAGAGAAACTCACTGCCTGATATTTCCATTTACTGAAGTGAGAAGGCTTGGTTATAGGTTAAAAGTAAGGACTAATATTTCTGTTTGGTAAGGTTAAGTTGGATGTAAGTATTAGACCTCCAAGCAGAGAAAGTTGGTAGATAGTTGGCTATAAATGAAGGCTAGAGCTATAAATACGAAATCAGTTACCAGCATATAGGTGACATTTTAAAACATGTAGATAATGGGGATAAATGAAAGGAAATGATCTTCTGTGGCTGCTAAAATCATTGGGTGAAAGACTGATAGAGAAATGTTATGGTGGTTGGATAAGGTGCGAACCAGCTGATCAATTTTAACTGCTTAAAGAGATACACATGATGTATCTCTTGACTTGAAATGCATAGCAACTGAAAATAAATGGCACCATCTGTGAAATGTCCCTGTCTATAAATTTAACATGAATTTCATCATATTTCTATGTCTAATTAAGTTTATAGAAAGCATTGAGGTTGAGAGCATGTTGGCACCATGGGGATGCAATTAGCCAAATAGAGGATGTTGGAAATTCTACAGGACTAAGGACTGGTTTCCTCAAGAAGTGAATTGGGGAAATAAAGGAGAAAGATCTGTTCTAGAGTAAAAGAAATTTAAAAGCTATGTAAAAAATTTAGCCCATGGCATTTATTAGGACCCTGATTTAAACAAAGCAAATGTAAAAAGACATTTATTGAAATGGGATAATCAGGGAGATTTTAACACTGACTGGATATGAGAAAAAATAAGTAATTGTTTTATGGCTATGCTTTAAAAACCACTATGGATTATTTAAAGGGGAAATAATATATGTTGTTAAAATGGTTCAGCTTGGGATGGGTGGATAATAGGCCTTATAAATGAACCAAGATTCATTATATGTTGTTTGCTATGCACCTGAGTTATAAAAAATGAGATTTGTGAATCTTTTACCTATGTCTGAAGATTTCCATAATAAACATGTTTATACCTAAACAAACAAAAGAGTAAATATATAAAATGTAAAGAATAAAGCCATGAACAAACTAAGGAGAGCGTGTAGATAGAGGAAAGCGTTGAGAAGACAGCTTTAGAGGAGCTCCAAAACTTAAGGATTGGATAGAAGAGGGGAGTCTGCAAAGAAGACTGAGAAGGACTGTTCAGGGATGTTGGAGGAAACCAACAAATGCCATGTCATGACGTCTAGAGGGATATATGTGTATTTCTATATTTTTAGATATATATATCTGAAAACAGAAAAAAATTAACAAGATGAAGCGATTAGTCAGGAGTGTAAAATGCTGCTGAGAGCTGCGTTAGAATGGCAACTGAAAGTTCACTTTTAGAACAAGCAAGATACTGGTAACTTGTGTTACTTTTACGACCAATTTCAGTGTGTTATAGAAATCAGAACATGAATGTAGTGGTTTGGAAGGGAATGGGAGATGAGAAAGGGGAGGCCACGATATGGGTAACTTTTAAAGGGAATTGAACTGAGAAATGGGGAGACAATGGGATTGCAATATGTGATCAAGAATTTTTGTTTTTTTTAAATTTGCATGATAGCAGAGCGTGTTTTCATACCCACAAAATACTGCAGTAGAATAGAAGGAAATTGCTGATAGGGTAAAGATGGGGAGAATTACAGGGAAGATGGAAAGGATGGGATCCTTCATGTAAATAAAGCCATGATCCATAATAGGAGCAGAAGTATTTCTGTGTTCACAGAACAGAAGGGACGGCAGCACAGGTAGGTACAGATTTGGCGGTGGAAACAAGAAAATCACTTGTATGTAATGACAACTTTTTGTCCGTGAAGTATGATTGAGTTGTAGCCTAGACTTTGCGGGAGAGAAGATGGGAAATTGCTATATCCAAAAATGGAAAATCAATTTATATGTAACACATTGTGATCATCAGTGTTTAGTGCCTAGTTGAGATTGGTGGCTACAGATTTAAAGCAAACCCGTCAGTAATGGTTGTTTGATTTTCTCCAGAAATGCTTAGTTGGTTATAAACGGAGTAAGTCTGCAGTTCGGATCAAACAGGTTTGGTATTTTCTTCTACTACAGCGAATGCAGTAGTAGAAGAGAGAGAGGCAAGGAAGTTAGGGATATTTGCAAGGATGTGGTTACCATGTGGTGATGGATTGGCAGGTTGAGAGAGGTTGAACAACTGTTGGCATGGCCACACTGGGGTAAGTGAACTGGAGGGTAGTGCTGCTGTTGCTGAAGATAAATTCAACCTAATAAAGAACTGAGTAGGTAAGTGAAATTAGATTGAGGAAAATTTATTTGAACTAAGAAAACCAAGATACTGGAAGAGCAGCGTTTTGAATTCATCATTTACATGGACATTGATGTAACCAAAAAAGGTGACAGAAGTGGTAGCCAGAGAAGACACATTGGCTGGAGATAGCGACATGTTTTCAAAGACCTGAGTTTTTTGAAGGAGGAAGGAGATGAAAAACAAAGTCTCAAAGTACGAAAAAAAAAAAAAGGGGCGGGGAGCAAGAATGCCATGTACCATATAAAACCTCTCTAAATCCTGAGGGGGTTGGAGGGAAAAAAAGCAGTTTCCTTCAGCCTACATTTGAGTGGACTGCAAAGGAACATTATGTGCTCAGTGTAAAGCCAGGTGCCCCTTGGAATAAGAAGATAAAGAGAAGCAATATAGAGTGTAGAGATTTTTGAAAATATAGTGTGGGAGTTTGATAAGACAGACTTTGGATTCCAGAGGGCTTGTTGAAAGAGAAAGGAAAAGTGGGAAGGGTGGGAGCTGGGATCAAATAAAGAGATATATTGAACAATGTGGGGTTCGCCATTCCTGAAAATTTGAGTCACCTGGGATGATTGTGCCTCTGATGGTGAATGAATGAGATTGAAAGAAAGGTTTGATGGGATTGGATCACACTTTTTTTAGGAAGAAAGAGAAGTAGCTAAATACAGTTGCTATGGCTTTTGATACAGTAATTTTAAGAACAAATGAGAAAATAAGTTCTTGGGCAGCTGTTCAGTTTCACCAGGTTTGTTTTCAGAATGAAAATGAGAGTAAAACTTGATTTCTGTATTCTTCATGGCTTTATACCATTGATTTCAGCAAAGCATGTTGTTTATCTGAAACCTATATAATTCCTCCTCGCCTGTTTGTTACTTATTTCTACCGTTTTTTTATTCCATCTGTTTATTGTTTCACAGGGCCTTGAACCTTGCTTAGCTATTGCTTTTCCTTATTTGTCGTATTGTCAGCAGATGCTGTGATGTCTGTGTTGTTGAAAAATGGGATCAAGTAGAGTATCACTCCTATGCTGTTACCTCAGGAGAGCTGTGTGATATTCGGTGTGTAGAGGAACAAAATGTCAAGATGGTGGACCAGGGAATGTGGTAGGCAGATGTTTTCTAACCTTTGACTTGGTACTAATCCCATGTGAAGGGGTCCAGATAAATTTGCTTTTGATATAAAAACAATATACATATGTATGTATACATATATATGTATATATCAGCATATTTACCTATATGCCATATAATTTAAAACAAATCTTTAGGTGACTTCCAACAGCATTTACTATATAATAGGAACAAAATGAAATTTGGGTACAGTAATACATAGTTATTAAATACGGCTAAATATTTAACTCGAAACTTTAAGACATACAGGATAGTCAAATGCATTCATTCATAATATCCTTAAAATAAGCTTTGTAATGAGTTTTTACCCCAATGACTGTTTCATATGCAGAGAACGTAAAATCAAAGCATAATTAAATGCAAGCAAAAATAATGAGGTTCAAATATACATACATATTTTTAATGGCCTCATAATTTATCAGTAAATCCCAGATTATGTAAAGATTGTCTACATGAACATTGTAATACAGGTTGTTTTGTATATACTTATATAGAAAAGTATGTCCATGTGGAGTATATTTATTTTAACTTTTGAAGAAAACTAAACTTGTGAAGATTATTTCAATGACTAATAGAGACACAGTACCAAAATTTTATGTAGTTGGTTTCTTATGTTAAAATAATCGTTTATAGTAAGTGAAAAAATTATTTTACTATGTATGAAATTAAGATACTCCTTTTTCAAACACGCAGTTTTGAGTTGTCTATCCATATTATTTTATCCAGTTCACCATTTGCTGAATAGTTCGTGTTATGAAATGGGTGGAAGTTAGAGGTTTATTTTACAGTTATAAAAGGAAGTATGTCTTCTATTCAAAGATAAACAGTTTGTATTTGGTCAAAACTATAATCCAGACTTCTTGTATCATGTTCTACCCAATGTAGTATCATAATCAGAAAAGTTCAATATCATGTTGGTGAGGAAAAGTTGTCCAATATGTATGCTGAATTCAGTAAAAATTACCATGTTAAGAATTCAAATAAAATATATTTTATTATAGGTGAAAATAATTACATAAATCCAAACTAGAAAGTTGATATGATTTTTAGTTTTTATAAAGTTGACAGAAATATACTTTCTGTGAGCTATAAATATCTCGTCATATAATAATATTAAAAATGATTTCTTTGAACTTTAGGAGGGGTTTACTACACTACAGAAACAATGTAAAATGCCAAAATTTATTTAGATATTATCACAGTAATCCAATTGCTTTTTAAATATTTCTTATAGAAAAACTAATGCCTTTTCCATTTTACTTTGTTTACTTAGGTTTACCAAAGACTTCATTGCTAACTAATCTTTGAATGTGGTATAGATATTTAAAAATAATCCCCTAATATTTCTTAAACCACATACTGAAATTCTAATTTTAAATATTTAAAAAAACAGTGAGACTATTTTAGAAGTTTAGATTTTCTTACATATAAATATGGCACTACAGACGTATACCCATTTCTGGTAAAATCAATAGCATTAAGAAAATTTGCTTTAAGCTTGTAAGCAGCCTGTAGAAATCTAAATTGCCCTAAAATTTTATTTTCCCAAAATCTTAGAATTATAAATAATTTATTTAAAGATTATCTGTTTCTTTCTAGTATTTTATCTTTAATCTCTTTTTTCTGAATGTATATTTTGCCTCTATAAACCAAAAGTGTTTTTTATTCATATTGCAATTCAGGTGCAAAAGCAGGTCAGATAGTTCACATATTTATTCATTAAATGCTTTCAAATTCTTGGCAGCACAAAATATCAGTGAATACATAGAGTCACAGACTGCCTCATTTTTCTACTGTTTAATTTAAGTGCATTATTTGGTTTATTTCTTCTTTTGTAACAGCTTATATTTAGAAGGTTTATGCACATATTTCCTGGAGGAATTATTTGATTCAGTAAACCAATTTTGCTGGATTCCCTTAGAGAACACATTTCCAGCTTTGGAATAGACTTGCAGAAGTCATGTATAGGTCAGATAGACTTTTTTTTTTTTCTTTGCGTAAAATGGCTTTACAATGTTGTGCTAGTTTCCACTGTACAATGAAGTGAATCAGCTATATGTATACCTATATCCCCTCCCTCGTGGACCTCCTTCCCACCCCCCTGCATCTCACCCATCTAGGTTGTCACAGAGCAGATATTTGGCAATCTGTATATCTTCTTTGGAGAAATATCTATTTAGGTCTTCTGCCGATTTTTGGATTGGGTTCTTTGTTTTTTTGATATTGCAAAAAAGAAAGAAGGAGTATCAGAACATTGTGACAAATGAAAAAGGATTATTAGTGACTTATAATAAATGTGAAATCAGCATGTTCAACACATGACCATTTTGCTGAAGGTCCTGTTCTAAGCACAGTGTAACTTATGTCGAGTGGTGAGAGAGGCTACATGATGAGCATATATTAATTAAAAGAGGACTCACATTTCCAGAAATTTTAGGGACTATCATTACAATTAGACTTAAGGGAGTCAAGGAATCAATTGGTAAAAGAGGTAGCAATACAGGGGAAGTAAGCCTGAGAGAATTGATTAGCATGATTGTATATACCTGCATTGTAATGTTCTGGAAACTTTTACAGACTCTGTAGAAGTTAACCAAATTTTGTCTTCTATAACTCATAAAATACCTCAAAACTGAGTTAAATTGTAAAATTAATTTAAAATTCTTTAATTTTTTAAGCTATACAAAAGCATAAACTGTGAGCTCCCTCCGGCATTCCAACATACCCGACGCTCATACTATATTTTCCCTGCCCAAGCTCTGGAATTAACCACTTATCCAATGAGCTCTGGCTCCTTTTACTGGTAAATGGAATATAGAAACCAAGATCTGGGTACTGGAGTGACACTATTTATGGGCCCTCTTAGTGGAGAGAACTAGGAAATGTATGTAGTAACCCATGCATATATACACATTTATATTTCTGTATATGTGTTAACACTCCCCAATAACGTATGATAAGAATTCATGATGATGCCTCTGACTTAAATCAAGAACCAGAAGTCAGACTTTAATGTATAATTTTAATTTAATTCCACATCTTATGTAGATACAGATATGGACATACATATATAAGAGTAATCACTGAAGGAACGTAAATCAAAGCTGTAGTTTAAAAAATAAATAGGGAAAAAGGTGGGGTGAGAGAGAGTAGGATGTATAAAACCTTACCAGTTCAAATGAAGGAGGGAATGAGGAAAATTGAGAAAAAAATACATTTAAAAATATATTCAATTTTACTTATTTTCCATTTTTAATGAAGATTAGATATTATATCTGGCTACAACCATATCCTCTAAAGGAAGTGAAAATTTAACTATTTCACCAGTTCTGCTTTTCCTCACAAAAATTAATGTATAAGAAGCTTTGACATTCATGCAGGTGATTGTATTGATGTTAACAATTCAAAGAGCAGGTGAAGCTGCAGAGCTTCAAAATCTAACATTTGTAATTAGGAAAAATTGTATGTCGTTTCATGAGAATAATATAACAAACAGCTAAGCAACACAAAGAATGTAAAATAGATAAATTCATAAATCAATCTCACAGAAAGATTTACCACATCAAACTATAAAGAAGAAAATAATATCTTAAAGTGAAATCCTCACTTTAAAATTTAACACTTATTCATTGACACAAACAAAAGAAGCACATAGTAAACAAGAAATTAGAACTTGCTTAACCTCATAAAATGTCTCAAAACTGAATGTACAGCTCTAAGTCAGAGAGTACAAAGTTATGTGAAATGAAAGTGGGACAAAGAAAACTTGTTCAAGTTAAGTGATTGTAGAAAATATAAAACAAAATAAAAACATTTTACTAATGGCAGACTTTTTTTTTTTGAAAAACTATTTGGAAGAAGGGATGAAATACCTAAAAAGGGCTTACTAATAACACCATTCTATCAGACATGAGAAATATATGAAAACCATAGTGATAATATATATCAACAATAACCAACAGGAAGAAATAGTTTGAAAAATATTTCTCTCAAAAGCAAAACAAACTTATAAGATATATAGAAGTAATCTAAGGGCTTCCCTGGTGGCGCAGTGGTTGAGAGTCCCCTGCCGATGCAGGGGACGTGGGTTCGTGCCTCGGTCCGGGAGGATCCCACATGCCGCGGAGCGGCTGGGCCCGTGAGCTATGGCTGCTGAGCCTGCGCGTCCGGAGCCTGTGCTCCGCAACGGGAGAGGCCAGAACAGTGAGAGGCCCGCGTACCGCAAAAAAAAAAAAAAAAAAAACTGTGCAACATTTCTAGGTAGGAAGTTACAAAATACTGTTGAATGCTATAAAAGAGGACCTAAATAAATAATGAAGTAAAGTCATGGATGTGAGGGCTCAGTATCTTTTTAAAGTATCAATTATTTGTGAATTAATCTATAAATATTAAGAAACTCCAATTATGATACCACAGTGTTTTTTATGTGCACATTGAAAAGCTGACTCTAAATTCATATAGTGTATGTTGTATGTAAGAATATCCAAGCCGCTTGTACAAAAGGAAAACAAATAGCCGCATACCAATATTTCTTACATATTTCCAGCAATTAAAACAGTGGTGTATTGATACCGTATATTTGCCCCACCAAATATACTCTCAGTCACTTTCCACATTTCTTACAGTTATGCTCTACATCAGTGCCTTCCTTGACTCTTATCTTCCAGTTGAATTTAATCAGTGGAAGGATCAGCAAGAGATCAGAGTGAGGGCAGAGAATGAGGTAGGGACATTTACTTCTAGCTCCTTTCTTCTCGCATTACCAAAGATTGGCTCTGTCTCTCTACCAAAAAGTGACCCGCTTCTACTACTGTAATTATTCTTTCTGAAGAAGCCTGGTATGCAAATGGCTGTATGGGACAAGCCAAGCCCCCACTGTTTCTGACTTCTGCTAATGTACATATAATTTCTATGTGGATGAGAAATAAACATTTGTGTTCCCCTACTGAGATTTCGGGTTGTATGTTATAGCAGTTAATTCTTGTTTAATTGACCTTTTCAGAGCAGTTAGCACTGTTGGTCTTGCTCTCGTTCTTAAAACAGTTTTGTTCCTTGGATTCTGGGAGTAATCACTCCTAGAGATCAGTGCTGCTTTTGCTTCTTCTCTTCCTGTGTCTGCCTTTGAAATGCCGTGATGTCCCAAGGTTCCATGTACTTTTTTTTTTTCCCTATTTGGTGATTTTATCCAGACTTATGGTTTTAAAAATCCTCTCTGTACTTATGACACACAAACATTTATTTAGAAACTCATCCTTTCTCTCACTATCTTGTGACTATCCCATTTCCTGACACATGTATTTTTTCCCTGGATATCTAATATGCATTTCAGACCTAACATATCCAAGTCCAAAGTTTTGTTTCCCATGTCATCTCCATGAATCTTTTTCACTGCCCAGTCTTTTTGAAGTCTATGGGATTACCAGTCCATGAGTTGCTCATACTAAAATATTGTAATCATTTTTGATTTTTCTCTCAAATGCTATATCTAATATATAAGGGAATTTTTTATACTTTATTTTTGAATTATTCAGCAAATGTGACATATTATCTCAACTTGTAATCACTAAAATTCCAGTCCAAGCCATTTTTATCTGTTGTTTGAACTAGTCCAAAACTCTATCAGGCAGTCTCCGATTCCTTTTTTTCCAACTCCCTCTTAATAGCTAGACTGTTTCTTTTTAAAATGACTGTCATCCTTCTACCTAAAAATCTCTGCATGGTGTCTCAACCATATTTAGAACAACATCCATTGTTCTTATCAAGGTTCCCCATAAGGACCTAGTTGACCTGGGTAACTCTGTGTCCTCATGTCTGACTTTTCATTTTCTTGTTCAGATGTCCTGGACTTCCCTCCCCTCCTCCACAAAATGTGCTTATCACATATTCTCCCTAAGATTTACACCTGACTTCCCCTCAGGTTAGAAAGCTCACGTCCAGATATTCATATGGCTGTATTTCACCTTACTTAGTTCTCTGCTCAAATATCATCTTTATACAGGCCTTCCCTGGCAACCCTACCCAAAAAAGTATCCCTACTTTCCTAAAACTCTCACCTTACAGTGTTATTTTTCCTGGGCAGCATTTTTTTTTTTTTTTAACTACCGGCAATCATATTGTATGATAGCTTTTTATTTGATTTGTATTTTCCCTTCCACTTGAATATAAGCTTTGTAACCTCAGGTGCTTTTTCTATTGCATTCATTATTCAATACTGAGGCCCTAAGTTAGAACGATGCCTGGGGACATAAGGCACTAAAAATAAACAAAATCCAACTCCTCTTTAACAAAATAATGCAGAAAGAGAAGTTTCCTCAGTTTAATAAGTGATACCGAATAGTAATTGGGGCTAATCTTAATTGAAGAGCTACATCAGTTACCTGGATTATAATTAAATAATGAAATCCTCTTCTACTTTCATTCTGCTTTACTTGAAAGTGCTATATTTTTCAAGTTCCTCCAAGTTGAAACTTGTACACATTTAGAAACCATCTTGGTTCATGAGGAGATTCAGGTTATTTGTGGTGACAGCTAGCCTCTCTAATTCCATTCCCTCTATTACCAGACCATGAGTTGAGCATACATTGTCTTTCACCAGAATCAATATCTTATCTATTCACCTCCTTGAAATGAGCTTTCATTATCCAGGTAGTTTTAGATAGATGACTTGCAACTTTTATTACCTTTAGTATTGCCTGCTAGGATATATTGGGAACCCTGTATAACGGGTATAGGCATACATCAGACTGGGTCACCTTGAGATAAAATCGATGGGGAAGAAAATAACAGTTGAGAACTTCTGAGTTTAACACTCATTATCAGAGCAACATAGTGTATAACTTGTGAAAAAAACAAGCAAATGGTAAACTCTCTAAAGCACGGTGATCTAAACTCCTGCAGGGTTTAATTCATATAATGAGACCTTTTTATAGTACTTCTGCAAACTTGAAGTTTCTATGGAGTCTTGATGCTCAGTTCTATACCTGATGGACAAATTAGAGACATATGAATGTTTAAAACTATGAGTCTAAATTTAGAAAATCTTCATGAAAATAAGTCCCTGGTGTAAAGTCACGTGAATAATTATGTTAATTATGCAGAAAAGGCAAATCTAGAGATGCAGATGTAGATTAGTGTTTGGCTAGGCCTGGAGATGAGAACACTAATTCAATGGAAACCTCTTTACATTTACCAAAAAAATTCATTGAATTACACACTTAAAGTGGGTAAATTTTATTGTGCGTAAATTATACTTCAGTACAGCCGTTTAAAAGTTAAACAAATGATTTGTTAAAGGATTGTATGTAAAATAAAAGAAATATATTTTATCAAAGTTATAAAATATTCTTCAAAAAAAATGCAACAGTAGGATTGATTATATTTAGAATCTGGTTAGTTCCTGACCTGCTGAGAGAAAGCTGTTACGGAAAAAAAGACCAACGAAATGCACCAGCATCCTCCATCGGTCCACTTCTATGGCCCTTTCAGAACTCAGATAAACTATGATAGGTGACAGTGGATAACTATGAACCTATGTACTATAAAACAGTTTATTTGAAACTGTTTGGCTGGATGTGTTTCTAGAAAAGAACATAAATTCTGATATTTGGATATTGCTATTAATACGGTAGGTGCATTTTCTTCAATCTCCATCAATGGAGTATCAAAGTAATACATTTTATTGAGGGAAGGGAACAAATATCCATTCACAGTTTTGTACCAGGACTAGGGTAACTGTCTGCTCCTACTACATTATACTCTGCTGAGGCCTTAGGCATCTCTTGTAATTTTAAGGGACATGCATCACAATGGTTCACCAGATTGATTTTATCATGCTACTTGTACCTGGTGTTCAGCAAGTTTTCTAGATACTCTACTAAGTTACATGCATCCCAGAAGTGGTAACTATACTCCTAGAAAACCACAGGCCTGCCACATCAGTGAGCATTTACTTCCTGAGATAAAGGACAAGTTGTTATTCTTCACACATCCTACCACTAAGATAGATAGAGTCAAAGGACTTAGTGGGTCTTTCACAGTTGGAACTACTGTTCTCGTGCAGTGCAAACTGACCTACTTCTTGGGCCACGTGACTCTTACAATGAGTGGTGGCAGAAGTATCAAGGATAGATAAAGTTGTTGCATGTATCTCAAGGGTCATGGCATCTGCACTAGAGGACCATGTGCTCTCTAAAAACCAGGTCCTTATTTGCTACAGAACACAGTAGAAATTGAATGCTTGTAGGCGGAACATCTGTTGACTGTGTAGCCAGAGCAGATCTCCACCAATGAGATAGAATGTGTACAAGAAAATTTAGTGTGTATTTGAAATGGTGTATTTAGATTTGGGCCTCAGCAGGTTCAGAAGCAACAGTAATTTACATGAAGAAGTGTAAATTGTTTCACTTACTCTCTAGAAGCAGTGCTTCTTCCTTAGCTCATACCTATAGCTTCCTGGTGGTTTCCTTAGTGAGGAAACCAACTTGATGTGTTGCCGCAGAAACGAAACTGAACTTCCACGTAACCACAAACTCAAAGATAGCTTTAACCACGATGTTAGGAAGAAATTCTTTCGGTGTGAATAGCTGTGAGCAACATGTAATTAGATATGATCTACTTTTATGTAAACAGACACTTGAGCATCCACAAATAGCTAGGTTGGTTGGTCAGGGGCCTGCAAAGAGCAAGATTGGGATTTCAGCAAGGAAACAATAAGAACTCTGCAGAAGAGTCCATGGATGGATCATGGGTGTGGGCAAAAAGCATGACAATCTGTCTCGCATTATTAACTACCTGTGAGCATCCAACCTAGAGGAGACCCTTAACAACAGGAGAGATAAGAGGACTCCTCTTAAGGATATTAGCCAGAATTTGTTCTTAGCCACCCCATTTCTTGAGCAATGAGCCCATGAAGAGAATAGTCCAACAGCAGGGTTTCTCTTCCTCTGGGTCAGATCTAGCTACTGCCCCTGCTGGATGCTCACCTACCAATATCTGAGAGGAACATGGTGCACTCAGTAGAGCAAAGGCAACTAATGAGACCCATCCACCACTCGGTCCTGGATTGATTACATCAATCTTGTCCAAACTGTTTGGGGACAATAGTCCATCCTTTTTGGAACTGGCTTCTAGTCTGGATACGCATTTACCTTTCCCACCCCAGTGCTTTTGCCAGTACTACCACCATCCGAGGGTTTATAGAGTATCAAATTTACATCATGACATGCCATATAACATTTTTAAACCAAAGTACCCATTTCCTGTTGGTGAATACATGAGTGTTCTTATTGTTTAAGCTGGGCACATGCGTACAATACGCTCATTTGTATGTATAATACATATTTGTGTGTGTATAATATGGATGAAAAATATATTTCAATATAAAAATGTAAATATGGATAAAAGTTTGTGTATGAATATGTGTATAATTCACTCTTTTTTCATATGTTCATTTCACAAACATGTGTTAACCCCTTATAAACTGTTCTATGTTGTTTAGCCCTTGGAAGCACAAAGATGAATAAACATAGTCTGTGCATTTGAGAAATTTCCAGTCTAATAGAGGAGTATGTATTCTAAAATGAAAATACAATGTAGCAGTGCTATTTCATGAGTATTTAGTCGGTATTTGTGGTCATAGAGTAATGAGTAATGATAGGGAGAGGAAAGTCAAGGAAAACTTGAGAGGAAAAGGTAGTTTGTTAGTATTGATTCTCCAAGTGGAAACGGTATGTAAGAAAAAAGAATAACATGCAGAAGCAAGAGATGTTAGAAGCCATGGTTGGTTCAAAGAATGATATGATTTGCTGTTGCTAGAACCAAGTAGGATTTGTAGGAGATAAAGCATGAAAGGTAATTTAGAGTCAGATTTTAACAGGCTGTGAAGGACAGTGTCACCAAGTTTGAATTTTATCCCATAGACCACATGGTGCCACCGAAAGCTTTTAAGCTGGAAAGTTATAGAAGCCAGTCTATATTTTAGAAACATGTCTGCCAGCAGTGTTGATAATGCATTAAAGGGATATGAGATAAGTTTGGGTGGTCACTTGAGAGGATATTGACACAGACTTGTCGAAGGACAGGTTGCTTTTAAGAGATTTAGAAGTTAGGTTTAATAAAAATTGGTACAGAGAAAACCAGTAATAAAAGATGCTGTGTCCTTATATACTCTTTGTTTAGCCATTTTAACATTTCCCCCAAATGAATACAAGCTCCTTGAAATTAGGCACTGTGTCTTACTAATCTTTTTATTCTGTATGTAATACAGGCATTGGAAATTAAAAGAACATTTATAACAAGTTTGATTAAAAAATTTACAGGGTGCTAAAGGAATACTTATTCAGTCAAGAGATGATATCATGGAACATCTTTTTCCTTCTATTCAAGTAGCCGACCAGGTGAAAAGGGAATAAGATGATTCCAGGTAGAGGAAAGTTACGGAAGTGTTCAAGAATACGATACATTTGAGAAACTTTAATAAATTTAGCATGTCTGAAACATGAGACACATTTTATGTTTAGAGAAATGGCACATTTCTAGGGGGTATTATATGCCATGATAAGGAGCTTTATTTTATCCTGAGAGCAATAAAAGCTATTAAAGAGGGAATGATATTTGATATTTTGATATTTTAAAAAGGATTGTTCTGGCAGAAGTTTGACAGATTTATTGATGGGACTATAACAGAGCGAGAGGAGAGGGAGAGGGAGATCAGTTGCAGTATTAGAACCACAACCTAGAGCAAGACTTAATGAGAATCTGAACCAACGAAGAGTCGGTGCAAAAGGATGGAGAAGGAAGAGCCAGTGTATCTTGATGAATATTAGACATTGACAGAGGGACAGAAGTTTAAAAGAATCTTCAGGCTTCTGGCCTGGGAAAGTGGATAACGGGAGTTGCACCATGATTAAAAAATAAACAAAATATAAAGGGAACAAAACACCCAATCTATTTTCCTTTTAGTTATATATGTGTGTGTGTGTGTGTGTATTTGTGTGTTTGTTTTAAAAGGAGGGCCAGATGTTAAAGATACTGAATTCAATTTTATGTATATTGAACATGAGGCATCTGTGAGATACTAACCTAGGAAGTCCAGCTGCTTTCAGGATCTGTTTGGCAATCTTCTCACTGTTCCCCAAACATGATATGTTCCTTAATATTTTCTCCTCAATAGAGCAATTAACACCCCTTCTTGAATTCTCTGCATCAAGATTCTTTTTATTTTTTTGCTTTTGTATCATCATCTAGTATATCTATATTTTTTCTAAAATTGCTATATGAACTGTAAATCCAAGCTTCCATTAAATCTTTTCACAGTATTTCTTGTGATAAATCACAAAATGGTTTTCTTGGTGTTCTGATAGAAAAGTAGATAATGAAGGATTTTATTCATAGATGCCTAATTTATAGGGGCAAACTTGCTCACAAGCTGATTGTAGATCATGGAGAGGGGCTTCTGTGGTTCGGTGGACTGAATTGTTGGTTTCTTAACTTCAGATTGAGACAATTCTAGATTTGAGGACATTGGTTTGTAGACAGAATCTTTTTCTACTAGTCCTTCTTCCAACCCTTCTGAAATCACACAGGTATCATCTGTAGTGTATGATTGTCAGACTTTCCTTGTTCACTGTGGGATCCTAGTAATCTTACATTGATGAAACTTAGGGATCTTTCTCAGGTCTATTAAGACCTTAAAGAAATCACACCCAGATGCTGCATCTTCTCATTGACACCTGATTGCACGGTTCAGCCGGGAGAGTTGTATGAAATCTAGTCTTCTGGAGCAGCAACAGGTTTATTAGCATTGCAGAAAAATGTATGGAAGATACTTTTTATGGGCCTTAATACATTTTGAAATAGCTGGCATCATAAGCACACATTTTATATACATTTCTGAACTCAATGACTGTGAATGTAATGATGGCACTACTATAATGATATTGGTATTATTGATGCATGTTTTGCTAAGAGTGATAATTTAGAGACATATTAATAGTATTCAAATATTATTAAAGTATTATTTGAAATCATTTGTATTATATGTGCCTACTAAATACTTGAGGAAGGCAGGCAGGCAAGAAGGGAGGAAAGAAAGAAGACAGCTGGCAAGCAGTCATGTTCGTCTTTCCTTCCTCCCTCTCTTGCTTTACAAGGAATCTGGCCAAGCATAAGGGCACCTTGCCAAGATCATAACTGCACTGGGATATAGCAGACTAACGTTTGGAGCACATGAAGAACCCCCCACACACACACACGCACACCATCCATTTTCAGAAAGGTTAACGTGGTGGTATCAGCTTTGAAACCAACCTAATTGCCATTTATTAAGGCTGGCTGCTAGTTAATAGTTAAAACCTGAAACTGGACTCTCTGAGGACACTAACAGACAAATACACAGTGAAGAACAATAAGAAATAACATTAGAGACTCACCACCACAATTCCTCAAGCCGTCTGTGAGCAAACATCCCTTCACTGCCCATCACCATCAGCAGAGCAGACACAAGTGGAGAACGAGCGGTGGGATAGACAAGAGTAAACCTCAAGTTGCATTGTTCTCCACAGCAAGTGGCTCCTGGTTGCAGCAAGCAAGTCTAGGCTTGAGGTTTTAATTTGAAATTGAGATTTTAAGTTGGACTCGACTAAGTTTTAAACTGAAGAAATGGAAACATTGAGTCCAGAAGTGATGATGTTAACTTTGATCAGATAAGATAATGTCTGCCATTTTCTGTGCTATAAACTACGGCACCCTTTGGAATAAGTAATATGTGGGGTTATATTTTGAGATTATTTAAACATAGGTAAATATCCTTTTCCTTATCAAGGCTTTATCCCTTTGTTTTAGCAGTCATTTATAATTTGCTAACCTCGTTTCCTCGAGATTTATTAGTTGACATTCAACTAGAGAGAAGGAAGACTTTCCCTTCTCCCCATTTATTTATTCATTCATTTGTATAAGGTTTTTTATTTTAATGTATGAATTATAGCACACTGTAATACTTAAAATTTTTGTTTGCTTTTCTTTCCTTTAGCAGGGAATCAGCCTATTTAGGGTAGACCCCTATGAGTAATTCAGTTCTATACATGTGCAGCTCAGGAGCAAGCCTGACTTTGTACACAAGTATAGGAGCCCTCTGTCCATCTCCAGTCTCTCTTTGGGTTTCCTTACCTCCTATGGTTCCTACGACTCCTTTTTCCGTGGTCCTCTGGCTAAAAATATGGTGTTTTAACTTCCCTGTGTTGTCACACATTTCCTTTAAATGGGTCTGCTTTGTGGGTCAAGCAAAGAGAAAAAGATAACAGGAATTCCCCGCACAAACTTTAGGACATATGAACATCCATTTACCAGTTCCTCTGGCCACATACAAAGATTATCTCTCCTAGTTTTCAGTACCTTTGTGGCTTCTGCTGATCTCAGAGCCAAGCCTCATTGCTGTAACGTGCCTGGGGCCAGGAGGGTAAAAACAAAAAAGAGAATTACTCCCATAATCTCCCTTCTGTTAAGAAAGAGAGGATTCGTCTTGAAGGCTTGTTTGTGTTCACTGCATGGTTCTGGGATAGCAGGCATCATAGAGTCTAAAGCTGAATGTATGAACGATATCCTCAGCTTAAAAGATACCATCACCATATCAGCCATTATTTGGGTTTTGATTTCCCTCTCAATCCACCTCCTATTATGTGTTTTTCAGAGTCTAAACAGAGAGCTCTTTCCAGGATTCTACTTATAATCAGTAGAAGAATTGAGCTAGAGAAGAATGATTATTCCATTTTAGCCAGACTTGGAAACTGTCCTTCAATTTTTAAAATTATTTTGCTGGGCGTAGTATTTTAGCTTGACAGTTGTGTGTGTGTGTGTGTGTGTGTGTGTGTGAATGTGTGTGTGTGTATGAATGTACGTGTGTGTATTTCAGTGTTTTAACATTTTAAGTCATTGCTCTGTGTCTTCAGGATCACATGGTTTCTGATGAAAAATCTATAGTTCATATCTTTGTTTTTATGTAGTGTGTCATTTTTCTTGGGCTGCTTTTAAGATTTTTCTCTTTATAATTTTTGCAACATTTTGGTTATGATATGCCAAAGTGTTATTGTTTGTTGGTTTGAAAAAACTTTTTTATTTTAGAGCATTTTTAAGTTTACAGAAAAATTGTAAGAATAATAGACTTTCCATATATCCCACACCCAATTTTCCGTATTATGAGCGCACTGCATTAACATGCTACATGTGTTATAGTCAGTAAACATATTAATACATTATCACTGAGGTCCACACTTCATTCAGATTTCCTTAGTTTGTACATGTCCTTTTTCCCTTACAGCATCCCACCCAGCAGATCATGTTATATTTACCTCTCTCGTCTTCTTAGGGTCCTCTCGAGTCGGCTCTGAAGATCTGAATTTCTGATCTATATCCTTTCTTCTCCTGCTCAAAGGACTTCTTTTATCATTTCTTGCAGGTCAGGTCTACTGGTCACACATTTGTTCTCTCTCTTTTTATTTTTTATATTTTTTGTGGTACACGGGCCTCTCACTGTTGTGGCCTCTCCCATTGTGGAGCACAGGCTCTGGACGCGCAGGCACAGTGGCCATGGCTCACGGGCCTAGCCACTCCGCGGCATGTGGGATCTTCCTGGACTGGGGCACGAACCCATGTCCCCTGCATCGGCAGGCAGACTCTCAACCACTGTGCCACCAGGGAAGCCCTCTCTCTCTTTTTAGTCTGAGAAAGTCCTTATATCATCTTCATTTAAAAAAATTTATTTATTTGGTTACACTGGGTCTTAGTCGTGGCAGGTGGGCTCCTTAGTTGCGGCTCGCCGGCTCCTTGGTTGTGGCGTGTGAACTCTTAGTTCAGCATGCATGTGGGATCTAGTTCCCTAACCAGGGATCCAACCTGGGCCCCCTGCATTGGGAGCACAGAGTCTTATCCACTGTGCCACCAGGGAAGTCCGTATCACCTTCTTTTTTTTTTTTAATTAAAAAAAAGTTATTGTGGCTGCGTTGGGTCTTCATTGCTGTGTGCGGGCTTTCTCTAGTTGTGGCAAACGGGCTACTCTTCGTTGCGGTGCGTGGGCTTCTCATTGTGGTGGCTTCTCTTGTTGCAGAGCATGGGCTCTAGGCGTGCGGGCTCAGTAGTTGTGGCTTGCAGGCGGTAGAACACAGGCTCAGCAGTTGTGGCACACGGGCTTAGTTGTTCCACAGCATGTGGGATCTTCCCAGACCAGGACTCAAACCCGTGTCCCCTGCATTGGTAGGCAGATGCTTAACCACTGTGCCACCAGGGAAACCCCTACCTTCATTTTTTAAAGGATAATTTCTCTAGACATAGAATTCTAAGTTAGTGGTTATTATTTTTTTTAACACTTTAAATATTTGACTTCATTTTCTTCTTGCTTGAGTGGACCCTGATGAGAAGTCTGTTGTAAATCTTAATTTTCTTCTGTAAGTAAGATGTTTTGTTTCCTTAATCCTTAGAGGTTCTGTCTCTCTGCTTATATGTTGTTTAGTTTTCCATGGTAGTTCATAACGTGCTAATCACAGGTACTCTAAATTTCCAACATATGTGATATAGCTGAGTCTGATTTTAACGCTTGAGTTACCTCTTTAGACTGTATTTTTACTTGCCTTTTGGCATGCCTCTTCATGTTTAATTGGAAGCCAGATATGTAGTATCAGGTAATGTTAATCTGACTAGAAGTTGGCTGCATTTAGTGTTTGCTCTAGGTATAGACACCAGAGGCTTCGAATTCATCTAGTGTTTTGTTTTGGTCTCCTCTCAAGTTTGGGCCTCTCTAAGTAAGTATCGGGTAAGGAAAGCATTCTATAATCTATTATGATTAAATCTCAGTCTTTTAACGAGCAAGTGACTTGGGGCTGTGACCTTCACAAGTATTTCCCAATGGCACAGCCTCCCACTTGCACACACTTAATGTGAGACAAGAGTGTTAGAGGGAGCTGGAGTGAGATGAATGTCCTTGCAGTTGGATAAGGCTCTGGTAAAATATTTTTCCCTGGGGAGCAGGTCTTTGTTCTAAGATGTACTTCACAATTATTACTCCTCCCCTGCTACTGCCAGGGGCACATAATGACCTTTCTTGAATTCTCACCTTCAGAACCTTCAGGGTGGATCCGGGAAGTAAAACCCATGAAAACTTTACTTAAGTTTACCCCTAAGAACATGCCCCGCAGGAGTTTCTCATTCTCACACTAGTACACACTCAGCCTTCCACAGTTCATCAGAACTACCACTGATACATTCTTACCAGTTTATGGCTGCTGCAGCTTCTTCTCCAAGTAAGTAAATGTTGACTGTAATTCTCTGGATTGATCTGCCTTTCCAGATGTCAGGGTGACAATTTGCCCTGCAACCTTAATTCCTTGATGCATCTAAGAAAAGTTATTGATTTTCAGTTCTTTGAGCATTTTCTTGCTGTAAGAATGGGAGTGACAACTTCTAAGCTGTGCAGATGACAGAGCTGAAGCTGCAAGTCACAAATGTTATTTTTTTTATTATTTATTCTTCATGTTTTCTGAGCATTTTGGATCTGTATTTGGTGTCTGTTATTAATTTAAAAGATTCTAAGCCACTATTTCTTAAAATATTTTTGTAAGGTAAAGAAGTATTGTTCTTTCCTGTTCTCTACATCCCAAGCAGAATGCAAAAGTTGATTCATTTTTGATTAGTTAATCTAATTCATTGAGTTTGTTTTGTCTTTAAGAGCCTACTGATTATTCACTTTCAGGGCATCGTTTACATTTTAAAAAATCCTCTAAGTCTTTATGGAACTAAAGTTTTTTTGTTGTAAAGCTGAGCTAAAAACATTTTTAAAAAGCAGAGTAGGAGCAGAGAAGAATGAAAAGACGAGAGTTTTGTGTTCCCATGAGATTTACAAACACTTGGAAACTAGATGAGACTGAGAGATAAAGAATTACCTTTAATCAAAGGTTTCCCTTTCATTTTTATTCAGAGTCCCATGATGAATGTTATAGCTGTTTCTCTATTACCAAAATCTAGTTTACAGGTTCACATATCACAGTCTGCCTTGTTTTCACTAGATGCTGCTTAAATAACTCCCATATTTGTTCTCTCTTAGACTTCCACATAAATCATTTTCCTTGTCTTTAAAGATGCTTTAGCTACTAAAGGTTTCTGTGTGAGTTAAAAGCCCAGTTCATAACCTCCTTTACTTTCAATACTGATAAAAGCCAATGTACTATCTTCTCTTTTCAGTTATTGCAACTTTTTTTGCCCCATGGCACTTTGCTTTAGAAAGTTTCTTTTGCTTCATCGCAGGAAATGACGTTAATCCAAGCTGATCCAATATCTTTCTTCTGTATTCATTTTAACTTACGTTTGTATTACAACTAGTTTTTCCACATGCATTTTTATGAAATAAAAAATCCAGATAATTTATGGAATGCATATTGAACGCCAATATGTCATTAGCTGATTTAGTACCCTAGGATTGGTCCTCAACTTTCATCAACTTCCTTGAATACATTACACCTTGTTTTGTAGCTATCTTTATTTTGGGCTGACTGATCAATCTAAGTATACAGTTATAACTGGGTGTTTTTACAAAGAAAGCAAAATCACCTGGTGTGGTGATTTTAGAACTAAATTTATGAATGCTTATTTTAAAATTTTTTTTTAACTTACGTTCGATCAAACCTGACAGCTTGAAGCTATTTGGTTTTACATATTGATGTTTGTGTCCCCAGAAGCACTGAAGCTACCACTTAGGGAAAGGACTATTTTGCATGGACTTGAAGCCTTATTCCTGTATTGAAGGTCAACAGTGACCTTCCAGGGAAGGTGGACTCATTGTTTTACAGCCCAGCAACTCCCAAATTTAACTCCCTTAAGTTCAAGGACCTCTGGACATAAAAGGTGGGATAGAGAACCTCTGGTACCTAATTTCTAGGGAACAGATGAGGTGTCTCTGTACACACTGAATCTCTCTAAAGGAGATGATGTACCTATTATAAAATTATATAAAGAATTTTTAAAATGGACTAGTCAGCAGTATGTGATATTTTTCTGGTGTGCATAGGAATGAGTAAAATGGCATTCTATATGCGATTATTTGTTATTGAGGGTCTTACTTTTTAAAATGTCTTAAGAAAGATCAGATCAAAAAAGAATCATTGATCAAGACCAAACTCAGGTGGCCTTGATTCTTTATCATTTTGTCATTTGCAAAATTACTAAATTCTGCTATAAATTTTTCACATAAATTTTTTTAAATTGCGGCATTTTAAAAAAAATTAGAATTTTTTGAATTTAAAGTATTAATTCTTTATCTGATTAATATAGCTACATTCTCATAAAATCCCCAGTGTGACACATTCCTTGGAAAACCACACTATCAAATTTTTTCTCATGTATATTTCATTCAGTCTTTTTCTATTTCAGTTTTCTAATACTTTTAGCAGATTTTATATAACGTATGCAACATACTTACTCAACTATATACCTGATTTTTCTTTGTGTAGTATGTATTCTCCATGTGTGTTCCCTTTAGTAATATTTCAATACTATTTTTTCTCCCAACACCATACATGCTTGTTACTAGAGAGCAAACAGAGCTCTCGAAGTTATAAGTTCAGTGAGGGCAGTCTGTATTGTATTGCCAATGGCTTTATTTTCTATTCAGAAATAAGGGAATATTCTACTTATCCTTAAAATAGTAATTTATATTTCTCAATATTAAACTAAACTATTCATTGTATTTAAATACCCATTTACCTTACTCAAAGACATATTATATGCAAAATCAATCAATTTCACTATTAAATTTTCTTTGAACAAACACTTAATGCCTAGCTTGTGTTAGGTATTGAGAAATTCAAAAATATATATTCCACAGGTAGTGATCTCAAATAGTTTGACAATATATACATTACCACTGTCAATCTAGATCAGCAGACCAGTATTTTTTAGATTAGGATAAATTATGTAGCTATGTGTGTATATATAGATATTTAAGTCTATTTATGTACATTTATATAGCATATGCATTCTCACAAAACATTCAACCAACTGAAAGCAGAGTACATAAATCTTTTCAAAATGTTGAAAGGTTTTTAATACTGCTTTTAAAAGTATGACTTAAACTACCCTAAAACTATGTGTGTATATACTCCAGTTCTGAACCAGTGGCAGTTATGAATAATTAAAAATTTTCAAAACATGCATTATTTGTCTCTAAAATGAGAACTTCATGAAGATAGCTCTTTAATTCTGTTTTTTATTATTGAAGAACACTTAGATTACAATGATCTATGGCTTACAAAATAGTTTACACTTATTTATCACACATTCTCTTTCAAAATCTACTATTGCTACATATACTCAGCTACATTCTTTTTGTTACTTGTTATGATTATATAATGATTGCTTTAATTTAAAAAATTGTGTTGATGGGGTTTTAAATTTACGGTGCAAAATAATTGTTCATATATCTGGGTAGTTACGTGATCCTAAATCTACCATACTCGTGCAACTTACACATGCATTACAAATATCTAAACAGAGTCCTTTGATTAGGTAAAGTGAATCAAGCAGAGTAGATTACACACCTAAGTAAAGGATGTGGATATTCAAGTTTTGATCCAGTAATTACCTTTGAGAGGTTCACCTTTTTTTGATATCTCACCTTGGCAGATTCTTCATCAGAAATGACTTTCACTAAGCTAGATTTGCTGATGTTTTGGAGAAGAATATCATTCGAATATAAATTTTTGTAAATATGTCTTTAACATATCTTAAAACCAGAAGCCAGAATAAAACAAGCAGAGTGTCTTCTGAGAGAAAACAAAAAAATAGATCAATCCTTGTCTAGGTCTGTAGTAATTATCTGTCCACAGAGCTCTTACTGTATCTTCCTTTAGGAGAAAAGTAAGTACAATTTAGACCAAACAATGACAAAAATTAGTGTTTTTTTGTTTTAACATCTTTATTGGGGTATACTTGCTTTACAGTGGTGTTAGTTTTTGCTTTATAACAAAGTGAATTAGTTATACATACACATATGTCCCCATATCTCTTCCCTCTTGCATCTCCTCCCCTTTGCATTGACTCTGTAGATGCTTTGGGTAGTATAGTCATTTTCACACCTATCCTTCTCAAACTCTTCCAAAATATAGCAGAGGGAGGAACACTCCCAAACTCATTCTGTGAGGCCACCATCACCCTGATACCAAAACCAGACAAAGATGTCACAAAGAAAGAAAACTACAGGCCAATATCACTGATGAACATAGATACAAAAATCTTCAACAAAATACTGGCAAACAGAATCCAACAACACATTTAAAGGATCATACACCATGATCAAGTGGGGTTTATTCCAGGAATGCAAGGATTCTTCAATATACACAAGTCAGTCAATACGATACACCATATTAACAAATTGAAGGAGAAAAACCATATGATCATCTCGATAGATGTAGAGAAAGCTTTTGACAAAATTCAACACTCATTTATAATAAAAACCCTCCAGAGAGTAGGCATAGAGGGAACTTACCTCAACATAATAAAGGCCATATATGACAAACCCACAGCCAACATCATCCTCAATGGTGAAAAACTGAAAGCATTTCCACTAAGATCAGGAACAAGACAGGGTTGCCCACTCTCACCACTATTATTCACCATAGTTTTGGAAGTTTTAGCCACAGCAATCAGAGAAGAAATAGCAATAAAAGGACTCCAAATCGGAAAAGAAGGAGTAAAGCTGTCACTGTTTGAGATGACATGGTACTATACATAGAGAATCCTAAAGATGCTACCAGAAAACTACTAGAGCTGATCAATGAATTTGGTAAAGTAGCAGGATACAAAATTAATGCACAGATAGACTCTTAGCACAGTTAAGTGGAGCTACAAACTAATGAAAAAAAAAAAAGTCAGTTTAATGATCTAAGTACTGCTTGTTTCAACCACTGAATTAAGTTGAATTTAAAAGCATTCCACTTTTTGAGGTAGGGGTTCTGGCTAAGGTGTGACCTGTGTACAACCTATATGTCCTAAATATCCTCAGGTTTTGACCTTAGAGTTGAACCAAAACTAAAATACCGGAGTTTCACAGACTAGTTGCATTTGCTAACCTCTCTTTTTAGGTAATAGAAGCGGAAAGCTTATCTTGAAACCAGCAAAGCTATAGCTGGTTTTAGCCCTAAGTGCCTTATATGAATTTAACCCTTGACACGTAATAGATCTTGGCTTATTTTGTTGGATTTTTAAAAGGGAGAGAATTCCTAACGTCAGTAATGAGACTGCCAATCTCCATTTTCTGTAGCTGAACAGTAAGGGACTTTTGCCTTTTAAGAGGTGAATCATTCTGTCTTTATTAACCCTGATGTGTTGCATTGTTAGAACTTACACATCAGCACCCATGGGAAAAAAAAAGCAGATTATCATATTACATGACAGATTTCGAGCACATCATCAGAGAAAACAAATAGCAGCATTTTGTTCTGAATGGGTTAGGTAGAGGGATGATTTTGGTGTTGATCTCACTTTTATGAGTTCAAAGGAATCCTCCAGTAAGGCTTATGGGAAAGGTGATAAGACAGGCCATGCTCAATATGAAACTTGCACACATCTTGCACCCTACAATCTAATTCAAATTAGTCTGTTCATGTTATTTCATTATCTCATTCTAATTTCAGTGACACAGATGTTACCTTATAGTACCATGCATGAATCTTTTTTGGGGGGAGGTGGGAGTAGTTCTCATATAAAGTGAGCTTTCCTGTTTGTTCTCCATTCTCACAATAAAGGAATTTGGATTTGTCTCTAACAGAATTATACATAGATTCCTAAAACTGCTGCCCACAGAATATATTCCACCTGGCAGTTTAAATAATATTAAGAGACCAGGGTATGAACTCTTTTTACTTTTGCCACTATCTGATTGAATGTCTATATGATTTTTGTTGGCCTTGCTTTATACTCCTGCTGTTGTGTGAATGTTTGTATCTTCCCCAAACTGATAGGCTAAAAATCCTAACTCTGAAGATGATAATATTAGGATATGGGGCTTTGGCGAGATGCTAAGTCATGTGTGTGGAACCTCATGAATGGGTGTCTTATAAAAGAGGCTCCAGAGAGTTCTCTAGTTCCTTGGGCCTCTTGAGGATACAGTGAGAAGTCTGAGACCTGAAAGAGGGCCCTCAGTCAGCCATGCTGGCACCCCTGATCTCAGATTTCCATCCTTTAAACTCTGAGCAGTAAGTTTCTGTTGTTTATAAACTGCCTAGTCGATGGTATTTTGTTATAGCAGCCCAAAGGGACTAGGGTAACCCATTTATGGAATTGCAGCTAGTCAACCTGACATCCTGTCATATTCATGAGATGTGTAGAGTAGAATGTGCTAGGGCACTGAGTGCGTGCTGAATTCCATGTCTAATAAAAATAAATTCCGTCAATTCTGTCTCTATTAAAAAGCGTAAGTAACAGTCTCTGCCATGCCTCTCTTAACTTTATGGAGAAGGAATTCCTTTTGAATCTGGGGGTAAATTAATTTTTGTTTCGGAGTAAAACTAGGTTTAAGGACAGAATCTAAGAGGTTTTGAGAGTGAGTATAATCCTGTCCAGCTTCTACTTTGATATGTAGATTTGGGTAACCAACCTCAAAGGAAAGACTGAAAACATATGGTTGTATTTAATTATGCTTTACAACTACATGACATTTCCTGTTTATTTTACGTACTGTTTAATTCCTGATAAACACTCTGTGAATCTCAGAGAGAATGGCTGTTTGGTCACAGGCTGATTAATCAGTGACTGGATAGGACCCTGACTAGAGAAAAGTCGTGGACTTCCTCAGGAGCTCTTCTGCTATTCAACCATGTTTCTCTTGCATTTAGGAGTGGATATAATCCCCTGTGACTTTGCTCAAAGAAACCAGACCTGTTTCTAGTAATCAGGTAACAACCAGGTCCCCTCTGCTAGACATAAAACTATTTCCATTGCACAATGTGTTTTCAGAATATTTGACTCTCTAAAATCACTAAATTCACATAAACTTAACATTCCAAGTGTGCCATTTCCATGTATGTATTCATTCATCTATTTTGGGGGCTTTAACATATAATGGCATATGATCAGAAAAAGTAATCCTAAGACTTGAATGATTTTAGTTATAAGCCCATGACCCATTTTATCCTCTTCAATTGACATACAGAATATATCCTTTTACTTTACCATATAAAATGTTAAATAGTCCAAATATAAAATGATATAGAACTTTTTAAGTTTTAAAAATATTTTTATAGGGCTTCCCTGATGGCGCGGTGGTAGAGAGTCCACCTGCCGATGCAGGGGTCACGGGTTCGTGCCCCGGTCCGGGAAGATCCCACATGCCGTGGAACGGCTGGGCCCGTGAGCCATGGCCACTGAGCGTGTGTGTCCGGAGCCTGTGCTCCACAACGGGAGAGGCCACAACAGTGAGAGGCCCGCGTACCACACACACACAAAAAAAAAAATTATAAATTTTTTACTGTAAAGTGATCCAATTTGGGGGGTTTCTTCTTTTACTGCTGAATGGATTGAAATAATCATTCATGTTTTTTTTTCCAACTGTTTCAGAGTTAGCATATATGGAGTTTGAGATAAAGTGAATCTATTGTTTAATTATTTTAGCATACATTTTTCAGTGGTAAACAAGATATTTATAGCTTTCTTTCCACCCCAAAAAGATTTTGGGGTTAAGGAAAAGAGCTCTGCCCCTGAAACAGTTTTATCAGTGTTAGCTATGTTGTAACAGTGTCTTGGAATTGAAAGAAAGGTATTGCCCCTTCAGGTATTGAATCTTTTTCAATCTCTCTCTTTCTTTCCATGGAGTGTTGGTCTAGGTTACTGTGACAATGCCCAAAGGTAGGAAAAGGAAAAAAAAAAAAAAGGTATCATCAGTAACATCCTGTAGATTACAGCATAATCTCAAACAGGAAAGGACTGTATAGAGAAAATTGGCTCTACTTCAAGAGGGCCTCTTAGTTAGAAGCACAGTAATAGATCCATTATCATTAGAAAACAGAGGACCAGGCTGTCTGTACAATGTTACTTAAGAATTTAGACACCTTCCTGTTCTCAAATAACTTTAAGAATAGGTTTGTCAGCCCAGTTCATCTTTGGGATAGGGCAATGAATTCCACCATCCAAATTTCAGTAGTTTCCTGGGAAAGCTAATGGATTCATTCCTCTCTCTCTATATATGTTTAACTTGCTTCGTTATAAGATATTTCAACTTATAGAAAATTATAGATTTTAATACTTATGTATACCTGAACAAATATTAATATTCAGCAACTAATTACTGGTACGTGCTATGTACCAGGCAGTTTGTTAGCAGCTGCACTTTTAGGGTTTAAAGAGCAACAGAACACAGTCTTTGCCTTTAAAGGCCTTTTATTCTTACAGTAGAAATGTGTACATTGAAGGTAGCAAATGCTATGGGATAAATACGCACACAGTAGCCTAGGAAAATGAAAATATACAATAATGTGAGAAAAGGATGAAGACTTTAGGTCCAGATCCACTGAGAAAATTGTTTAACGCTAGTGAGTGGAAGAGGGTTTAGTAGAGGTTACAAGAGAGGGGGTGACTCAATCTGCACTTGACAGTTTTGCCCTCACACATGTCAGGTGTCATCTTAGCGCTGGGGGAAATGCAAGGAAATATAAGTGCTAGCAGATAACAAATAAATGGGATGGGGAAGTTCTCAAAGTGAAGGAGAAGGTGCTATTTATATAGGGTAGTCAGGTAAAACCTCTTTGAAAAACCTCTTTGAAAAAATTACATATGAGAGGGAACCAAACGGAAGGGAAAGAGCTCTATGAATAGGTATCTGGGGTGGGGTGGGGGGACTGTTGAATCTTCCAGGCAGAGAAAAAAGCAGTTTATCCATTTATTATTTATCCATTCGATAAATAATAGAGGACTTCACTTCTCTGAATGAATTCTAAGACTTGAAAATCACTGTACCATATGGAGGCCTGTATCTTAACCGTAGTCTGATTTAGGTTGTGTTGCCAATTAATTGCTGTAAGTGGAAATGACACTGGAAACTCCATTGAGAAACAGATGGTGCTGTTTTCTTTCCTTTTTCTTTTCTACCTTTGGACATTGTCACAGTACCCTAGTCCAACACTTTTCTCTCCAACAAACTGATCAAAACAGATTCAGCATTTAAAGAGGCAACGTCTTTTTTTTTTTTTTTTCCAGTTCCAAGGAACTGTAACAATATAGATAACATTGATAACATTTCTTTTTGGGCAGCAGGACTTATTTTCTTAACTCAGAACTCTTCTCTAGGAGGGAAGGAGGAAGCTATAACTCTCTTGTTTACTGCAGGGAAAAAAAAAGCTAAAAGAATGAAATAGATAACAAAAGATTTGTTTTACTATAAGCTTCAAAGAAAGGGTTTCTTTAATTTCACTGGACTTGCTGGATATTAGATGTCTGCAACTTGCCCAGAGAAAGGAAAGATAGCAATGGAGATTATTAGCAAAGTGTAATGCTACTATTTTCTAGTAACACAGGGAGGAGATTTTAGGACAAATACAAAATAAAAATACGAAACTTAATTCTCCCTGTTGAAAATAAGAGAAAAGGCTTATTCCCCTCACTTTTCTTAAAGCATTTACTTTAGAAAACTTGTAATTTTAAGTTCTTTTTACCTCTTTGAAATGTATATAAATTTGTTAAAAAGAAAGATAGCCTCTTGCCAACTTTAAAGACCAAGGAATGTCTTTCTCAAGGATTTGGGAGCTATCTCTGGTATGTAATCTTCAAGGAAGAATAGCTTCCCAGTTTCTGTGGAAGGCTATGATCACAAGCACCTCCTCCAAGTTGCAAAACTACCTCTTGCTGTAAAGATATGAGAAGTTTATTTTTCCTTTGATAAAGCCAATTAGCAAATGGAGATGACCACCCCAGTTACCAAGTGAATTTAGAATGAACTGTATATGACAGTTGGTGCAGTCCAGTACTCTTACCTGAGTTCCAGTTATTGTTTATCTTGAGGACATGTGTGTAGTGGGTTGTATCTGCTTGTCTCATAAAAGGGTAGAGATTTCTTTCTGTCTTTGCAATGTTTTAGCATATCACCTGTGATACACAACACATTCTGGTTTAATGTTTATTCAGTAACGACACTGTTTTCTTTCTCTTCTACCTTTGTGAGAAGTTTTCTGGGTTAGATTTTTTAACTTATATTTTCCCATTGCACGTGATGTATTTATTTAGCATGCCTCCTCTTGCTAGACTCTGAGCTCCGTGAGGGCAGGACTTTGTTTTATTCTGTGTCTCCAGTATCTAGAATTCTGCCTAGCATGTAGAGATACTAAGTAATTATTGTGAATAAATAAATATATGAATCGATCAATCAATGAACTAAACTTTATCACCGAAAATTCACCAAAAATTTCTTCCATAAAATGTCATTCCAACTTCTGGTGGCTTCAAAGCCCTAATTCCATATTGTAAACGAGTGTCTAAGGCATATAAAGACCCAGACGTCTTTAATCTGAACATGCCCAGTTATGGGACATCCAAATACTCAAACATTATTAAATCTCATTCAGGATAATAAAGATGTAAGTGTAAAACAGAAACTCCCTTAGTCCCCTTACCTGACCCATGCCCTTTTCATGGTGTAAGGGAACAGGTCATTAAACCTTGATATCACAACTTACGTTCTGATATCAAAATTGCAATACATATGGAGATTTAGTCAGTGTTCTTTTGCAAGTTATAAAAGACGTTTTCTGTGGCTTATACAGATCATTAGGAACCTCAAATAGGGGTCTTCTCTTCTTAGAAGAGTAAAGTAAATATTGTTTCCTTGAGCAAGAAGACAGTCCAAGACTTTCACATAGCTATGTTCAGGAGAACTGGAGACCTGAAATATACTGAGATCCCAGTTTGTCTGAAGGAGAAAGAATTTGTAACAGCTGCTATCCACAGGTTTCTGTACCCAGTGATATTGATCTAATAGAGAGGAAAGTTGCAGAACTTCAATTAGACATAATAGATACATTTTAGAGGATATTATAGTGAGCAACCCAGCCACTGGGAAGATAATATATGTGAATCCTTAATATTTTACCCTGCAGAATGATTTTTGCATATTTTATTCCAGGGAAACAGTAGTTAGATGCTCTAAAAATAAGCTCCCAACAGATTTCCCCATAAGCTCCATGGCTCTAAGAAGTATTTATTATTGTTTCTCTGGTGCAGATTAAGAAAGTAGGGAAAAAGAAGGAAAATGTGATCATTTTAATATATTGATGATAGCTTTAGTTTCAGGATATCATTCTGAAAATGGAAATATGTAAAGCTTTCAATGAGCCTTCAGGCAGTTCAGCAGCTCTTTTCTCCTGCTGCTTCAAAAACTGTTTATACCACAAATACTGTAGGACTTTCTGACATCCCCCTTCCAGGAATCCACATTCAAATTTGATTATACCTCGGATGCCTCAGACCTAAATTTCACTTGGGCAAACATTCGAAAAACCTCATTGAAGCCAAGCAATATCATTTGCATAGTTATGTCTGCACAGGCAGAGTACCTCCCAATTCCAGAAATAAAAGGAAGAATTATGATAAAGGACTCCAAATATTACAAAAAGTTCACTCTGCTATTTTTGTTATGAATTATGATGCCAACATATTACATATAATTCCATGTTGTAATGAAATGGACATCTTTGCAAAAGTTAAAAGAATTATCAGCTTAAGTATAAGAAAGAAAAGTGATCCTACTGGAATTGTCTTATATGCTGAAATGCTCAAATTTCTCAGATCTTTATGATGATGGCACTTTTTGCAGCTAGAGTGTAATTTCATTTAGCATGGAATTTTTCTCGCATAATGTGTACAACAGAGGGAGTTTTGGTTAACAATCTACAGACCTACAGGAAGGCTTTAGAAGAAATGGATGCATTTGCTGGGGGAAAAAAATCTGTTAATACTGACTGCCAGCGAGAGAGTAATTTTGCTGCTAGTGTAAAGAACTTTATCATCACAAATAAACAGACATGTGCCTTTAGCATCAAAATTCACTATCTTTCATTTTGTGCTGTTCATGGTGTTATTGACTGAAATGTGTCCCCCCCTTCCCCAATTAATATTTTGAAGCTCTAACCCACAATAAGACTGTATTTGGAGATGAGGCCTTTAAAGAGGCAGTTAAGGTTAAATGAGGTCAGAAGGGTGGGGCCCTAATCCAGGAGGCCTGGTGGCCTTATAAGGAGAGATACCAGGAGTGCAGGCACACAGAGGAAAGGCCATGTGGAGACACAACAAGAAGGCAGCTATCTGCAAGCCAGGAAGAGAGGTCTCATCAGAAACCAACTCTGTTGGCAGCTTGATCTTGGACATCCAGCCTTGAGAACTGTGGAAAAGTAAATTTGTGTTGTGTAAGCCTGTGGAATTCTGTTATGACAGCCCAAGTGGACTAATACTCATACTAATTCCAATTTTTTAAATATGGAATTCCAGGGATAGAAAAGGTAACTCAACTAAGGCTACCCTAAATTATGTTTGGGACATATCCAAACCAGGCTCTAATTATAGTAACAGACAGTGCTGCACTGAGTAAAATGGTTGAATATTACGGGTAAGTCTTTCTTGTTGAACGTAGGACATTTAATCCAGTAATTGTCAACTGCAATAATGGACTGAATGATTGCAGATACACTTTATTTTCAATATAAAATTATGTTTATGGATTAATGTGTCATTATGGGCTTTGATTTAATGAGTCCGTGTCACAGACAAACTTTTGGAAACAGACTTAACAGTTTTTCATACTCTAACTTTATAGCTGGCCAGTTTTGACAGGGCAGGTCATAGGAATGGCCATTTTGGTCATAGGAATCTCCTTGGGGGCTGCAGCTCAAAACACTGTATACTGATTGCAAGGTAAATAATACAGTGTCTTGAGGGGTCTTTCCTCATCTGATTCTTTCAGTTCACTTATTTAGTATTTCTCTCCTGCAAGTTTCCATTAACTTCCTATTGTTCCTCCCCAGCCAATTCACTCTCCCCAAAATTTAGCAGCTACCCTGTCCAATCACCTTCTACCTCTGTACTGAATTGACTCTTTTACTCTTTTAGATAAACTGCTCCTTTCCTTTCTATGGTGTTTTTCTCTCAATTGGTTCTACTTTTAAATAATCTCATGTTCCCAATATATCACTTCCCTCATAGTCTTACTGGAACTTACAGTGAATTTCAACTTCTATTTAGTTTCTCTTCTTTTGTGTTTAAATTTATTCATTATACAGATTTTATTCACCCTTTGTACTTTTGTTTTATCCTCTCTACTTAATATATGCTGTGTTTATCAAAGAAAGTCGTGTGTTCTTTTAAGTATTCTCAAGAACATTACTCTCTATTAGCTTGAAATTAGAAGGGTTTTTTTTGGTAATTGCTAATTTTGTGATTAAAATCGTTCCAAATCACACCCACCATTTATTAATTTATTGTTCATGTCAATAGATAGGTAATAGCAAGTGTCACAGATGCGGACTCAGAGGCCACTCTGGGGCAAATGCAACCCAAAGGCAGGACCTCCAGGACCTCCACAGGCCTAGGGGGCAGATAAAGCCATAGAGAATTATATTCAGGCCTTGAAACCTGTTGGAAATTGTCCTGCTTGTTTGTGAACTGGCTTTAGATCAGGAACCCCTTTATTCCCTCCCAGATCCTTCAGAGGGAGCATGGCCTTGCCGGCACGTCCGTTTCAGACTTCTAGGAGGCCTCCGGAAACATGACAGAATAAGCTCCTGTTGTTTTAAGCCATCCAGTTTGTGGTAATTTGTTGTGAAATCCCTAGGAGACTAGAGCTTACTGGAACAGTTAACAACTAGATATTTATTTAATCATAGTATTTGTAATTTAAACTTCCTCTAATGCTAATACAGCTTATAAGTGAAGGTGCATGTGGACTTCAGACCCTGACTTGTTTAGTATATCAGGTTCTAAATGAAGTGAGTTATCCCTAAAAGTCGTAACCTGTTTCAAAGTAAAGTAATAAATGGCAGCATTTATCTTGAGAAAGGTATCATAATTGTTAATTATATTGTTAAAAAGTATTAGTACCCGCTGTTATGAATTTAGCATGTCTTGCTGGTCACTACAGTTTTTTCCTCCTCATGTCTCTCCTCCTCATCCCCGTCTTCCTCCCTTTTCTACTTCTTTAATTCTTCCCAATTTGATACCTCTCCTATAACAGTAAGTTGTCAAAAATTTCCTTGAAAGTAATTGAAATGTATTTAAAGTCTCTTTAATGTATGAGATTGAAAAAATATGAAGTCTAGTTCTGGACCAAAGAGAAACTTGATTTCAGTGGGTTAGTGCTTACAATTCTGTATTATTCTTAAAAATACATATATTTGGGGGCAAGTTTATAAGATGTGCATATAGAGGAGAGAGTTTCCAACCTCAGGAATTTTAACAGCCCATTGGTAAAAAATAATTATAGTAGTTTGAAATAAATTCATATGATTTACTTAGGAGATCCTAATAGCTTTAATGATGTGTTTACATAACATTTGAACAAAATATAATTTCAGTTCATCAGAACAATTGTCTTAATCTATAAGTTATAGACGTATTCACTATTTAAATGAAAGAAAACTCATCAATTAATTACTTACCATGCACTTTTTATTCTTATGAAAAATTCATAGGATAAAAGCTCCACTGCAAGTAATTAGAGCACATTATGTATAATCACTTGCCAAATTCCATGTTTTAAATCAATCATTTTTTGTGTTCATATGTTTGAAATAATTTCAGAAGTAAATAATCACAGAGCCCAACAAATGAGATAAAATGGTAAAACAAATACAGCAAAGTATATTAAGAAAGCAAGGGAATGAGCGAAATCTCTTCTGTGAGCAACCAGGCATCATGACACTAGCTGGAGGTGTTGGGAAAATAGCATTTTAACAAGCACACGATAGTTGAGGATCCTAGAAAATAATATACGTATTTTTAAAAGCAGTCTATATTCATTGCCTTTTTAAAAACAAAGTTTGAGAGATAGTTGTTCCTAATTAATTTCATTCCACCTTGACTATACCTTCACTTTTTTTTCCTGTGGTGTTGGCGTAAGCTGTTAGATACATTTATTTTCAATACGCATCTTTTGATATATGACTTTGTAGTATTTCTTTAGACATAACTAATGCATAACACTAAATAGATTATAAACTATAGTATAGTTGGTATCTGTGTTTCATTCCAGTTTACCTGGTATAGTCTATACATAGAGTTCAATAAACATTTATTTTGAACATAGATGCAAGGAGAACATCGATAAATCAGTCAGAGAACAGAGAGACATGCGAAATCACCCTTTGTGAGAATAATAACCGCTGGGAATTGGAATATCAGCTTTACACCTAAGCAGGTTTGGGCTGTAAAAAAGCGCTTTCTCATATATGAGACACTCAAGGATACTTCAGTCTCTCATTGAGAGAATATGTGTGGGAGAATCTGCCTTCCTGCAGAGGTCTCAAATGAAGAAATGTGTCCCTTTACCTGCTCATGGAAAGCAATAATAGAATCCTCTAAGAATTTGTAATCAATGGACTATTCTTGCTGATTTAGCTGGTTTATTTTCTTGAAAGAAAAAAATCCAGCCCCAAAAGTTAATGTGATTCAAGGTTGGTATTGTCCTTTGGTGCCTGGAAGATACAAATAAAAATTTGTTCTAGGTTTCTCATCCTTTATCCATTTCCCTCAGAATTCCCAGAGGTTTAATTTAGCCAAATAAGAGCCAGCGCTTAGGTCATCAGAAGCATACAGAGATGAGGCAGATCTTCTGTAATGACTTTACTACTGAGGAAAGTTCAAAACTATTAATCTTGCGTACCTTTTGTTAGATTGTTTTTTTCCTTTTCTTAAAGTACTACTGTACGTTTATCATAGTTTTGGCCTTAATTGTTCAATCTACCTTATATTCATGATATTTATGTAATAACAGAAGTCAAGAGAAAAAAAATAAATCATCAAAGACTTTAGTTAGTGGAACCTGTTTCTTTGTAATTAAGAACAAGATAAATATGCCATTGTTATTAATTCTGATCAACATAGTGACCATAAAATGTATTTTATACAGTGCAATAAAATTAAAAAATAAGAGTTAAAGGATTAGAAAAGAAATTGTACTACAATCATTTTTCGCAGGTGAAGTGCTCACATACAAGGAAAAGCACCATTTTTAGGTAGCTTAGCAATTTGGCTGGATATAGAATCAGTACACAGAAGTCAAAAGCCGATTTCATTTGCAGGACAGCATTAGTTAAAAATAATTGTTTAATATCATACACTATTTATAATAGCAACGTAAGTATAAGTCTATCGGTTATTTACTATTACAGAATAAATCAATTTTGCATAAAAGCAAAACAAATAAAATTTAAAGATGTAAAAAAGTTATATAGCATAATAAAGTGGGATTTGTTTGAAGTATGCAAGGCTGATTGAATTTCGAAAATCAATTAGTGTAATCCATATCAACAGAATAAAGAGGAAAAGTGACATAATCATTAAATTGATGGAGAAGAAGCATTTGACAAAATTTAACAGCCATTAATGGTACAAGCTCTCAGAAAACCAGGAATAGAAGAAACTGCCTTATTTGGATAAAAAATATCTGCAAAAAACCCTATAGCTTTTACCACGCTTAATGGTGAGATACTGGATTATTTCCCCCAAAGAACGAAAATAGGCAGGGATGTCCTCTGTCACTACTCCTACTCAGCATCATCCTAGAAGTCTTCGCTAGTGCAATAAGACAGTAAAGAGAAATAAAACTTTTTGCAGATGACATGTTTGCCTATGTACACATACTCCCCAAATACACACTTCTGGGTATAGTAAACATAGATGTGTACTTATTTATGTACATACTTATTTGATGTTGTCATTTCCAACATGTATGATCTTGGAGAGCTTAGAAGTAGTGACAATTTTTTTTTCAGTTTAAACATGCCATTCCTTCCCCTGATAATTTGAAATTTCAGAAATTATTTGGGGTTTCTGTTCTTAGCTTCTATTCTCCATGTTTTTCTAATTCTATAAACACTGTTGAGAGGAGTTATCTTTACATGTTGGCAAGCCAAGGGCTTTATCCAGCCCACAAAGATTTTATTAGTTATTCATTGTGAAACCCAACTATTAGGTCAGCTATTTCATTTTTGTTTTAAACCCTTTTATTCGTAGGAATAATCCCTAACATGTCTCAGTAGCCTGTCATGTGCCAAATACAGTATTTGCCTTATCTCTAATATGTATAACAATACTAAACCCTAGAGAAAAGATAATTCCCCATTTTACAGGTTCTCTCAATTTTCCGTTCATCAAAAAAAAAAAATTTCTGCACATACTGTGGGCTGAGCAGTGATCTTTGTACTTTGCTTCATCTGTAACTACAATGTATAAGAATAAAAACATTTGTTAGATTCTCATGATGGTGGATCACAACACAATGCCTACTTGAATAAATGAAAAAGACTCTATCACCTGTAGGTTTTAATAAGAGAAGACTCCCAGGCAGAGCCACACAAGGGGTTATACCTGGGAAAAGGGTGGTAAGCGCTGACTGGAACTGTAGGAAGTGGCTTATGTATGGCAAGTAAGGTAGGGTTAACTAGATTTGGAGGGCTTCTTGTGGATTGGGTATTTTGAATGATTCCACAGACCCAAAGAAGAGTGGGAGGTTCTTAGATGTTTGGCATTGAGGCCTCTGGAAGTTGGGTATGAGTGTTGTAACCCAGGATTTGTTAGAGCCTGATAAAATGATTGGGATGTGCATTTAGCAAACTTCTGTAAAGGGGAATTGAGAGTTTTTTAGATATGATCTCAAAACTGAGATAAGAGAGCACTTTTGAAATAATATATTACAGATGGTATATACAAGGAAACTATATTCTAGGTTAGTGAGACATACACGAAAAAGAGGGTCATGTAAAATGCTTCTTGTATTGATAATCATTTCTTTCCCCCACTGTTACTGTTTTATAATCTCTTGACTGTATTATTGAGTCTTATTTTCCCTGTTTCCTCTTATTCTGTCTCACAATCAATTACCAGTGGCAAAATCAGAAATTTCTTTCCAGTACACATATCTGATCACTTCAATTTCCTGCTCGCAACCATTTTTTCCATTGTTTAAGTCTAGTTCAAAAACCTAGCCAATAAATGTCTGAGAAGCTTTGATGGAATACAGATTCATATGATTAAACATGTCTGGAGTGAAGCATAGGAATCTGTATTTTATAAAACTTCTAGGCAGGTGTAAGAACACATGCCCCAAAGGATAATGTGTAAATTATTCAACTTGACATTGAAGGCCTTGCACATTCCACACCTTACCCGCATTTCTAGACCATTTCCTGTCAATTCTAGCCATGCTTGCTAGGTGTTAGGTAGACTAGATTTTCCACCATTCACTGAACACAATGCTTTCTTAATGAATTTTAGTCCTTTCTGCCATGGAAATATCTTTTTCTCTTGACTGAAAAGACATGGCTTATTAGTCTGAGTTCAGATGAAGACAAACATGCACATTGTGGCTAGTTTATAGAGAAATTTATTTCAGGTTATTAAATGGCTTACAGAATTATTTGAAAGCCTATATAAACCTAAAGGAACTTTCCAGAAGATTTCTCAAAGCTACACCTCAAAAGTGGCCACCAGGGAGCTGGTTCCCTCTTTTAAAATTAGGAAGTCATCTTCTGTAACGGAAAGCTTTTGGTCTCCTTTCTAGTCTCAAAATTATCAAGTACTTCAAGGAGGTTTTGTTTGTGTAGCAGTATCTATCAGTAGTTATCATATTAGAAATTAAAAAGGAAAACAAAATTAAGGCATGAGATTTCAGAAGCACTTATTACATTAGCCATCAAAGCAATAATGTTATCAAATGTGGTACAGCCTCTAGAGACATTCATGAGAGAATGAGAGTAAAAATGGCATGAATATCTCAGTATGAAAATAGCTTTGACCACATTTGACTCAGTGAAATGACTCCAGAACTCCCAGGGGTCTGGGAATCATTCTGAGAACCACTGTTTTAGGGCAGTAGTCTTTTACAGGGATTTGAACACTCCCTTCACTGTCTTAAGCTCAGACTATGAGATGTTCATATAAATGAGATGCATAGTCGTTAGTGTTTTGGGAACCAAGTTTGGGAATTAATGCTGAAGCTCTGAATTTAAGACTTTATTTTCAGGAGAAAATAAACTATTTATATGATTGTATTTCTATTCATATATAAGTTGGAATCATAGGAAATTTTGAACATTGAGCGTAAGAAGTATGGGCCAAACTAAATAGGATCTGCTTTAATTACATGAAAATGTGAAGGTATAATATAGATATACTTATAGTACACTTTACTTTTACCCAAATTGGATACACCATGGATCACATGTTGCATTTAAATCTATTTCTACCATGATAAAAATTTATGTATCATGTTTATTCCTAAGTAGAGGTTTGTCTTATTTCCACACCCATGTTATAAATAGATTCATGTTTGTTTTGGAGTTTGCAAAGCTAACAAAACCTCTAGTCAAATATGGGAGAAGTTCTGCCAACATGCCGTCCTGGAAATCATGGACAGTGAATTCTAATCCTGAGTTTTCCAGTGACTCATTCGGTGTCATTGAACACGTCATTTTACTTTTCTGTCTCAGTTCTGTCATCTGTGAAGTGGAGATAATATTGTTCAGTTGAGCACAGTGTTCTAGCCTATATCCTCTGGATGACTTCACAAAAGAAATTCTGCATGTGAATTTGAGTATATGCCAACAAAGTTAGAACAAGTTATCTACCTCAAAAGCATGCAAGAAAAAAACCAATGGAAATAATTTTGAAAATGCACCATATGCGTTTTAAAATTGGAGCAAATCTCATTCTAGGAAATCCATCTTCACATTTGTAAAAACTTGAGTTTTTTTTTCTCATTATAGGAGAAAGTCAAAAATCAAAGTACAATTTGTCTCTTTTCCTTTGGAAAGGTTTTGATTTCATCTCAGTCATTTATATTTCTGTTAACCAGCATTGGTGCTAGCTGATTCACTGAAAAACCTGTGTTCAAAGAAAGAGAAAATAGAGAAGAATGAATATTTTTTGCTCTTTGTTCAGTTATTAAGTAGCCAAGTTTTCAACTTCACAAAATTTCTATATTGCTAGCTTAAAAAACAAAGTTCCTGAATTCTCCAGAGGTAACAGTGTCCATTTTTCTTGGAAGTAGTAACCAAGACAGAGAAAAAAAGAATGTTTAAAAAATAAGAGAAGTTATGTACATGAGTCTATTTTTACAAAAATAAAAATAACTTCCACTTTACTTTTGGCCACCCCTGATATTTACATTATTGGTAATAATTGTCTCATTTGCTGCTAATCTCAGTATCATGAATAGTATCTTCCAGGTACAATTTAGTTAGAGGAAAGTACAGAGTAATGATTATGATCACAGGACCTGGAATCAAAAAGATTTGGGTATGAATTTGTTTTTTCCATTTATAAGCTATGTAGATTTTTTTTATTTCAAAAATGACTTATTGGAATGAATGTATAATTTTATACTGAACATTAAACAATGTGCTTGATTATAAATGGATAAACATTTATATTAGAGAATTAAAGGAAAATCTATTATGTGAGAAGCATTCTTGGAATAGCATGAACTCCGATTTATAAATGTTAAGAGTTGCATTATATTGTAGATACATAAATTCAATTCAACTATATTTTAAAGAAATTTGGAGGAAGACAGATAAATAATAGTGGTATTTACTTCAGGGGGTAGAACTGAGTATTTTAAATATTATTTGACTATTCTTCATTTTCTGAATGTTCTGTGCTTAGTATATCTAACTTCAACAACGTTTTCTGTTTATCATCTTGGCAAATTTTGTTACACTCTTGGGTTTAGTTTCCTTATTGTTACCAAACCAAACTTGCTTCTGCTTGCCTGCCACAGGAAAGCCAATTTACTGACACAGAGTTTTGGTGAAGGAAAGTGCAGCGATTATTGTAAGGCACCAGACAAGGAGTCTGGGGCAGCTAATGCTCAGAAGACCTGAACTCTTTGATGGGTTTCAGGAAAGCATTTTTAAAGGCAAGATGATAATACTACCTTATTAGACTCTTGTAGAAATAATGAAATATAAACACAGAATTGATGGAAAAATATGCCACTTCTCAAATCCATTGAAACACTATCTCCAGACCCTCTCCTATGCAACTTACTCCATTTCAGATTTTTATCTTTAATTCTTAAATATGAGAAGAGAATTCAGCAACTTTAAGACAAATCTAGATATTTTAGTGATAGTAGTCTGGGGCTGATGAGCACAGAGGATAACGGCTGTGGGTTCAATTCCCACAGTTGTCAGTTCCCATTGTTTCAGATGAGAAGTCATTATTCTTACCTTTCTTCCCATTCATAATGACATTTTCCTTATTATGGCTTTCCACATTTTGATTATAAGTGCCTTGGTATGGCTTGTATTTTCTCCTTGGGGTTCTTTGAGCTTCTTGACTATTTTATCATAAAGTGATTCTTTGCTGTATCTCCCAGGAATATGGATGTAAACTAAGATTCCTCTTTTTTAAAAATACATTGGCTCTCACCCCCACCTCATTTCTTCTCAGTTAAGACTATTTTATTTTGAAACCTTTTTTAATTCCTCCTGGCATGTAGGAGGTATTTGGGTACCATAACAGAGTACTACAAAGTTGTAAATTATTAGGGTAATACAAATGACCACTTAAAAAACACTCATAGTTACTACTTTTCATCTCCAAAATTAGGTTTTTTACAGTATGGCTGAATTTATGCTTAATAAAAATAGTATTTTAAATGATGGTCTACTAGCTTCCTTAAAGGCAATGAAGAGTTAAAATGAACCAGTGGGGTTTATCCTATGGAATACATTCATTTCTGAAAATTTATGATCAGGAGGGTGAAGATGAAGTTGGGGGCTCATTCTCTGTGGGGAATAAACATGGTCCCAGTTTGGGGTAGGAAGGGTGGGGTTGAGTGCAGGCCTAAGAAGAATGAAGGCAGCAGGAGGGTTGAGACTGTGAGCTTGTCTTCATCTCCCAAACTGTGTACCTTTGGGCGAATTATTTAACACCTTGAAATCTCAGTTATTTCTCGTATAAAATGGTACCTCAGAGTATTGTTACAGGAATTAAATGAGAACAGATTACTAGTGTTTTAGATAGTACACGATACGTGCAAAAATTTCAAGAAATTGTAGTTCTTACAGTTTTACTCACTCCCAGGATCAGAATCTCACAGGTCCCCTGAATAAAATGACAAAGTAGTGAGGTAATTTTCTCTGCTAGTAACGCTGAATTTTGAAGAAACGTATACTTTAATTTTAACTTTCAAATATGGCAGGTTATAATAAGAAACATCAGAAAACATTTAACTATGGATTAGCTGTCCAGTAGGTCTAATTAAGAAACTTAATCATTGGAGTTCTATGTTATTTTCACACTGCTGTTTAGACTAAACAGTAAAATTGTAAAGACATTTTGTATGGCTGTCAACTATATGCATTTCTCCTTTCTATGGGTGCTTGTATAATTTAAATGCTTTCACATATTCAGGCTATGATTACTTTTATTTGGATCATGGAACCAAATAAAAACAATTGAGAAAAATAGAGTAAGGAAAGCTTTGAATATGGTAAGTTTCAGGCATGTAAAGATTTTTCTTGTCACATGTGGCAAACAATTATTTTGAGGAAATAAATCATAATATATACAAAGTAAAATAAGACTTTTAAAGCAAAAAATGGTAACTTGAACACACATTCCAAAACTATTGTTTTTATTTGATGGTCCTGCTCTCTCTAGATTTTTTATGAAGATCTAATTTAGCTGAGCTTGACATTCATGATCTTGTTTAAAGAAGGACAACTTAACATTGTTCTGATGTGCTGACTTCAGCATGACTTACCATTGTCAGTGCAAAATGCTTCTCTCTGCTGTGCACCCAAACTTGTTTCAGTGCTTCTCTTTTTACTTTTCCCATCAGAAATTCTTTTCTCATGATGTGGACCAAAAAAAAAAAAAAAAAAAAAATTCCAAATGTATTCTAGAGCAGTGCTTTTCTCTTTTTTACTCTTTTTTTAACCGCACCCACAATAAGAGTATTTATTAAAATTCAGTAAGTAAAGATTATATATATATATATTTGCTCATGCGTAAGCGTATGCACATACCATCTACTTTATGTGTGAATGCAATCCAATCTATTTCTATTCTGTTCCATCTTGCTTTATTTCACTATTTCATTTAAAAGTAAGTGTTAGAGGATTCTGTCTGTGAAGGAAAATGGATGCCCCCTAAATCCAAGTCTTTTCACATGTAGTGCAAAAAGCAAACAGATTAACAAGTCGAACAAATAAAACCATGCATAATTCATGCTAGGAGAGCCAATATTTCTCTCTCTCTCTCTCTCTCTCCCCCTCCCCTTCTCCAGTTTACATGTAAGTAGAGAAATAAATATCCACAACTAAAAAAGCTAACTTGTGAGAGAGGGTTGTAGTACAAAATGTTTTTGGACAGAGATAAATATATCATCAGAAAGTAGGGACTTGTTGAAAAGAGGTTTCAGAAACCAAACCTGAAACCAAAAAAGAACCTTGGACTAGATGGTGAAGTTAGAAATTCATCACTTATGCGGCAAAAAGGAGAGAACTTCAGAGACATTCCTTAGATGGTTGGTGATGAATGTAAGGGAAGGAAGCAAGAGGAAAAATAAGTCTTCTAGAGAAAAAAGGGGAGGAGGAGGAGGAGGAGAAGAACCACAGAAGTAGAAGACACAGTGAATCTCCCCCACAAAATAAAGCTGCCGTTATAGAAACTGCACTTCTCTGTAGCAACAGAAGAGGGCGAACTTGAACTAAACAATGTAGTAAACAACCCGAACCTCTCATCCCTGATTGGTGATGTTGCTGATTCTGTACATTACGAGGCATTTTCCGATGGACAGAAATTTGTTTGCAAAACGCATAAACCACAACAAAAAGAAAACAAAGTGATAATTACAGGATTTTAGATAATGAGTAACTCTTCCAAAAACAACCAACCAACCAAAAAACCCCAAATCTAGAAGAAGACAAGGGAGCATATCAATCTATATTAAACATCTGTAAACAATCATTTGTACGTACATATTAAAAGAAACTGAGACTTCCCTGGTGGTGCAGGGGTTAAGAATCCGCCTGCCAATGCAGGGGACACGGGTTCAAGCCTTGGTCTGGGAAGACCCTTCATGCTGCAGAGCAACTAGGCCCGTGCGCCACAACTGCTGAGCCTGCACTCTGGAGGCTGCGAGCCACAACTACTGAGCCTGCATGCCACAACTACTGAAGCCTGCATGCCTAGAGCCCGTGCTCTGCAACAAGAGAAGCCACCACAATGAGAAGCCCATGCACCGCAACAAAAAATAACCCCCGCTCGCCACAACTTGCGCCCAGCAACAAAGACGCAATGCAGCCAAAATTAAAAAAAAAAAAAAAAACTGCTTCAAATAATACGTTCAAAAACTTAGATCAGAAATGGATAATAAAGTAAAATAGGAAGTAAGAGCTGGCAAACTCATCAAAGGTATACCAGTATCTTTCATGTTTGAAAAATACAAAATCATTTCACAAAATAAGACCAGATTACAGAGCACACACATAAATAGCCTAGATTCAATTGAAAACATAGGAAAGGTCATTTAGTAAAGGCAGGGAACAAAGAAGAAATAAAAAATACATAAGCAAAACGCCATTAGAGTGGGAGTGATAAATACAGAAGGTAGGTAAGGAAAGTACATAAATATACACTGAGTTCCTACAAAGGAAAAACAGAATAATGAAACAAAGTTAATATTGAAAACTATACTCCAAGAGACCATTTCCAAGAGAAATGAAAGACCTACATTTTCATATTGAAAAGACCTGCCGTATAATTTAGAAAATTGAGCTACGAAGCCATTTTGGAGATTTACCCAGATAAAATTAGTAGACTTTAAAGATAAAGCAATAATAAAATAGATAACTAATAAGAACCTGTATATATTAAAAAAAATCATTCAATATATTGAATTCATCAATATATAAAAACAACTATATGACAATGAAGTTTATTTTAGGAATGTCTGTTTTGTTTAACGTCAGAAAGTCAGAAAATTTTATTTACTAATTATGAAAAACATCTTTTCAGTAGATGAGGAGCAGTTTTTTTTGATAAAATTCAACACGTACTCATTTTTAAAAAAACACATAAACTAAACAATTTTTAAAAATAAACTGGTAACATGACAAAATTCTTTATCAGTTTGATAAAGTGCATCTAGAAAAAACTTACAGCCGATAACATAGTGATGAAATATTAAAACTTTCCCCTAGAATTTAGGAAAATGTCAAAGTTTTCTACTGTTATTTCTATTCAGTGTTGTATTGGAAATCCTAGCCAGTGGATTAAGGCAAGTTTAAAAGGATAAACATATAAAGATTAGGGGAAAAAATGAAAACTATCATTATACAGAGAAATTTCAGTACATTCAACAGATAAACTATTAAAAATCAAGAAATATAGTATGGTTGCTGGATAACTAGTTATAAAATGAAGTCTATGTTTCATATATGAGCAAAAAACAAAAACATCTCACTTATAATCACAAAATGCATACAATACCTAGATATATATGTGTACAGAATCTTCATTTTGTAAGCTTTTTTGCAGTATTATTGGCATAAAATAATTTTACATATCTAAAGTATGCAAGGTGATTCATTTTGACACATGTATATACCATGAAACCCTCACAAAAATAAAAAGCTCTTTCCCAATACATTTCAAAACATTTATAGGTAAAATGATGGTATCTGAAAAATTGCTTTGAAATACTTAGAAAAAATAGCATGGGGCTATAAATAGCAGTGGAATGTTGGTAAGTGCTGATACTCCGTATGGATACATGAGTATGCATTATATCATTTGCTCTATTCCTCTGTCTCATTGAACTTTTTTGTTTTTTAAAGGAAGGAAGGCAGAGGGAGGAGGTTGAAAATGATCAAATGATCAGTAAGGCATTCAAAACACTGAGTATACGTAATAAGTAAGATTTTAAGAGTAAATGCCTAGACAGAAATTGACAGTTTTCAAAACTTGTATTCCCTCAATTAGCTATTAAAACACTCACAAATTTCAACTTATAAATTTGAGAAAATAATTTTTTTAAAAATTCACCATCAAAACTCACCTGAGTCAGATATCCTTCTCCAGCATACCCAGATTCTGAAATTTCAGGCATCTTTGTAATAGAAAGACCCTCAAATAATCTGACTAGTCAGTGATACTCTTCTGGTTGCTATGGGCTTTCTTTTCTCAGCTTGACTTTTTTTTTTTTGGATTATATGTATTATGTTATTTTTCTGGCTATTTTCTGAATGCCATGAAAGAAAAACTGCCAAGTTGAAGCTAAAGATATAGTTCCTCTCTATTTTCTAGCTATACCCTCTGCCTCTTTCTGTGTTGTTTTGTGATAATTCTGTGTGTAAGAAGTATAAAGCTATGCAATATTTTTCCAATTGAAACAATTTTTTTCTCTGAGAAACTAAGCATATGTGCTAAAATATATATTTCTAGATTTTAGCTCTTGGAATATAAAAGTAATATCTACTGTAGCAGTTGTCTAAATAAGTATTTAAAATTGCCTCTAATAATCTTTTTGAAATACCATATACTTCTACAAAATATTAAATTTTGAATATATTAAAACAATTGAGTATTTAAATTATTCTAGTACTTGGTGACTATTTAATATATTTTTATTAACAAAATAATGAACTTGAGTTTACCTGGTCAAATGCTCAAATATAGAGAATTTGTTATATAATGCATTTATATAAAGAACAGAGAAAACTGATCTATGGGATAAAAATCAAAATAGTGATTACTTCTGGGTAGAGTAGGGAGCATAGTCTTGAAAGATTCGCAAAGAAACTTTGTATATTGTGATTGGTGTTTTGATTACACAGGTATATACATTTGTCAAAACTCATCAGAGTATATAATTAAGAACTCTGCATTTTACTGAATATATATGTATCTCAATAAAAATTAAATTAATATAAAATGCCAAATAACAGACCAGTCTCATTCATGAATTTAGATTTTAAAAACACAATTTGATTTTTGGTAAATTGTACCTATCTGTATATAAGATGAATAATTACCATCAAGCTGGCTTTTTTCAAGGAATAGAATGCTTATTTAATATTTGAAAAAAAATCAATTCAATTCACTACATTAAATGATAAGAGGGATGGCTATTTTAATAAACCAAGAAAACTGCTTAATCAAGTTAAGGGCCATCTGGGATAAAAGTCTTTAGCAAATCAAGTAGAAGGGAAATTTGTTAATCTGGTGAAAGGTGCCATTACAAGGTATCATAGTTAATTTTAAAATGTTGAAAGCTAAGATACGGAACAAGATACAGGGTATCTACTGTCATCACTTACATTTAACATTGTACCATTCCTAGCTAATGCAATAAAGCAATAAAAACATATAATGACAATTGTTAAATAGGAAGAATAGATCTGCTATCATCTCATCACTAGATGATTTGGCTGTGGATTTGGAAAAGTACAAAAAGTCTTCAGATAAACTGTTAAGTTGATTAAATAGATTGCCACATTAAATTGTATTTCTATACACAAAAATTCTCAGATGTTAAATATGGAAGATTATAAATTAAAGTAAGAATAACAAAAATATAAAATATATGTATATACAAAATTACATAATTTGAGAGAAATCAAAGATAAAGGAGGGACTATCATGTTCATTAATTAGAAGCTTAGTGGTCTCTCCAAATCGACCAATATTTTCAGAATTCCTGATTAAAATTCGTTTGTAAAAATTTTAACATTAGCAATCAGATTTTAAAATGTATATGAGAAAGTCCAAATATATCCAATGCAAGCTTGAATAAGAACAAGTTTATAGGAATTATTCTACCAGCTGTCAAGACGGTGTCGTATCAATTTATTGTCTTTCAGCTCCAATTTCACCCATCTTTTCCCTGATTTGTGATACTGCAGCTGGATCCTATAAATGTTTATCCTTTGCCAGCTGGCTTGATAGCAGACTTTGATGCTATTAGGTGCTGAGGGGACACTGCTAGGCCAGATCAGAAGAAGGTGCTTTCCTGTCTGGTGGTGGTGGTGGTGGTGGTGGTTTGCTTTCTTTTTCACTATAGGGCAGCTAACGAACTGGAGTGCAGGAGGCTTATCAGCGCTCAGTGTAGCAGCCCTCAAGGACCAGCAGTGGTCAACTCAAACCTTACATTTTTTTCCCACTGCCTTCTCTTTTTCCCACTCCTTTAGCCTACAAGTTGTAGCTGCTTTCTACATTTGATACTTTTGAGACCCATGGAATCTTGTTCATCCCCTTTATTTGTAACAGTTCTTCATAATAAACGTGTACTGTTTCCTGAATGGATCTATATAAAAACAAGTCATAAATATACAATAATTAAGAGCCTTACTGGCTCAAATATAAGCAAATAAATCCATTGAAGAGCATAGAGAATCCTAAACCAGATACTTGTGTAAAAGGATGCCAGTTTAAAGCAGAGGTGACATTTCTGAGCAGTGGAACATACAGTCTTAAATAATTTGCTCTGGGGCTATTTGGAAACAAACATTAAGTTTGACCCCTAACTAAAATTGTTCTCAAAAATCAACTTCAAGAGGATTGTTGATAAAAATGTGAAAGCAAATCGATATACCTTCTAGAAGATAATATAGGACAATATCCTTGAGAGCCCAGGAGAATAGTTCTTTTTTTTTTTTT
>NW_020174561.1:1308023-1512147 GCF_003031525.2 Neophocaena asiaeorientalis asiaeorientalis | reverse complement strand
TTTTTTTTGCGGTACGCGGGCCTCTCACTGTTGTGGCCTCTCCCGTTGCGGAGCACAGGCTCCGGATGCGCAGGCCCAGCGGCCATGGCTCACAGGCCCAGCCGCTCTGCGGCATGTGGGATCTTCCCGGACCGGGGTACGAACCCGTGTCCCCTGCATCGGCAGGCGGACTCCCAACCACTGCGCCACCAGGGAAGCCCGAGAATAGTTCTTATACAGGGCCCAGAATGCACATTCTAAAATCAAATACAAAAAGGAACCAATGACACTAACTGTGAGTCAAACTGATGACATAGCTAAACAACAGCAAGACAAAAATATTGTTTTTCAAGTAAATTTTGGGTACAGTGTCCTAATTGTGCATCCTTATGGGATTTTTTTTTATAAAACATAGACATGAACATAAATTGTCTTTAATAATTGAAGCAGAACACAAAGGCAACAGTTTTAATATTGTTCTAATGTTGCTGCTAGATCATAACTAGAAATTTTCTTCCAGAAGAACATGCACTGATAATCTGGAATTTTCATGTAATATTTTAGTTCATTCATTCACATTTATTCAACAAATACTTAGTAAATGCAAACTAGATATTAGGATTATAGCTACTGAAGTAATGGGAATCATGGAAGGGCCGTGTATCAGTTATCTATTGTCACAATAATGTCCCAATGTAAATTACAAAATCTCAGCCACAAATATTCATTTGGCTTACGAGTTTGTGGATTGTCAGGGATCAGCTGGACGTGGCTAGATGGCTTTGCTTCAAGGAGTGGATCTGGGTGGGCCTTCTCTGAAGTTGGGGCTCTTTATACATGTTCTTTATACATGTTCTACGTGTGATCGCTGTGTGGTCCTGCCTGAGGAGCAGAAGCTATCCAGGTCTTGTGAAGACGTCAGAATTGCAAGGGACATAAGACCAATGGTACATATATTTTTGCTACCTGATAACATTCTAGTGGCCACAGCAAGTCACAAGGTTGGATTCAAAGTAAAGGTATGGGGAAATGTATTCTATCTACTTAGTGAGAGGGACGTGAAAGGCCCATGAGAAAGGATATAGAAGAGGGGATAGTTAAAGAATTGGGGCCACCTAGGCAGTCTCCTGCAGGCAGTGTGACCACGTGATGCTGCATGCGATTGCATAATTCTAATACTAACCGTAGTGTGGCAACAGGACTTCAGTATCTGCAGAGCCAAACATGTATTTAAGTGTTTATAGGAATAAGAAGTTGTTAGCCAGTGAATTAGAGTACTTGTGCTTTTTATTTTAAGGATTATGATATAGTTTGACTAAATTTATCTATCCTATTAGAATGCATGGAAAAATTGTACTGTATAGTACTTTTCACAGTTTAAAATTAACTGATGTAGAAAACAAACTTATGGTTGCCAAGGGGTAAGAGGTGGGGACGGACAAATTGGGAATTGGGATTGACATATACACACTACTATATATAAAATAGGTAACTAATACTGTAAGGACCTACTGTATAGCACAGGGAACTCTACTCAATGCTCTGTGATGACCTATATGGGAAAAGAACCTAAAAAAGAGTGGATATTTGTATATCTATAACTGATTCACTTTGCTGTACACCGGAAACTAACACAACGTTGTAAGTCAACTATACTCCAATAAAAATTAAAAATATATAAATAAAACTAACTGATGTTTGGCGTTGGCAACTCAGATTCATCCATTTCCTTTCCAGCTGTCTATGATGAAGCACAGTGTTTTTTAAGCTGTCACATGATTTGACTTTACAACCATATAGTAACCTAGTTGTCTTCACAGTTGTGCTAATTAGCTCCTTTTAGACGTAATTTATCTTTCTCATCCTACCTATTTCTGTCACACTGACAACAAGCCAATACAAATAAATATTTACTAATGTCATAAAATAATCAAAACAACAAAATTGCCATATGGCATTTAAAACAATGCCAAACATCTCAGTCTTTCCCTAGGGCTTTTGAAACAGTTTAAATATCCAATAGATCTCAGGCTGTTTTTTGTTTTTTTTTTTTAATATAATCCTGCCTGAAGGCTGGAGAATGGATTAGATGAGGTCCATGGCTGGAGTGGTTCATGATAATACAGTGATGGATGAGAACTGACAGTTTACAACTTATTTTTTTCAGTTGTCATTAAAAAAAAAACAAACAAACTGGAAGTCAGTGTCTAGCATGGCTGCCAACCCAGTAAAAGCAGCAGGCAAAACAGTAACAAACACAGATGACAAATTCCCTGTGGAAATGCACTTGCTTGGCAGCCACTATAGGTAATGTCAGTGAACAGGCAGAGTGGGAGTAGGAGTCTGCAGGAGGCAATGCACATGAGAGGACTCGCTCATGTTCTGTAATCTGGTGTGCTTCTATTCAATCATAATATAGATAGCTTCCATCATAAATTATATCATAAACCAGTCATAAAACAATAGCAATTTACTGTGATTTAAATAAACCTTGTCTTAAAATAGTTTTTTGTTTTTTTACTTTGAAAGAAGTATATTTAATTTGTTTCTCTCCCCTTTCCCCTAGGCTATGCCAATTTCATCTCTCCCACATTCTGTTAAATGACATTTACTGGCAATAAAGAACATGATATATTCTGTTAAATTGAAAACAAACTTGTCATTAGGAATGAAAGAGATAGTTAAAATAGACAATTATTGCATAGACAAATACTTCTCAACCCATTACTTTAAAAGATAATTTAAAATTAACAGCTTTCAGTTTCGGTTAAGGGTTAGATATATTAATAGTCTTTCAGAAATAAAATAAGCGGCCTACGAACATATTTGTGACAATTAAATTTTCATCTGTGTAGCAAGGACATTCAAAATTTAAGTGGATTTGACTTCAGGCGAGTTACTGTGCTTCAGTTCCTTCTTTTATAAAAGTCACTAATAGTACCTATCTCATACAGTTGTAGTGAGCGTTAAATGAGAACATGTGACAACCACTGGCATAAAGTGTGTGCTCAGTATCTATTATTAAATGCTATTATCGGTACAATTAGTATTGAATATATTGTTACATACTGTAATAAGCATCACGTTTATCTTTTAAACTCAGAATTTTATCATAGTAATCGACTTTCACAGTGCATTAATCAACAATGGGATCACAGCTGCTTCTGTAGAGCACATCTAAATCAGAGCATATGACTAATGATTTATGCCTTTTAAGGAAAGGTTGGTCCATGTACCACCTGCCCTGTCAAATTTCAGTCAAAGTTATGGAACACACACACTTTTGCTATTTTATATATTTTTACAATTTCTTTTTAGTCTTTATCTTGTTAGTGATCTTTCGCATTCTTTTTGCATTTCTCAACTCTCCACCATTTGTAAGTATAAAGGAAATTGCAGAGTTGGATAAACTTCATAGTCACTGAAAAATGTGATTCTTTGAGATGTCAATGACTGGGGAGGTAAAGAAGTGGGAACATACTAAATGTATGGAAAATATGCATGCGATTACAATAAGCAAAGGCAAAAAGGGAGGTGAGAAAATAGTAGGAATGTGTTCAGTGCTCATATACGTCTGTATTAGTTTCCTATTGCTGCTATAACACATTACTGCAACCTTATGGCATAAAACAATGCAAATTTATTCTCTTACAGTTCTGGAGGTTAAATGTCTAAAGTGGATCCTCAAGACTGTATTCCTTCTGGAAGCTCTAGGGGAGAATCTGTTTCCTTGCCTTTTCCAGCTTCTAGAGGCCACCTACATTCCTTGGCTTCCTCTATCTTCAAAGCTGGCGCCATAGCATCTTCTCTCCTCTTGGACATTTGCTCCTATCATTACATCTTCTCTTGTGATTCTTATTCTCCTACATCCTTCTTATAAAGACATTTATGATTACATTGGACCCATGCAGATAATCCAGGATAATCTTCCCATCTCAAGATCCTTAATTTAACCACACCTTGAAAAGTCTCTTTTACAAGTAGGGGAATGACATACTTACAAGTTCTGGGGTTTCAGATATGGACATCTTTTGGGGGGCGTTATTATTCATTTTTCACAGTGTTACATGTTTTGTGAGCCACTATGGAAAGCAAAAAACTTATTAAAGATGCTCTATTTAATCAAGCTCTGGCGTGGTGGGGATTAAAAACTAAATGCAGTGTGAGGTTGGAGATGTGGCAAACGGAAGCAGGAGTAGAGATGTGTCCTTTGCCAATGGAAAAGCGTTCTGAAGACAATCTGGGAAATTAACGCTGAACAAAGCCCAGTTTGTTTTGTTTTGTTTTTAAGAAAGGAAGAAAGGGAAGGGAAAGGAAAGAGAGAAATAAAGAAATGTTATAAATCTCTGCCATGCAAAAATTAGTAACAAGATAAATTGAGAAAAACTGTAATACGTGGGGAATTTTTGAGAATTTTAGCAATTTTTTGAGAACTTGCTATAAATACTTGGTTTAGAGAAAATCGGCAGTATTAGAGAACTTGCTATGGTATATCTATTTGTATTAATAACCATTTCATTTTTTCCTTATACTTACAAGCATGACAATATAAAGACAATAGTACCTTTCTTTTTTAGAAAGTTTGCCGTTCTCAAAATGGGCAATTTGAAGTCCTGGAGTGGACTAGTTAATGTTTAACTGCTTTGTGTCGTACCATCATCCCAGTGGTAGAATGTCAAAGTGATGCACGAGAAGTGTCTACACACACACGTATAGCTAGCCACAACTCTTATACGCACAAGGAAATGTAGATAGCCAAAATGAAGCTTTATTAAGGAGCCATTATTCAACATAATGGCGTATCTTGCTTATCTAAAAATAAATGTCCAATGTAAAGATGGTGGTACAATTTTGTTTTCTGAAATTGATATTTTCAAGTGAATGAAGGCTTTAAATGGTGGAGTTAATGCAGCTGCCATATAAAGGTGGGAGGACAGCTAAATGTGAGTCTCTTTATTACTCTGCATTTGAATATTGACAGAAGAAATGGCCTCATTAATGAGATAAATTGTTTTCCAGAAAAATAGCTGAAATCGGTATCACTTGGTTGCCACCCCTATTAGTACAGACTAAACACAATCCAGGAAATCCTAAATATATAAAAACAAAACCTTGTACACCCAAATTAGTAGATGTTCAACATCTTTGAGAAATAGTGATCACATATAGTGATTTACTTGTGTTTATTCTTTTCAAGAAACTGCTGAATTTTAAGCTATTGAGCATATTCATGAATAAAATACTTTTTTCTATGTTTATATCACTATGTCCACACCATACCAAAAAAAAAAAAAAACTAATGTGAATCAGTAATTACTGGATATCCTTAGGACTGTGGATTTCATAAAAAGGTGACAGCACCTAGCTTTTCCCTATACCTAGTTTGTCATCTAAAATAAAGTTTGGTTTCAATGAATCAGAGAAGATACATATGGAATAAGTCATCCCCTAGAGGACTATAAAAACCTAGTATATGTAATATTGCTTTTTCTAGGGCATACACATCATAATATACTAAATAATTGGTAACTCTATAGTAAAATAAAACAAATGACACCAGAACTTATTGATGATTCATGAATATATTGAAAAAATTATTGATGTATAATTGACATAATATTATTAGTTTTGGGTATACAGTGTAATGATTCGATATTTGTATATATTGCAAAATGATCACCACAATAAGTTCAGTTAACATCCGTCATTATACATATTTACAATTTTTTTTCTTTGTAATGGGTGCTTTCAAGATTCATTCCCCTAGCTACTTTCAAATATGCAATACAGTGTTATTAATTACTGTATATTACATTATGCTGTGCGTTACATGCCTGTGGCTTCCTCAATTTATAACTGGAAATCTGTACATTTTGACCCTCTCAGTCATTTTGCCCACCCTCTGCCCATTGCCTCAGGCAACCACTGATCTCTTCTCTGTATCCTTATTCACGTGAACATTTAACAGCACATCAGGTGCCTCATGCATACAGATGGATTTGCCATCAAAGGTACTGATTTCTGCTGAGCAACACAAACAAACCTTACGCATGTAGTTTACCAGATTCATGGAAGAGAAAGAGTAATGCTTATAACACTTAACGTTCTTACTATGTTCAGTAAGTATGTCACTATCCCCCTTTCGTATATGAGAAAAATAAAGTAAATAGAGGATAAATAACTTGATCAAAGTCATGTAAGTGGTAGTTGAATTCAGGTAGTCATTTTCCATGAGCCATGCAATTAGCTCTTTTTTTTCTACATAACCTGTCCAGGATAGTACACATTTACATAGTGGAAAAGTTTTATTTACTTACCATTATTATCATTATTTTAATGTAATAGTAGTTACTCTTGGATCACATTTAAGAATATACGAAGCAATAAAAATTACCTGATGTCAGTGCCGCCCTTACCAATGCTATCTGAATAGGGAGGCTATAGAGAATTTTCTAGTCAGATATTGCCTTATGTATCATACATTTGTTTTCTATTTATGCTTTTCCTATCTTGGATTCTGTCAGGTCAGTTGTGGCATTTAAGCAATTTCAGGGTGTACTGAACCACGAACTAAACTTCCATAAATAATCTAGACGGGAGACAGGTAAAATAAAGATGTCTACAGAAGTGAATGCATGTGAACATATTCATTTTAAAGTCTCTCTCTGTAACTATGCCACCTTTTGGGTATAAACCATATATGTATTAGTTATCGGGCTATCATAGCATAGTATTTTCATCACTGGTTGCTTATCAGTAAACCACATAATTTAAAGCACTATGGTAGGTAGGAATAAAAATAGTTCTGATGTGTGGGCTCCTAATGTGTTTTTCATCGTAAACGATATTGTTTTTTGCCCCATTCTCTCCAGTGGTGAAAGGAAATAAAATTCCCTATTCTAATACTCTTAGTAGAAGCTTCCCTCTCTCCAGACATCTCAGATGTATGTACTAAAATGATTGAGCATACTTGGATCATGATGAGAAAGCACTTTCTATTAAAAAATTGTTTTTCAGTATGGGTTTATTCACACTCTGGATTAGAAAGGGTTATTTCAAGATTTGACACCTGCTTTACAATCAATTTATATTTGGAAAAAATACACTGTGTTTATAATATATTTGCGGGTACCAGTAAGAAGGAGCCATCAGTTTTAAAGTTTCAAACTGTTTCTTTAAATATCCAGCATACCCTGTGATAGGCTGTGAATGATGTCTGATCTAATATATAAGCTGTTGTGTCACCATTAAAGTAGATGTAAAACACTTCTCACTTTCCCCCCAAACCTTGAATTCCTTTACAAAGCTCTATCAATCCTGTTGACTGGAGGAAGTGAATTAACGTGTTTACTAATGCCATTAATGAAAATGAGGTTGTGATAAATGGAGGTGTTTGTGACATGGGTCATTGTGCTAATGATCAATATCCATAGGTTTGTAGAAGTTACAGCTCTTACAAAAGAAAATCAGCTAATGCCGATTAGTGTATCAAGGTGCCATTGCTAGCTAGCGTGCTGTAAATGCATTAATAATAGCTTACAACAGGTTTGAATGTAAAAAGGTCCAAATAGCCAATTTCGCAAATGGGGTGCTAAATTGGAATTTAAAGTAGTATGCAAATAACTGGGACACGTGAAAGAGCGGTGAGATGAATAGTTTATATATATATTTTCCTCTCCATTTGTCAACTGACACCAGTTTTTTCACAATTATTTGGTCAGAGAAAGTCAAATGCTGTAGGTTTGGAGGTTGATTCAAAGCTAAATATATACTGATAGTTAGGAAGAGAGATCTCTCAAGAAGAAACCTGATGTTAAAAGTAAATGTTTTCCTATGGAATTACTTAGAAATCAAGCTTTATAACCTATTGCTTTATGAGACAAAGCATAAAAATCTATAAAATATTGAAATATCATCAAATCCACTTCAGTTATTCTAATAAGTAAACCTGCATAATATTCCTGCAAGGATAAAAAATGTAAGTTCAGTGATAGTTCAGATAATTGGATTTATCGATGGATATACTCATATGTCCCCTGCTTGGCTTCTCAGTGTTCCCATAGATTAAATCCCTAGATTAAAGTGAGTCTATTTTAATCCTCAAGTGGTTTCTGTTTTCCAGTTAGACTCTGACTTGCTATCAAGTTCTTGCTATCAAGAGTAGTCCCAGGGAACAGGTAACGCATGCTGGGGTTTTTGCATTGGGTTACTCACAGTGTATAAAGAGCACAACGATAGCCTCCTTGATAGTGAAAAAAAGGCATGGGCATGTGTCTCAGTCTCCCACAATGCTTATTGCTGCTGTATTTCTAACTATCCTTCAATCTACACTATGTCATCACTAGATGTCCTGTAACAGGCTGACAAGGAAAGATAGGTCAAACCGGGCTTACAGTGGGTGTCCGTGATTTTTTAGCATCAGACAGAAAAGTACTGCTGCAGTTTGTATCCATTCAGAATGTGGCTCTGAAGAAAGGAAATTCTATTGGGAAGGACCTCAGGCAGTAAACCTTATTTTGGAGGGGAGGTAGCTGGAGGTATAAACCTACACTGATTAATTAGCAGAGGTTTGGTGTGTGCATCAGGACTTGAGAAAAACAAGACTGTTAGAAAATAGGTGGGAGGGGCTGGTTTCAGCATCACTAAAATGTTCCCTGTTGGCTTTTCTTTGTAATTCAGGGCTGACGGTAACAGAGGCCTTGAAGTAACTAGGCTCACTGGAAGTAACGAGAATCATAGAACTTGAAACCTATAGAGGCTGGGAGTCAGTGCTTAATTGACTGAAGCTTTGTGGACACAATTATTGTAGAGAAGGAAAGGATCAGAGTGCCAGCCAAGGGACCTGGATTACAGAGAGTTACAAAGATGATTGATGGAACACAATAGTCCAGGGGAAGAAGAGATGGCCAGCCAACAGGAATACACCTAAGCTTGTTCTACAGGAAGATATCAATGATGGAGTGTCAGGACCTGAGGGGAGGCACCCAACAAAGTGTCACCATCTCTTTCCCAGTTTCCTTTCCTGAGATAGTGTGAAAACTTGGAACCCACTGAATGAAGAGAAAGCCTCATCTCCAGGAAAAAGGAACCTGCAATGCCGCTGTAACTATAAATGATAATGATACCCTCAGTCCTTCCTGAAAGGTATCTGTAGCTATTAACTTGAGTAACTATATACTGGGTAAAGAGAAATACCCAGACATTCCAAGGACCACTAGACACAGGTGCAGGTTGATACCCAGAGAACCAGTGTCATCATGGCTGCCTATTAGATTGGAGACATGTGAGTCCAGCTAATATCAATAGATGGACTCCTAGCCTGTGTTAAGCTTATAGAGTGTCCACTAGGCCTGTACACCCACATGGTGGTATTCACCCAGGCTCAGAATGTATAATTGGGATCGGTACACTTGGTATCTGTGGTAACCCTAAGTTGTGGGATACAGGCTGTTACGAAGGCCAGAAACCTCTGAAACTGTCCCTCTTCCCTATACAAGATAATAAAAAAAATAATATTGTAGGGGGAAGAATGGAGGAGATAGTGCTATCTTTAAGGCTCTGTAGAATGCAGGGATGGTAGTCCCTATCATACCTCCAATTATATCACCATTTAATACGCCATTCCGGCCCCTGCAGAAGTCAGATGGATCTGAGAGAACCAAGGTAGACTACTACACACTCTATCAGATAGTAGCCAAGGTTTAATATGTAGGAGGGCTTGACAATATTATTTTTTAAAATTTTTACAATTATTCTTTAATAAGTCTTGCTAATACATACATACACATACACATACGTATGTTTTCTTATTTCACTCTGCAATTTTTTCTTTGATAAGCCTTGCTAATGCATATATATGTGTACACATATATAAATATACATATGTGTATGCATGGAACAGATTTATTAGTTTTCTTAGTTCACTCTGTATCATGAAGAGAAGCGTGTCCCCTGTTTTAATCAGTGTGTCTCAGGATACAAGATATATTCATCTTGCCAGATTGCTTTGCTTCCCAATTACATCTCCCTTTTCTTAGTCTCAGATAATTCTTAATTGTCCTAAATAATCTTTGTTGAATTCACATACGCTAGTAATTATTTGCTTTGCATAAATTCTGCCATTGGAGGCAATTTAATAAATGTGAAAGAAACAATAAAATTGCATTTCAAAAGCAAATGGAGTCAAGAAGGCACAAGGAGTAAAAGTTGTGACTCAGTAAACAAGGATGACTTTAAGTGAGGGATTAGTATAATGAAAATCGTTTTTACTTTCAAAAGACAACTTACAAGCTAAAAGCTTTCAGAGAAATCTAACTTAGCAAAGAGTCAATTCAGAAGGATGCAAGATGGGTTTCACAGGTATGCATTCTCAGGACAAAAAGGAAACCTCAAACTGGAACATATAATGAGGAATACTAAATTATAGATGACTTTATCGCAAATAAAGCTGGGTATAAATATTTGCCATCAGTTTTTATTCTCGTTTTAGTTATTTTTATTCTATCTCTGCTACCAGTAAAAAAGTTGGAATAAAGAAAATCATCACTGCAACAGATGTCCTCCTCTCTGTATAACTTCAGGAAAAAAAAATTTCATTGAGACGGTGTGTATGCAGCTGTAAAGACATCAACATTTTCTTTGCACAGTTGAGTTTTCACTATTTTATATTGATCACTTTTTCATAACCGTCATTTATAAAGCGCAGCAAGAATTTTGAAAAATGGAGAAATTATGTGACTTGCTTTAATGGTGAACTTGATAAAAATGTTTTGGCCTATGCACCATGTCTTTTCAGTACTAATATAAAGGAAGTAGGGAGGGGCATGGGTAGACTTTGATCTATAGTAACTTTAAAAAATTAGCAAATCCTCTCCTAAAAATTAAAAAGTATAAAATTGGACAGAATGGTTGAAAACAACCATACTACATTATCAGAAAATGATCAAACAAACAAACTGAGAGGCATGCATTTAAAAAAGCTGCCAGCAATTTCGGTAACAGTAGCAAAGGCTATGGCATTCTTTCCCGGTACTGCTCTAATCGAGCCCACCCAACTCGGGCAGCAAGAATGGTAGTTGTTACCAGGGTAGACCTGGCCACGGGAATCCATCTTGTTGCCAGAGGGGGTGGGCTCCATTTGGACCAATATAACCGAAAACTCACATTGGTGACATTATCAGTAAAATTTGCTAACTCATAGGAAACAAGAGAGGAAACTCACATGTCTGTGAGCCAGAAGTTAGTCACAGCTGGGGCAAAGGTAACTCAGCATTTGTGAAAATATTTCAGTTCCCTGGAAGACTGTAAAAGGCACCTGGAACAGTTCTTTGCTCAAAAAGATAAAAAGTTTTGGGAAGATGGAATTAGGAAGTTGCCCGAAAAATGGCAGAACAGAAGGGTGAACACATTCAGTGAAGTTCTTGGTGAAAATGAAAAATATGTCTTTTATTTTTACTTAAAAAACTGATGGCACTTTTTTGCCCACCCTATATGTATATATAGTTGTAGATATATATCAACATATTTTCTCTCCCTCTCTGTCTCTCTCTCTATATATATGTGTATATGTGTATTCACCCAAACACATGTAATCTCATTCTACCTAAATGATCTATCAAGGATGGAAACCAAAGCCCTAAGGCAACTTCAGGAAAAAATCCTGAGAAATGTGGGAAAACTAATTTCTGCTGGTTTTCTGATGATCGCATCCTCAGCAGTGTTTGCACACGATAGATTGCAGTTTGCAGTTTGCAGGTATTGATTGCATCCTGTGTCTCAGGAAGGCAGTCGGACCTCCCACTTCACTGAGCAAAGGTTAGCCCGTTTCCATATGCTCTGGGTGGTTTCAGAATGAGACCTGAGGTCACAAGACATTTTCTGGTGTTCTTCTGAACTCATCTTCTACCACCTACACTGGTAATTCTCCTTCCTCAGAAGATAGAGCTTGGTTGGCTAGCTAAGAACAAGTTGTGGTGTGTGCCAGAACACGAAGTGACACTATTCTTCCCACCACCCTGCCCTCTTCCTGCTTCATTGAATCAAACAACCATTTCCTTCTTTTACGTTAGAGTAAAGATGTCCTTAACTAATGGGACTATTTAAGCTCTAGGTAGGTGCATAAATGAATATATAAAACTGCCAGATGTAAAATCTTAGGGAGTGGTAAATCCTCTTGCAAACTGGAGAGTCCATGCATCAGATAAACCTCTTAAGTCGTGTGTTTTTTGGTTCTTATTCTAGGGGTTTTATTTTGGTTCTTGTTTTGTTATTTATTAGAAAAGCCAAAAGAACCCACAACAGGCTATTGTTGAATGTGGGTCAAGCATTAGAAACCTATCTCTGATTGATTGCAATAGTTTGTGAGATGGAAACTGCATATGCCTTAAAGAAAGGAGCTGTTATAATAGGTCAAGAATAAAATCTATCCAGATGAGTCATTCATTCATGAATGTATCAACAAGTGATATTCTGTGGGGACTATAATATCCACAATTCTAAACTAAGTTTTTAGCGATAAGTATTGAAACAACTCTTCATCCATAAATATATTGTTTTATCCGATTTCTGAGTTTTTCTGAGAGGAGAGTGTAAGACAATAATGATTCTTGGTATTTCTCTTCCACTGAAATGATCATTTTATTTTCTGTTCAGGTTTATGATTAGGAGGAATTTTAAAATATTTTACTTCAATTCCCATTCTACTTTTCCATTTCTCTGATTGAATCCACACTGTCTTCACATTGTTTGTACAATGTTTTTAGCTTCAAGTCTTCTCAACGGAACAAGGAGAATCGTTTTACACTTTGATTTTAGAAAGCATTGTATTTTACCTCCCTTTCCTGCTGTAGAAAGGGAGTAATAGTAGCATTTACCTCACAGGATTAAATTAAATTGGAAAAAAAAAAAGATACCCCTGCATAACATACTTAGGAAAGTGTCCGTCATGTAGTTTTAGTCAAAAATTTTTAGTTATCGTCATCATCATTAACAGAATCTATTCACAAAGCCATAGTGTCTAGTCCGTTTGAGAGGGACTGTCTTTGAATGCTGACAGCCTGGTTGTTAATTCTATTAGAACTTTGCTAACTTTTGCCAATCCTACTAGCTTACATTTATCAACATCCTGAGTCAGAAATCCTGAGAGAGGACCATTAGTTACACTTCTGTCAGTGGTGTGTGATGCCTTCCATTTCTCTGGTACATCAAAGGCAGTCTAAAAAGCAGCACCATTCTAAAGGGATCTGAACTGAGAAAATGCATCCACACAGTCAGCTTCCCGAAGAACATAGACGCAAAATGTTTTCTTCATCTAAAGCAAGCCAGTAAAAGTTGCCTGGTCATGTTAGAATTAGGTAAATATTTTAAAATGTAAAGAGCCATTTAGTATTAATGCCGTGAAGGGTGTATGTGTATGTGTGTAGGCGGGTAGAGGTGGGGGTAGATAGAATTCAGTCAAAGGTAAGTCTGAGCATTTGGGGCTCTTACTGTTGAGTTCAGACCATCCTGGAGAAGATGGTCTATCTTGCCATGCCTCCCGCCATGCTTCCTTTTATTGCAATAGTTTGTGAGATGGAAACTGCATATGCCTTAAAGAAAGGAGCTGTTATAATAGGTCAAGAATAAAATCTATCCAGATGAGTCATTCATTCATGAATGTATCAACAAGTGATATTCTGTGGGGACTATAATATCCACAATTCTAAACTAAGTTTTTAGCGATAAGTATTGAAACAACTCTTCATCCATAAATATATTGTTTTATCCGATTTCTGAGTTTTAATGGGCAGCTAACAGTTTTCTTTCTACCTTCTATTCCTAGGAACCATTCCTAGGAACCATTCAATCCCTGGGGATAAATTCACTCATATGCTTTCTATTTCTGTTAAAGCTGTTAAGATTTTTTTTCTTGAAAAAAAACTGCCTGCAGCGGTGCTGTGTTCACAGCTGGCATGTTGATTTTAGCGTGAAGTTCCTAAGGATACTTACTCTATAAATGGTTACTGTGTTACTGTGTTCTATTAAAAAATAGTGCCACCAGCTACAGCCATCTCTCTTCCTACCTCTCTCATTCTTCCTTGCTGGTTCTCTTTTTTCAACTGAAACCCAATTCTGTTAGCTCAGTCAATAGTAGAAGGGTTAGATAATTCCATCCCCCGAACTCCATTGTCAGGTGTGCAGGGGTACAATAGTATGGGTGGGACAGATCAAATGAAACTGCAGGACTCAGATGCTTCTAGGTGGCCTGGGAAGGGAAACACATTAGAGAGTGAGGAGATTTTATCAGTACAGACATATGAAGAATTTTTAATTTATGTTCATTAATTTTTCCTTTCATCATTTCTCTAGCTACATCTGCAATCTCATTCAACCTTAAGCAGTGGAGATGAAAGACAATTTTTATTTGCCCACCATATCCAGGATTACAAACAGTCTTCATGACCCATGTCGTTGCAGAGCAATTAAGTAGCATAATTCTTCTGTTGACTGTCATTGTTTTTTGATCCTCAGGTCATATACCCTTCTTCAAGACAACAGTCCGTACTTCTGCTTGGTTTTATTATATGTCATGTTTGATATCGTGAGGGCTGGTTAGAAAATTGATTATTTAAATGTTGTCTGTTGTCAAAATAGAAGTTTTGTTTTTAAATGAATGGATACTGTCTTCTCCTGGAAGTGAGGAGCATATCAAACAGTGCTGGTAAAACATGGCTAAGAAGTGGTGTTTGTCATCAGTAAGGACTATGTATTAAAATATATATATATAATATTTTGAGAGTTTAATAGTATTCCTTAATACCAGTTCAATAAGAGAGTGAGAATATTGACCAAATTAATGTAAAAAGGTGTTTTTAATGTGCCTAGACATTGTAGGAAATTAAAGAGAGACAGACAGGTAGAGACAGATATAAAAGGAACACATCACTTGAGCACCTTTTACATGATCATCACCATGTTAGGTATCTTACATTTAATATTTACATTTAGTAACTTATGATCTTCAATATATCATTCCCCTCATATTATACAATAGATATATTAACTGTGACACAGAGATTAAAGGCAGCCCGGAAACCTCAGTGCTGATCAGATACGCAATACAATGACATTGGGGGGCAGATCAAGCAAATCTACAGGCTCCAGGACTGTTTTTGAGGACCATGCAACAACTAAATAGTAGATCTACAGCTAGATCTCAGTCCTTCTTTCCCTTTGTCCAATTTTTCCTCCATGCTTATATATGGTATTCTGTTCTGCACTGCTTTTTAGCATCTCTGCCAACAAGAGAGTTACAATAAATGTGGATATTCGGATATATGAAATAATTTAAATTAAATATACAGTATAATAAAGTGCTACATATGTAGCAGAGATAAAGCATTAGACGGTTAAAAATTTCAGTGCAGATACAAAAACGTTTTGTGTGGTTTTATCAGTGTAAGGAAGAGTTTATATAAGAGCAATTTATCCAATGGCTGGTCATGATTGGGGATTTGCTGTGGCATATTTATGTTGGCTTTTAAATGATAGAGTTCACACCCAGATATACATGGTCAGACCTCACATAAATGTGCAGTTGTGTGTCATGTCTGTATTTTATTGAAGTGCATTCAGTAAGTGGATGCAATGAAATACCAATATAATACAACAGTGGTGTAGAGGCCACAGAATTGCCTCACAGGATGGTATGCGGGATTACGTGATATATTAAGAGAGATTACATATGAAGACATTTGGTAAACTATGATATGTGACACAAATCATAGGTAATACCTCATATTTTCTATCTATCTTATACCATAGTTTTTATATAATTCTACTTATATTAAGAGATACATGTTCACCATTTTATTACTCTCTTGAATATTTTAAGATATTCAAGGAGATATCTTAAAGGATGAGGAAACAGGCTCAAAGAGGTAAAAATAAGTTTTCAGAAATCACATAATCAGTAATTAGAGAAGCCAGGATGCAGATAAGGATATGGAAATCTGTTTCATTCCAAGCCATGCTCAAGTTAATTGAGATAACATATTTTATTTCATTATTATTTTTATCTTTAAAAGGAATTTATTTTTATTGAAGTACAGTTGATTTACAGTATTATATTAGTTTCAGGTGTATAGCAGTGATTCAATTTTTTAATAGGTTACACTCCATTTAAAGTTATTACAAAATAGTAGCTATATTTCCCTACCATGTACAAAATATCCTTCTTTCATATCTGTTTTGTACGTAGCAATTTGTGTCCCTTTATCCCATACCCCTATCTTGCCTCTCCCCACTGGTAACCACTAGTTTGTTTTCTATATCTGTGAGTCTGTTTCTGATTGGTTAAATACGTTAATTTGTTTTATTTTTTAGATTCCACATATAAGTGATAACATACAGTATATTTGTCTTTCCCTGTTTGACTTACTTCACTTAGAGTAATACTCTCTAGATCCATTTATTTTTTTGCAAATGGCAGAATTTCATTCATTTTTATGGCTGACTAATATTCTGTTGTATATGTATGTGTGTGTGTATGTATATATATCACATCTTCTTTATCCATTCATCAATTAGTGGACACTTAGGATGCTTCCATACCTTGCTGTTGTAAATAATGCTGTGATGAACATTGGGGTACATGTATCTCTTCATGTCAGTGTTTTTGTTTTCTTCAGATACATACCTAGGAGTGGAATTGATGGATCATATGGTAGTTCTATTTTTAGTTTTTTGAGGAGCCTTCATACTGTTTTCCATAATGGCTGCACCAATTTACATTCCCATCAACAGTGTACTAGGGTTTCCTTTTCTCCACATTCCTGCCAACGTTTGTTATTTGTGTTCTTTGTTATGGTAGCCATTCTGATAGGTGTGAGGTGATATTGTGGTTTTGATTTGCATTTCTCTGATGATTAGTGATGTTGAGCATCTTTTCATGTGCCTGTTGGCCCTCTGTATGTCTTTGGGAAAATGTTTATTCAGGTCTTCTGCACAGTTTTTAATCAGGTTGTTTGTTTGTTTTTGATATTGAGTGCTATCAGTGTTTATATATTTTGGACAGTAATTCCTTATAGATCATATCATTTACAAATATTTTCTCCAATTCTGTAGGTTGTCTTTTTGTTTTGTTAATGATTTCCTTTGCTGTGCAAAAGCTCTGAAGTTTAATTTTGTCCCATTTGTTTACTTTTGCTTTTATTTCGTTTGCCTTAGGAAACAGATCCAAAAAATATTGCTACAGTTTATGTCAAAGAGTGTTATGCCTATGTTCTCATCTAGGAGTTTTATGGTTTCAGGTCTTACATTTAGGTCTTTTAATCTATTTTGAGTTTACTTTTGTATATGGTATGAGGAAATGTTCTAATCTCATTCTTTTACATTGTAGCTGTTCAGATTTCCCAGCATCATTTATTGAAGAGACTTTTTTTTTTTAACATCTTTATTGGAGTATAGTTGCTTTACAATAGTATGTTAGTTTCTGCTTTATAACAAAGTGAATCAGCTATACATATACATATATCCCCATATCTCCTTCCTCTTGTGTCTCCCTCCCACCTTCCCTATCCCACCCCTCTAGGTGGTCACAAAGCACCAAGCTGATCTCCCTGTGCTATGCGGCTGCTTCCCATTTTACATTGTAGCTGTTCAGATTTCCCAGCATCATTTATTGAAGAGACTTTTTTTTTTTAACATCTTTATTGGAGTATAGTTGCTTTACAATAGTATGTTAGTTTCTGCTTTATAACAAAGTGAATCAGCTATACATATACATATATCCCCATATCTCCTTCCTCTTGTGTCTCCCTCCCACCTTCCCTATCCCACCCCTCTAGGTGGTCACAAAGCACCAAGCTGATCTCCCTGTGCTATGCGGCTGCTTCCCACTAGCTATCTATTTTACATTTGGTAGTATACTTAAATCCATGCCTTTTCTTCACTGTATATTCTTGTTTCCTTTGTTGGGGATTAATTGACCATAAGCATGTGGCTTTATTTCTGGGCTCTCTATTCTGTTCCATTTATTTGTGTGTCTGTCTTTGTGTCAGTAACAAGCTATTTTGATTATTGTAGCTTTGTAGTATAGTCTGAAATCAGGGAGTGTGATATCTCCAGCTTTGTACTTTTTTCTCAAGATTGCTTTAGCAATTTGGGGTCTTTTGTTGTTCCATATACTAGGATTATTTTCTATTCTATGAAAAATGTGGATATTTTGATAGAGATTGCATTAAATCTGTAGATTGCTTTGGGTAGTATGGACATATTAACATTTAATCTTCCAATCCAAGAACACAAGATATATTTACATTTCTTTGTATCATTTTCAAATTTCTTCATCAGTGTTTTATAGTTTTCAGAGTATAGGTCTTTCACCTCCTTCGTTAAGTTTGTTCCTAGGTATTTTATTCTTTTTGATGGGTTTGTAGATGGGATTGTTTTCTTGAATTCTCTTTCTGATAGTTCATTATTAGTGTATAGATAAGCAGCAGTGTGTTAATCTTGTATCCTGAAAGTTTACTGAATTCATTTTTAGTTCTAATAGTTTTTAGGTGAATACTTTAGGGTTTTCTCTATTTAGTATCATGCCATCTGCAAACAGTTAAGAGTTTTATTGCTTCCCTTCCAGTTTAGATGTCTTTTTATTTCCTTTTTTTGTCTGATGGGCGTGGCAAGGACTTACAGTACTATGTTAAATAGAAGTGGCAAGAGTGGGCATCCTTGTCATGTTCCTGCTTTTAGAGGAAAGACTTTTAGCTTTTCACCGTTACAAATGATGTTATCTGTCGGGTTTTCATAAATAGGCTTCAGACCCTCACACTTTTAAAGTAATGCAGTCCTAAGTTATAGAGTGCTGACTCATAGTTAAAGACTGTCAAGTGGGCTACAAACTGTGAGCATTAATTGATGCTTATGTATTGCACCAGAAACTCTTTGAACAAGTAGGAGTAATTGTCAGTACATAGAAAAAAGAATATTATAATTTTTGCTTCTAGAAAATCATTACCAATGTCCGTAGTAATATATATATATATTTTTTTCGTTTGGCACACCAACATCTGAAAGTTCATCCCATGTTAGAGGAATCAGCCATCTTCTATGACAGTCTCCTTCTCACCATAGGTGAAATATCTACATTCTATCTTTGGCAATTTCCCTAGAAGTTACAGCCTGAGCATCAGATGTGTGCTCCACTACTCAGATGGACCTGCTCTGGATGATGAATCTGGATATACTGACATAAGGAAAGTTGGATCACACAGAAGTTGTTTTGCTGATGGGTTGTAGTAGCTCTTCGAGGTTCCAGAACTAGTGTCAGCGTCTCTCATAGAGGCAGAATACAGTGCCCAGTTTTAGGGTGCAAGTTGCAGTATCTGTTTTCTATGGCTCAAGGCTCTGGTGTTTTCACTGGGTTAGTTTTTTATATGATGTTGGTCATTGCCTTCAAACTTGATTTTCTGGTCCTTGTGGATAGACTGTGAGCTAACAACACCACTTAAGCAAATTCTTAAATCATCAAATCAGAAGCCTAACTAATGAAAATTCAATTATGGAGTGGATAGGAAAATATAGATTATTCCATATGTATCATACAATATGGTACATATGTACCTCTGTTTCTTCATTGATATAAGATTGGGATGAAGAAAACATCTTTATAAAACTGATTACCAAAATGAATATTATATTTAGAAAGACTTTATGTTTTATGTAAATATAATGTATTTTATATTTACTTTTTATATTTAGAGAGAAATGATGCATTTTTGAGTGAAACATATCAGATGCTCCAAAATCATCTGAAATATTTCGATGTGGTTACTTAAATGTGCACATAAATATTTAAGAAATAAAACAACTTATGGATTTGAAGTATATTTGTACACAAAACTATTTTTGATCTTAACTATCTGTTAAATTAAAAATTTCAAGGTACCTGAGGAATCCACATAAAATTATAGCTATAATATTGTTAAGATTACTTTTGCTCTTAAGGCGATAATCCTAGCAAACACTTAGTGTGAGATGATTAATCATTAAGTGTTAGATATGGACCTATGTAGTTTATAGTCAGACAGTGCTAAATTGCCCTAGGCTACTTGAAAATTCCAACCAATATGATGTAGTAGAAAAAAAATTAAAACTCGAATGATATAGCCCCTCTGTGGCCTACCAAGGAAGTAAACAAAATGCCACTGAGCTACCTGCTGTTTTGTGGCTCACATTCCCTACAGCCAAAAGCACAGGCAGAGTCAGTTTCACAAAGGGTTAAAAATCTTGGGGGTTTTTCTGTACTTTAAAATATTGCATGGCACTCACTTCTGTATGAACCATGATCATCTGCATTTTCTTCCCTGTCTCTTCATCTAACAAACGCATTTTTACAGGTTTTACAGTGTTCTTTACAACTCACCTAAAACACGTGATTTTCCTCCTGCCTATATCACTTGTTTATTATTTATTTATTAGATTTATATGGCGCTTTCCTCTGAAAGGCACTACGCAGCCAACTCTGATGTAGTAAACATTACATTAAACTCTCCTTTAAAAGAAAAAAGAAAACTCGAATGATAATAATAGCATGGTTGCAATTGCCAAAGCACTGATCTCCACTTCTAATCTTAAGGTAGTGAATTGTAGCCATTCCCATGTCCATCCTCAGTTTGGATGTGGTTGACAGTTTCTGTGGGGGACACAAAACAAAGCAAAACAAAACCAGAGCCAGACAGTGTTATATTAATCACAAGAAACATTATATGTGTTTGTTAGGAGTTGACTAAGAATGGAGAATTAAATAGTTGATAGGTACTGAAGTAATTAATTAATTGTCTTAAATTTTAGAAAAGTTAGTGATTTTGTTTTAGTCACTAGAAATTACTTCAGTCTTTAAAAATAATCACCCTGATTTACCTTCTCGCACAGTCATTTCTGATAAATACCTGGTGTCTGTTGTGTTTAACTTAATAAATCATTGTGTTTAACTTAAAAAATATTTTTCAGTTTCAGTCACACCTGACCTCTCAATAGCATTTGATTTTGTTGACCTACAACTCCCTTGACTATGCAACTTCATTGAGGCGTAATTTACTTCATTTAATCTCCACCATGATCAAGTATAAGAGATTTCCACAACTCCAAAAGGTTCCATTCTGACCCTTTACAGTCAGTCTATCCATCCCTGTCTAACCTCCCACCACCAGCTCCAGAGAAGCGTTAATGTTCTTTATTTCATGGTCATTTTCTCTGTTTTCTTAAATTTCATGTTTTGTCATTGCCTTCTTTCATTTAGTGCTGTGGTTTTAATTTTTTCCATATTATTACGTATTTATTAGTTTGTTACTTTTTATGGTTGAGTAGTTTTCCATAATGTTTAGCCATTCACTAGTTGATGAGCATTTGGGTGGTTTCCACTTTTTGGCTCTTATGCTGCTTATAGAACATTTAAATACAAGTTTTTGTTTAGATAAATGCTTTCATTTCTCATGGCCAACAAGTCTCTTTGGAAATACTCTTTCTTTGCCCTTTATGGTATAATTCTCTGATTTTATCTCTCTGTTTGCTTCTTGCTTTGCTTTCTAATTTCATCGTTATCTCCTCAGATATTATGTGCCAAAGGTCATCACATCCCAATCTTAGGTCTCCTATAACACTTAAGCAATTTCATCTTGGGTTTAATTATCTCTTATATGCAGTTAAATCAGATTTATATCTTCATCCTAGAATTTCTAAGCGCATATATATATATATATATATATATATGACAGTCTATTTGATATCACCCCATTGGCCTTCACTAAGATTTCTTAAAATCAACATGTCTAGAAGTTTTATGATTCTTCACTACATTAAACTGGTCCTTTCCCATTTTTCCCCGAGCTATAAAATTTAGATAAGAGTAAGTGATCTTTAATACTATCTTTGTGTTAGATCATCTTTTCTCAGGAGCATCTGAAGTACTCTCCTCATGTCCAGCCACTGCTCCTTTCCAAATTTTTCTTCTCACAGCTGAGCGATCTTTCAAAACTCAAATCTGATTGTGCCAATCCCTCATTTTCCATTTTCTGCTTGAAGTGACTCATTGGCTTTAAATAGTTTATATACTAAGAACCAGATTACTTAATATGTCTTATAAGGTTTGACATAGAAAAGTCCCTCCTAAACTTATTCAGACTCATTTTGAAAGTTTCCAGTCTTACTTTTCACCCAGCCGGTACACTGCCTTCTATTAGTATCACAGACTTACTGTACCCCTCTGTCCTCTGAGCCTTTGCACATGCTGTTCCCTCAGCTGAAACACTCCAAACCTCCCTTCATCTGCTCAAGGCCTATTCTTTTTTCTAATACGAACACGATTCACCACTTCTCAATTGAAGTTTTAATATATGCACGAGGACCACTAAGAACCTCTCTTTCTTGTACCTCTCCTTCGTGTACCTGCAGTTGTCTGTGAAATTATTTGATTAATGTCTGCCTCTTCTCTCAAACGAGTCCATAAGATCCATGATGTCAGGGATCATGCAGTTTTAGCTTCTCCTTCCATCTTACTGTATATCAGAGTCCCTGGCATGTGTCAGGTACTTAATAGGATTTGTCTGAATGAATAAATGTAATAGATTTAATGGGACTTGATGAATTTTTGAATATGAGGAGGTAATCTCGAGGATCGTTTCAAGTTTACTGATTTAGGATTTTCGGAAAAATAAGGAATCACCAATGGATACACATAATAGAGGAAGGATAATAAGTTTAGGGAAGTAGAAAATGAGTGCTATTCCCTTGTCATATCTTAAATGGCACAATATTCCCTGAAATAATATTTTTCATAAAATAGTCAAAGGTATGCCTTATGTGAATAGATTTTCGTATATAGCAATGATTGGGGATGTGCTTTCCAGAAGTAGCTTAAAAACTGATCTTATATCATTTTTCATCAATTCTCTCCATCTCTACTCCTCAGTATTTTTTGATACCAAAAGGAAAAAAAGTATATCTGTACATGGAACTTCTCCGAGAAAGGTCACCATTAAATAAAGAAATAATACATGAAATAAATAACTGACAAGTAAAACAGAGATAAGTGAAATGTCAAAGATAAGACAGTATTTAAGGGCCCATTGAGAAGTGAGTAAACAGTATCAATCATATCACTGTCACCCTAGGTGAAAAATAAGAAGGAGATTATCAACAGAGACCAATTTTGCAGAAATAGAGGAGACCCGATGTTAAAAAGTGTAAGTGTCCTATGTATGCTTTGAAACATTTGAGGCAGTAGTTCCCAGTGGAGGTTTCCCCTGGGTGCAGTATAGTTTGAAGAGTCTGTGCTGCTTGTTGAAGCATCACAAATGGCATGCTTTGACAGCTGGGGTACCTGTTGAATAATTTTTCTGTCAAACATTCAAAACAGAATGGCACAGATGTTAAGGTGCATGCATATGCAGTGAGAATATCCTGCTGAAAGACAACAGAAAACTTCACATTCAAAAGTTTGAAGGATAGAATGCTTTGTTCTGAAACGTAACAATTGCCGTATTCAAAAATTGTACATTTATCTGTAGTCATGTTAATACTTTTACAGCAAATACCTATTAAAATTGAAAGACAGTTTTAAATAACAAAATAAAAAGGAGAATCTTTACTATATGTCTCTTTCTAACTAAAGTCCAACAAAAATATGCATAAGATGTTTTTATCTTATAAATGGGGAGGACGGTGAATCAGACATAATACCTTTCCTTAAGCATCTTTCAAAGTGTTGTCTATCAGAAAGTGAAAGGAATAAATAGGAAATTTCAATTCAGATTTATAATAACTATGATAGGGCCTGTTGCCTGCCAAAGGCTACAAAGAGCATCACTGTCTGCCAGTGCCACTTCAAGCATCATTGGATCTGCTGGATCTTGTGGCCCAAGTGGCAGAGCATCTTGCACAGCAGCTTGGACCTGTTGCAGAGCCTTCTCTTGTTCTGGGCCCCCCTCAGAACTAGCAGCTTTTCAGGTTACTTGGTAATGAGCTGGAGTAACACACCCAGATGAGGAGGATATTACCTCCGAAATCCAAAGAGGGCTACTAAGCTTTGTGACTCTTGTTTGGTTGTAAAAGGGGCCAGATGCAACAACTCATTCTTTACCTTAGAAGGGATTTCTTGATATGCCCTGCACCACCGGACCCATAGAAATGTCACTAGAGATAAAAGGCCTAGAATTTTTATTGGGTTTACTTCTCACACTCTGACACAGAAATGTCTTGCCAGTGAGTCTAGAGTAGTTGATACTTCTTGATCCCTAGGTCCAATCAGAATAATGACCTCAATGTAATGGGCCAGGGTAATATCTTGTGGAAGGGAAAGAAGATTAATATCTCTGTGAACTAAATTATGACATAGGGATGGAGAGTTGGTATATACCTCTGAGATAGGACAGTGAAGTTGTATTGCTGACCTTGTCAGCTGAAAGAAAACTGTTTCTGATGGACATTATTGACAGGTGTGGAGAAAAAGCGCTTGCCAGTGCCCAACAGGAAGAATAAAGACTCCTCTTCTTTCCTGGCAGGGACATAGCTAATGAAAAGCCGTGGACTATTGGTTTGCTATAGCCCTACCAACTTCTCCCCTCTGTAAAAGCATTCTTCTTACCTTATTGTGTGGGGCTTGCACTTGGCTTGCCATCATTACAGAACCTTAATTGTAACTCTCAGCTGATCTTGAATAAATCCATCTTTGGTGGAGGAATATCTGGCAGTCTCTTTGTTGTAGGTCAGCACTACTGCCGTAGATCAAGTAAGAATTTAGTAAGCTTCTTATGTATTTCACTTCTAGGAACACTTACGTATTTCACTTCTAGGAATACTTTAATAGCTAGCCAACTCCCTTGTTTATATGTGTTAGACTGTTCTGAGTACTCCTTTGACTCTGCCGTACATTACAGCAGCCATACTCATCTTGCCTTTGGCACTTGTCTGCTGTCATTCGGCTTCTGCCACCCTGGGATCCAGTGACTTACATTACATTCAGGTTTACCAGTTCATTTTACCATTTAGTTCAATGGGGACTCAGTCCCCATTGTAAGTTCAGTCTACATAGAAGAATGATCTCAGAGTTCTTCAGAGATGCTGGGTCTACCTTCACAAATTTATTTCTCATACTTGCCATGAAAGCTGTGTCTTCTCAAACCTCCCAGGTTAGGTACAAAGTTAAATGCAGAATCCTTGCTTAGTGGGCCCACGTCAAAATATTTGGCCTCACCCAACTTTATGTTCCTTCCATGACTATCTCACATCCTTGATATCTGTTCCCACACATATTCCCCATATTTCTTCTATATAAATTAGAAAACTCAAGTAGTTCTTTTGGCGTGTAGTACACCTCACCTTTAGGGAAATACTGGGACTTGAATTTAGTTATAGATCTAGAAACAAAGAGAAGTGATGGGGGGCGGTCCTCAGGAGTGTCTGCATTGTCTTGGAAGGCAGTGCCTCAGGGAAGGCCATTACATTTCCTCGGGCAATTCATAGTTAGTCCTCTCAGAAGCAGTAGGTGGAGAGACTGTGTCGATCCTCAGTTCTTTCAGGGTCTTACCACACATCCCCGTTAAAATGCACAGGATCTTACTGGTTCCCAGTTAATGCCCTCACTTTAACAGCAAACACCCTGTGGGGCTGGGAATTCAATTTGTGTTGCAATTCAGTCACTTGCAGGATGAGATTCTGAGTTTGGATTTCAGCCATTTTAGTTCTGCAGCTACTGGAGATAAGTGTCTCTTTGCAGGCAGCTGCAGAAGCGCTCAGGTCATTTATGCAGTGCTTTTGCTGGGAATTTGATTTCCTGAGCCCATCCTTTTCGTTTCCCACTTTGTCCAGAGGCATCAGGAGCAACCAGCCAACCTCATCATACTTATTAGGTTGGCAAAAGTAACTAAAATATTATATACATGTTCACTCAGATCCTTGCATTTTGTTAGTGTTTGATTAGGAATATCAAATGGAGATATTTTGTGTATTTCTATTGCCATATCATGCCATTGACTCTCAGTGCTCTAGTGGTGGTAGAATCATTTGTGTCTTTACATCTAATCAGATTAAAGAGCCAAGTAAACATGTGCATACTCTCTTTGACAGAGCCTTTCCACTTGTTCATATTTACCCCAGAAATATGAGTGCAGATGTCCACCAGAAATTGTACGAGAAAGTTCACATAGCAGCTTTATTCATAATAGCTGCAAATTGGAAGCAACTCAGATGTCATCAACAGAGGGATGGCTAACCAAATTGTAGTATTGTTTATTAGATGAAATATTATCCATAATAAAAGGGAATAAACATACATGCAACACGGATGAATCTCACAGACATAATGCTGATTGAAAGAAGCTATTCTTTGATTAGAAAAACTAATCTAATCTATGCAAAACTAATCTGTAGTGGGAAGAAAAAATAAAAATACTGGGTTAGCTCTGTGTAGAGGGAACTGAATGAGAAAAGGACATGAGAGAACTTTCCAGTGTGGAAGAAATGCTCTGTATCTTGAGATCAGTGTGGATTACATGATTATGCATTTATCAAAATCAAACTGTTAAGGTGTACACCTCTCAATGTGTGGATGTTTCACTTAAAGAATTGAAAATTGGGTAGCTACTGAGTGCAGAGTTTTAATGAAATAAACATGGTAAATGGTTGATGTTTGTTAAGGGAGGATGATAGGTATATTGGAGTTTATTATGGTATTTGGTTTACTATGTTTGGAATTCTCCATAATATGAATTTAAAATAATTTTTAGGGGAATGGGAGAATGAAGTACCAGTGGGCCCTCACAGGTACCATTAAGGCCCAAAGAGATTGGCTGCCAGGTTGTAGAGTATCTTTGATCTGTTTAAGTGAAAGCTTGATGAAAGGTGACTGTAGAATTCAACCAAGGCTCAAGTTTTTATCCAGTGATTGTCTAAAGAACAGTGGGTCACGGAATATAGGCCAGAAGAGGAAGAAAGTTGGGCTCCATGGGGCTGATAGATGGAGAAAAAACACTGAGGTGTTTTATGAGACCAAACAACCCATTCATGGGGAGAAGCTGAGTGAGAGACCTGGAATTAGATGACACGGTGTTCAGAAAGTGAGATAACTGATTTATTATTTCAGATAGAGAAAGTAATGAGGGATGATAAATTAAGGTCTATATTTGGCTGTAAATGCAAAATTGTGTTTCAAATTCAACTACACACAATTTAAAAATATTATCCTGTTATTTCAATCACTCTACTCTTTAACTGTAAATGTAAATAGAGAGTCATTTAATAGGCTTATGAAGAAACTCTAAGAGGAAGTTCCTATCTGTTAACTACTGTTAGAAATTCCTAGGGTATATAGTTGTAAAGAAATACTTTTATGGATGATAGGGTACTGGCAGATCATAAATCATGTACAAATGCTGCTGTCAGCTCATGGAAAGTTTAACTTATTCTGCTTTTCAGAGCTAAGCTTCAGTGCATATCAGCTGGCAGAATTTGGCCCCCAGTACTGTTCAGTCTTTTTCTGTGTGGTCAGTAATTCAGATTGTCACAAAGAAAGTGCCCTTGGCAGAGATGGTAAATCACATGGGTATGGAGAAAAGAAACGCACAGGAATCTTATTTGATTTGCAACTTTTTAGGTACTATAGGAGATCGAATGGCAAGAAGTGTAACCAGCACTAATTAATTCCAGTGTGCAGAAGAAATACTCCAGCCCTTATGAAGTGGCTGTGTGCAGAAATACCATATATATTATCTAATTTAACCCTTAAAATAGCTTCAAATAACTTATAGAATCGTGAGGTGGTCTTTGTCATCCTTATTGTGAGGATGAGTATTTAATGACTCAGAAACCTTAGGTGATTTTATAAAGGTCAAAGTATTACTAAGTGACAGAGCTGGGGTGTAAATCTAAGTTTTTCCGATTCCAGAATCCATGTGAATTCCTTTGGGGGAGGATTAAAATCGAGGTTCTAAATATTATTGGTAAGAGCGAATTCGAGTACTAAGCTGAGTACAGCACAATAAAATGAGAGGAGTTCTTGTGAGAATTTAAAACCTGGTTTGACTTTCATAGATTGTGGCTTTGTCCTCCTGTATGTACTTAGAGTTTTCATCTCCATGTGTTTCCTGAATTTCCTATGAAACATTTCAATAGTCCCTTTTGCCTCAGAATGATTTTTACCAGCTCCTTTTGGGATGTGGCTATGATTAGGAAGTTAAAACTAGAAAGATTTACCTTTACCCAGTTTGCCTCACAGCTTGATAAACAAACGGCAGACCATGAGTTGGGGATACTGTTTATTATAATTGATCTACCAAACAACGTGCAAGAGTTAGAGAGCAAAGGCCGGAACTCGGAAGGAGAAGTTCTGCAGCTGCAGGAAGCATGTGATCACTAGTTCTTCAGGTATTTTACAGAAATGTGTACGTGGCTCAGTGCGACTGAGACATCATGGTTTGGGAAGCAGGAGAGGAATCCCACTCTCTGCCATTCTTCATATGTGTGGGTTTTCAATGAAAGTGGGCTTACAAAGTAAAGGGGAAGTCTGAGGAGTAGTGTTCCTGGGTGAAGTTGCATTCTGATTCTTGGTATGTCAATTCCCACCATATAGGTAACTCTAGAAAGCTGGGGTCGTAGCAGTCTTTCCACCTGTGGTATTTGAGTCTGGCTTGTTCATTGCCAGGCAGCCAGAGATTTACTGGAGTAATTCAGTGGGCTAGTTCTATTTGTCTCTCCAAAAATGCATTTGTGTAATTTTATTATTTGACTTATGAATGAGGTTAGTATGCTGAATTTTGAGAAGAATACCTATGAACGTGAACGATATCATTGGTGTCAGAAATTGGAGAACAGTTAAATCCATCTGCAAATTTTCAAAATTAATGCATGAATGCCACACGGCCACCAGAATAAAAGAGTAACAGACTGATACTAAAGAAGAAGCATCAAAATATTCCCTATTTACCCTCTCAGTATAAAGAATTCTATTGCTTATAACAGGATATAATTGAAAAATGGATAAACTAGAATTTGATAGGGACATAGTGGCTTTACTTAGCTTAACATTATATAAATGACTAATTCTTTAAGCTGGAGTTGGTGTTTCATATTACATCTGCCATGATACTGGTTGAAATGTATCATGAAGTTAATTAAGTTTCTCGTATAGTCGGTTCTTTTTACATTTTTATTAAAATAAATTGAGGAACCTGAAACGTTATAGTGAGGAGGAATCAACCATGGCTGACATCTTGTTTAGGTAAAGTTTAGTTACCAGTAAGTCTGGTAATAATTTTGTTTGGGAGACAACCTGAAATATTTATGTAGTCCAGCTATGAATAAGGATGGTTCTATCCAGCAAACTTGAACTGTATATTTGCTAATTGATTGTACAATCAACTGTATAATTATACTTACAGTCTGAAATCTAGGCGCTAACCTGGTATTTGACCATGGAGGTCAAAATTACATAGCAAATACAAAAGATTACTAATGATAGTGATGGTAATTTGGGATAATTTGAAATACGTGAGGTTGGGGCAGGGGCATTATACTAAAAAGAAATGAACTGGAGATCAAAGAGGAGAGAAATGGAGTTATTTATGATACATTTTAATTTAATGACTTAGATTTTGTTTCTCCTGTTACTTTACTTGCAGCTCACAAATCATACTGTAAGGTGATGAAAAGATACAGGGAGAAAAAACACGTTCTTAGTCACTTGCTCCTCTACATTGAGTGAATAATACAGTGACCACTGAAATCCATTTAATCAAGATACTACTTACTGATGCTTTCTCTTTGGGCTAACTGGACACATTCTGTGGTTCTGAAGGACTACATATCTGTTTTCTATACCAAGGGAATTAGAATAAAAAACTGTTGTCTCTATAAACTGTCTGAAACAACAGTAAACTGGGAACAGAAAAACTATGGTTTTATTTTAATATTAATTATATAGGATAGATTTTGATTACTTGACTGAAGAAGAAGGAAAACTTTGTAGTCCTAAACAAGAAATTCAGAGAATGCAGTTTTATACTATTATTTTTCTCCATTTGTAATACTGGCTAACAGGATTAATAAGAGATGGATAACAGCTCTAAAAGTAGTGATGGCTAAAGATACAGTATGTACTTCCAGTATACACCTCTAAAAACACACACGTGTACACACATCGTATCTTAAAAGACACGTGTAGTGTGTTGCACTGACATGATGAGTTATACCTTTACACTAAAAAGAAAAAGTAAAATGATTTTAAAAATCACTGATTTTTATTTTATTTCTTGCTTAAAGAACCTTAGTATTTATTGTCCTTAAAGTATAAAATCCTAGTACCTCAATGATTTATTGCATCTATACCATGATACAATGGTAAAAATATAATAGGGAGTAGATGTGATTGACAAGTGAATAAACATTTGGGGTTTTAGACTTAAAAGTAATTTAAAATATACCCCTAATCCAGTTAGCCAGAATAAATCGAGTCAAAAACACTTGACCAGGAGTACACTATAGTGAGTTTATTGTATATCTCTAAATCTGTTATGTTTATACTTCCACCTGCATTCACATATATGAATTCATGAGCATAATAAATATTTTTGTTTTAAAATTTTAAAATTAGTACCATTACTCATATGTCTAGGCAAATATTTTACCAAATGTTATATTTCTATATTCTGTTTAAATAGATACGCATGTATCTAATATATTACTTTTAGCATGATATAGTTTCTCATCCTCCATTTTGTAATTTAGCATTCCATTAGATTGCCACTTTATTTGGTCTCAAAGAGGACTGTAGTAAGAATTTTTGTAGTGTCTCCTTTTTCACATGTAGAAGGTCCTCCAGCCTGTACCTGCAGAAGAATTACTTAGTCTGTTATTTGAGTATGGATATGAATTTTACTACCTGCTAATGTACAGTTGCTATTAACAACTTATACTACCAGCAGTAGTGTATGAGAGTTCTTTCTCCAAGCTCTTGTCAACACTTGATATCGCAAGACTGTAGTTTTTCGGAAAATTTTATATTTGTGAAATAAAATTTTATTTTTAGTTGAATATGTGTATCTTTGATTACTAGTAAACTTAATATTTATTTCATATGTTTGTGATAATTATGAAAAATTGGAATACAGTATGGAGCATTAGTAAATCAATTTTATTCTTCCCTCTCAAATACCCATAAAACACCCAAATGTTTTCCTTTTCCCAAACCCTGGATAAAAATCTAGGGCGTCCCACAATCTTTTAGGTCTTACAATAAATATATCTTTGTCTCTTCTAGTTTCAGAACCCTCTCACGTCAGTAGTTAAGCTTCATAGGAGAGGAAGGAAGATAAGAAACAGTGATGGTTTATTCGAATAAAACTTCATGGATTTGGTGGTTGTTTAAATCTTACTCTGTCATCAAGTGCCTTCTGGTTTCCTGAAAGATCTGTTGCTGCCACTGAGGATATCTCATCTTCAGCTATTATTGATAATGTGTCCTTTGATTAGCAGCTTACGACTTGACTCCCAGCTTTTGATTTGGGGTGACACACATAGCATAGTCTCTTTATTGGGTCGCAGTGCCCCTCTCAGTGCCACCTCGGTTCGAGCCCCTCATACTCACGTTTTTACTCTGACAGAATTTGGAAGTTCAGGCTTTCCCAGAAACTGCCATCAGAGCAGCTAGCCAGCCACAGTTTTGCACTTTCCTAGGCCAGCCAGCCGTGGTGCTCCTCAACTATGAACGTGCTCTGTAGGCTTAAATCCCATGGTGCCACTTTCAGGAAACCAGCGCTCTTAATTTCCACTCCCCACTTTTTTCAGCATCAACGTCTTTATGAACTTGTGTGTGATAGGCTAAAGGTTACAAATACAAATGTCTTATATACTGTTTTCAAAACCTGCTTTAGAATGTTGCTTTGGCACCTATTGCCTGGGAACCTTGGCCAAAACTATGAGTGGGGAAAAAGGTTCATTAAAGAAAATTCTGTTAGAGGATTCAGATTTCTTCTTCTGTGAACTGTTTAGTCATTGGGTTGTTTGTATTTTTCTAATGGATTTGTAAGCATCATCATTTATTCTGGAATTCTTCTATTATGTTTATTGCAAATAGGTTCTCATAGTTTGCAGTTTAAATGTTGTTGTCTTATGTATTACGAAGGTGTTTATTTAGGTATAGTCAAATATATCGAATTTTTCAGTTACGAGTTTTCCCAAGATATCAAATCCTTTCTTATTTTGTTACTTGAAACACTTATGTTGGAGGCCATCAAGGCAGTCTAATTCACTTTTTCAGTAGTAATTATAATAAGATCACTGTGAGAAAAATATGTACCTACATATTATCTGAATTTTTGCCAAAAGTTTAATTTTAAAGACAGAGGTATGTCTGTCAGGAAAGAAGGACCTATTTTAAGAAATCAAGGATTCACTAAACACAGGGATTCGTCGGATTGAGATATTTGTGACGACCCTCTAGGTCATCACAAAGCATCAAGCTGATCTCCCTGTGCTATGCAACAGCTTCTCACTAGCCATCCGTTTTACATTTGGTAGTGTATATATGTCAATGCCACTCTCTCACTTCGTCCCAGCTTCCCCTTCCTCCCTGTGTCCTCAAGTCCATTCTCTACATCTGTGTCTTTATTCCTGCCCTGCCATTAGGTTCATCAGTACCATTTATTTAGATTTCAAATATATGTGTTAGCATACGGTATTTGTTTTTCTGACTTACTTCACTCTGTGTGACAGACTCTAGGTCCATCCACCTCTCTACAAATAACTCAATTTCATTCCTTTTTATGGCTGAGTAATATTCCATTGTATATACGTGCCACATCTTCTTTACCCATTCATCTGTTGATGGACATTTAGGTTGGTTCCATGTCCTGGCTATTGTAAATAGTGCTGCAACGAACATCGAGGTACATGTATCTTTCTGAATTATGGTTTTCTCAGGGTATATGCCCAGTAGTGGGATTGTTGCATCATATGGTAGTCTATGTCTGTTTAAGGGGGCATCTCAAAGGGAAGGCTATGCTCTAGTTGGGGGACAAACTGAATAAAGAAGCAATTTCATTTATTTTCCCCAAGATTTTTCGATTCATTCACAGCTCAGTAACCATCTTCTCAGTATTTCTGGTCTTACTTTAACTGAATTGATAATAATCTACAAAGCGTTTTTCAAAGATCAATCTCTGCTCAGTTGCTGGGACTTTTTATTTGTTAAATGTATGACAGTCTTCAGCTTACATGTGTTTAAGTGTGTTGGATGGAATATTGGGTGATACCCATTTGGGGTCACGGAGGCAGTTTTCAATAATGACAAAGATTGGCACCCTTCCAAGTATTAGAATATTTGGTTTTCATGGTTTCTATTTTTCCTGTCAACACCACCTCTCTGTCAGTGCTACTGTGGCCTTGTGGCTTCCAGACAGCAGTGCACACATGACCAGCCATTATCACTCAGAACTGTTCAGCTGTAGAGCAAGGTACCTAGGACTACATGATCTCTCTGCTGACACAAATGTTTCCACTTTAAAAAGATAAAATGATAATAATATGAAACATAAATGGCTGTGGTCTTAAATAGAAAAAATCTGTGTGGGACATTGAAACAGGAATGAGGAGTGAGAATAAAATAGTAGATGTTGGGGCTTCCCTGGTGGCGCAGTGGTTGAGAGTCTGCCTGCCGATGCAGGGGACACGGGTTTGTGCCCCGGTCCGGGAGGATCCCACATGCCGCGGAGTGGCTGGGCCCGTGAGCCATGGCTGCTGAGCCTGCACGTCCGGAGCCTGTGCTCCGCAATGGGAGAGCCCACAACAGTGAAAGGCCCACGTACCGCAAAAAAAAAAAAAAGTAGATGTTGAAGAACACCTTTTTAAGTACAGAATATTGTGTTCAGAGGACTGAATATTATGGAATGCCGTTTGTCAGAACCACCTAGGTGATTTTATAATAAGGGCTTATTTTGAGTAAAAAACAAAATCAAATACTCTAAACAAAGTAACTCTCTAAGCATACTTGAAATTCAGAGTAAATTATAAAAGTAGAAGTGGAGATGCATGAAGAATACTGTTGGGGTAAAAAAGAAGACCAGATTGAAACTGAGGACCAGGGGAATGCTCTCTGATATCTGTTCTACTTGTGCTATCAAAGAAGTAGCCTCATTTCTTCAGTGACTATTACTTAAAATTTCAGAATCCACTCCTTCTCCATGAAATTGTATAGTGTATTCTGTGTATTAATCTTAATTAATTACATGTATATGAGTCTGATGAATGAATAAATGACTGTACAGTCATCAGGTATTTTTTTCTGGGTATGAAGTTAGAAAAGATCTAGAGAAAATAAGAGATTATAGTGTTAGGTAATTAAGAGCAAAGGTGTACATAAAAGGGATGGGTTATCACGTAAGGCAGAAAAGAAGATTCTAAAAAGGCCATAGACATATTTGCCTTTTTGACACATTTGCCTCATGTAAAGTTATATTCCAAGATAGTGACATTCAAGCTGGAGAACTCCTCTCGCTCTCTCCCTCTCTTTCTCTCCTTCCCTCTTTCTTTCTCCCTCTTCCTCATCCACCTGAAATATTACATTATTCAAGTGAAAACTGGCTAAGATCCTAAAGTATTACTGTGGACAGATCCCAAGAAGGTTTAGAGAAAGGATGAGAGAAAAATATAACTCATTGTTGTTCCTTGAAGAAGACACTGAAGTCATGGTGACAGACTTTTATCAGGTTCCTTGGGGAGAATAAGGCTGTAGGCAGGGTAACTCCAGCTTCTGAAGACTGATACATATTGCATAAAATAATGCCTGTTTTGCAAATAGTATTTTGTGTGGCTTTATTTTTTGGTGACTCAGGCATGTTTATTTATTTGGTTAACTTTATTTTTTCCTCCCTGCCATTAGAAATAATATACAAATAAATGCTTTCTTTCTTTTTTATTCAAGTGTTTATGCTGTGTTCATAATTGATCCAGGTCATACATGTGGAGCTTAAACTCAGCTGGCTGAATGCTCTGAGACGTAATTGCCAGAATTCTGCTAGTGTTGATTAAAACACTACAGCTGATGTATCATACATCAAAGTTCGATTAGACTCCATGGTGTGTAATTCTAGCAATGCATAAGCATAAGATGTTTCTTGAAGATTTGAGATTATATTTATTACTATATAGGTGGTAAATAATAAAACTATTTACTGACCAAATGCTTGAAATCTGGATGCCAGGGAAATGCCTCCAACTTCTGGTAAATTTAGGTTTACAACCATCAATCAGAATAGCATATAAAAAAATATTTGATTCAAGGCTGCATATAATCAATAATTAGTTTTCATGTGCAAACACAGCACTTTATGTTTGCAAAACTAATTAGCTACTTTACGATTCAATAATATTTTTTGTTTTTTAAGCCATAGGATTCTTTGTTTATTAGAAATGAACAGCTATTAAAATAGTACCTATTCAGTGGCTCCCATTTTTCAGAATATATCACAGAATATATTTTAGGTACAGAGTCAGTTTTGTTGCATATATTAAATCCTCAACTGAAGTTAATATATCCACAATAAATTTTTGCATAACAATCCAAATACTTTTTAAATGCTCATTATCTAAAATTTCTGAAACTTAAGATATAAAAACAAACAATTCTTAAATATCTAACGGGCAGATTAACTAGACAGTCAGCGTGCTGAGTTAGCTGTGCACTCAGTTGAGTCAGTATACTCAATTTTCATTTTCATCTGGCCGGGGTGAAACGCAGAACTGAGTGAAGAATGAATGGGTGTGTGTGTGCATGCACACACATGTTAATGTGTCTGTGGGGTGTGCTATGAGAAGGAGAAAGGGAGGGAGAGACAGAGTGACAGGAAGATGCAAGAGGAGGGGAGGAAAGGGAGGGAAAGAGCGAGGGAGGAGACCTGGGTGGTTTATAACAAGTTACTTTATATTTTGTAGCTTTCTTTATGTAGGCTGGGGTAGTGAAGGTCCTTAAATAAGGTAGGATACTTTCAGCTACAACCAGCACAAAACCCAGCTAAAATGGTTAAATCCATAAGTACTTTATTTTTTCTCATGACTATATGCACAGAGAAAGGATGATTCCATGGCTAGTTAATTTGATGACCCAGTGATATCCAAGGACCCAGGTTCTTCCATCTGTCCCATCTGTATCTTGAAGTTTGTGTTTGTTTGTTCGTTTGAAGGCAGATCTCCCCCCAATTCAGTATTCCATATTTCCAGGCACCACTTCCTCACATAGTTCCTTTGAGGGTTAGAAAAGGGACATTCTCTTCATGCTTCTGACTGAAAAGCTAAGAAACTCTCAGAAGCTCTTCAGTAATCTTCCTCTTATTGACCAGATTCCATCATCTTTGTACCCAAACTCATAACGGGTGTGGAGAACAGGATTTCCAGGATGCCTAACGCTCCTCCGTATCTACCCACCTGGTGAGTGAACAGATGGCCAAACGGTCAGAGAGCAACGGAAAAAAAAGGGAAACTCTTCCACCCACCAAGAAGGGAGTGACTTTTGGGTTAGCAGTCAAGGTTTTGGAGTCATTCCCTTCCAGCTTTTAATAATCAGTGCTTCTAAGTTTATACTAAAATAGTTAACAGTGACTTGCTTTAGATAAATACCATGTCTGTGCTATGTTTTTTCCTTCTTGGTCTCTTTTAGATTTACTTATTTCAATGAATATGAGCATCGTTAGTAAGGTTGAGAAAAGATTGTGTGTGTGTGTGTGTGTGTGTGTATATGTGTGTGTTACACAGGGAGCAGGGGAGAGGAAGAGAGAGAGAAGCACGTTCCTCATTACATGCTCAGAGAGAAAGTTATTGATGATTCGTGGATTGTTAGTATCTCTTTTGTACTTCTCTAATGGGTGTATGGGACAGTAGATCCAATGCACTTTATAGACTTTGAACCTACAGTTTCTATGCATCCATTGTAAGAGAAAGTTTAACAACAGTTAGACAAAGTTTGACAATTTGGATGAGTAGTGATGGAATCTACTGATAGGATACCATGTTTGGGATATGAAATTTTGTGTTCTCTTTAGATGTATTGAGTTTTGTTTAGTGTACAAGTTGAAATTTCAAATAGACATTGGATATGTGAATCTAGATTGCAGGAGACGTTTCATGTCTAGAGTCATTTATTTGAGATTAATTGACATTTACATAGTACTTAAGGTTTGGGGGACTGAAGGTGGTCACTCTGTTTTGGAGAAGATAAGGGAACCCAAGGCCAAGCTGTAGGTAGTTTAACATTTAATGTAAAGGTAGAAAAGTCAGAGTCAGAAAAAAAAAGAAAGAAAGGCTGAATAGGAAGCAGTGAATAGTAGAACAATCTGCAGATTATGTTGTCCTGAAAGACAAGAGAGAGACATACTCAGTTGTGTTTTGACAGTAGGGACAATATAATGAAAATAGATTAAGTGACCTTTTCATAGGATAATGAGATAATTTTATGTTTGTTTTAACCCTGTATGATTTGTAGTTGTGTGGCAGTTTTACAAAAGCCCACATATTCTTTCACATCCCTCTTACTAATCAGTGAGCCTGTGTCCCCTACTCTTGTATCTGGGAAACTTGGGTGCTTCCTTTATGACCAAAAAAAAAAAAAAAAAAATTCAGGAGAAGTTATGTCTCATGGCTTCCAAAGCTAGGATATAAAAGATAATGCAGCCTTAGTCTTCTACTTGGATTGCTTGTGCTTGGAGCCCTGAGCCACCGCAGAAGAAATTCAACTACTCTGAGCCTCGGGATAGTAGAATTTTTTACGTGGAGTTTCAGGACTCCAAAGGACTGTTCCAGAAAACAAGGTAGAACATTCAGATAATTACAGCCCCAGCTACCAGCTGACTGCAGCCCCAGAGAGACTCCAAGCAAGAACGTCCATCCGAGCTTTTCCATAATTAATTCCTAACTCGTAGAACTGGTAGCCTAATAAAATGGTTGTTTATGACAGTGGATTTTAAGTTAGTTACTCAGCAATAGCACCTGGAATAAACTCACATTTATTACCTTGTTTCATTCTAAAAATAAATGTGATAAATAAGCACCTAGATATTTTAAATTTTATTTTGTAGGTAATAAAGTGAGGATGTTCAAGCAGGTTTCCATAGGTCTCACGTCAGGGCTGTGTACACGGACTAAAAGCCACTTCTTCTGTCATATCTGTATGTTCATGTTATGTTGTATCTTACTGTTTCTCTATGAAACAAATCCACAAGTGTTTCAAAGCAGCATTCTTTTATTCAGCAAATATGCCAAGCACTGTGATAGGTATTGGTAATATAAAAATGAAAGGAATTGATTTTCCACCCTAAGGTATTTATAGTCTAGAAGGAAGGCAGAAATATCCAACGAATGCAACACAATCTAATAGATCTTACAGTGCCGGTTTGCATGAGGTATGAAATAATTATGGGAATAGCACAGAGATTGAATTAAAAGCAAAATGTGTGTGTCAGGCTGTGAGGATAGGTGGTAGCTAGAGGCACAGAGAACAGTAAAGAAATAGTGGCTGTAAAAACTTAATTAAAATATCTGAATTGGTAGACTATAAGTGGAAGTGGTGAGAAGTTGAAATATATACGTTAAGTTCTATGTGAGCAGATAACTGGATGGTGGTCCATGATGTAAATTTCTACTTTCTTGTTCCGGGAAAAGAACAAGAACAACTGAAGTAAGAAATAATTACCTAAATATCCAATTAAGTTTACCAAGAAAAAAAAAAAAAAGAGTGAGAGAGAAAGGGAATGGAATGTACATAACACCAACCACATGGTAGATCCTGGCCCGTGAACTTCAGAAGAGTTATCTGATTCTTGTAACAGCCCTCAACACTTATTCTAGTTTTCCTTTATTTTAAGATAATTAAGTTAAGGCTAAAAAACCATGAGTTTTAAATTCTAAAATATGAAGGCAGAGAAGAAGTGGAGGGACATTTTATGTGGGAGATGAAGCCAGAGAAAAGGCATGGAGGAGGGAATAGTTAGTGGGAAGAACAAAAGGAACAAAAACTAAGATGTTCAGCACTTCTCTTCAGTTGTGGCCTCTGCCCTTGCGGAGCACAGGCTCCGGACGCGCAGGCTCAGCGGCCATGGCTCACGGGCGCAGCTGCTCCGTGGCATGTGGGATCCTCCCAGACAGGGGCACGAACCCATGTTCCCCTGCATCGGCAGGTGGACTCTCAACCACTGCGCCACCAGGGAAGCCCCTTCCTCCACTTTTGATATGATAGGATAGGATATATGATATGATAATGAAAGTATTTTGGGGTCCTCTACAAGTTCCCATAAAATCGTTTGAAGACTATTTCTGTCCCTTGTCTCTCTACCTATATGTAAGGGTGAAGTAGATAAGCATCAAAAAATGAGAAAAAAACTTAACTCCCAAAAAAGTGAGAAAAAAACTTAACTCCAAGTCTGCAACCATAGGACAGTTGTCACTGACCAATGTCAAGTTCCCTTTGATAAATGCAGAGTGCGAGAATCTGAGACCATAAACTCAAACTTTTAAGAAATGTAGTTCTTTAATTTTCTTTAAATCAACTTAATTTGGACTCCAAACTGCTATCTTGATAAGTTGATGGGAAAGTATACAAGTCTTACAGATTTGCTTGGTGCTTGGAAATGGTGCAGTGTTTAACCTCAGATTTTTTTCTTTCTCTCTCTCTCTCTCTCCCCCTCCCCCTCTCCCTATTCTCACTTCTCTTTCCCTCTCCACTTCTCAGAGACACTCTATCTTCCCTTCCTATGACATTTAGCATAATAATGTGAACTGTTGAAGTTTTAGGAAGAAAAAGAACAGAGATTTGACTTGTGGGCATGTTCTTCTTTGGGCCCTATAACAAAATCCTTCAAGAAAGCAAGGAATATACCAGCTCTTTCCCACATTTCTGAAGCTATGTGGAGAGAAACATCAAATTTTAGTATGTTGATTAAGAAAGACGGTTGAGGACATTTTTTTGATATCATGGAATACACTTTAAATTCAGCATAAAAGCCAATTCTTATATATTTTCCATTGGAAGTTACTATGTTTCAGAACCACATGTGCTTGAATGTTCTTCCTGTGTAATAGGGTTGCTCTCTAGCAGCATCCTCCTCGTTTCCAAATGTGTATATATTTAGAAGATGAGATGGATATTATTTTCCCCCCATTCAGTCCCCCTCTCTGTGCAAGCCTTCTACTCCCTATTTCACTGGCATACTTCTTGGCTGTATGACTTCCCTTGGCCAACGGATGTAAGCAGACGTAACATATCCCACTTTTGAGAAGAAGCTTTCAGAGCTATTTTGTGATTGCATTTTCTTCTTTTCCTTTTACCACAGTCCAGTATTACAGATATGGGTTGCTTCTTCAGACTCTTCTAGGGTAAAGAGGAACAGGGTTCCTGCCTGAACCCTGCATCTGTGACCATGTTCTAATTCTTTTCATTCCTGATCAAGAAAAGTCAGTCAAGACACCAGAAAGATCACCTGGAAGATGAAAATCAATAAATCAAACGTTCCCTAGACTATCTGCTTAGATGGAACACTGCTTAATCACTTATACTTTCTCTTTCATTTTTAGTTTTCTTTACATTTAGGATTGATGAAATTGGGAAGGGAGCTAACGGTTATTGACCTTCCTTATGTCAGCACAGGATAGAGGTCAAGGCTATGGGCTATGGAGATAGGCTGTTTACATTTAAGTCCAAACTCCAGCACTAAATCGTTACGCAACACTTGGATATTTGATCGCCACTGTATAGGGCACTTTCTTCGTCTGTCAAATAGGGATAACACTATCTTTCAGAGGATTATCTTAAAGATTAGTATTAAATGAGTCAATATATGAAAGGTGCTTAGAATAGTTCCTGACATATAGTAAGCACTTAGTGTTATATGTTAATTTTTAATTATCTCTTAAAAGGCCCATGAGTTAGGTGTTAATGCAGTTTTACAACTGAGAAAACTGAAGCACAGAGCAGTTAAGCGATTTTCTCAAGGTCATTCAATCAGCATATTGTTAATTCCAGAATATAACAAGGCTGTCTTACAACATTTATCTCCATATTAAGTGGAATGGGCAGCGGGTGGCTTACCTAATGGAAGGGAGACTGGAGCATTGACTAGAGGTGGGACAAATTGTGCTAAAAGGAAATGTAGGAAAGCAGATATTTAAGGTGATGATTCAAATAAAAAATAAAGCAAATAGGGGGGAAAAAAGATAAGTGATCCAGGTAAGAGAACAACCTTCTTCCACTTAGTCCCAATAGTTTTTTGGTTTTTTGTTTTTAACAGGGAATGAGAGATGCATAAGGAATTATCCCAGACTTTCTCACATTATACTCCCAGTCTGGATCCTCCCACTAAATTTGTTGGAGCTACTACCCAATTTTCAAGTTGGGTCTAGAACATCTGACTTCCTCTTTTTACACTGGTCTATGAGGCTAATGAGACCCCTGTTTAATCTTTAACTTCTTGCATATTCATTGTATAGAGACTCAGTGAGTGCAGTGTCTTATCCCTGAGCCTCTCTAAGTGACCAGGCATCTCCAGGGATAATCCAGGCTGTGAAATGTGCCCAACCTGTACAGCTAGGCAGTAAAGAAAAGTATCAAGTGAAGTCAACTCTAATGCTTTGAAAGTAAGATGGTTATTATCATAATAAGGAACACTGAGTCATAATTGGTTAGGGTATATGGCTGAAATGAAGGGAAGATTATTTCGATAAACATCCCATGTTTTATGTTAGCTCATTGTCTTATACTTCCGGGGAAACCGTATTTTAGAGGGGGTTTAATTGTAAAACCCCACAGCTTGTATACCTGCCAGCTGGCAGACTTTAAAGAGATTCAAAAAGGACTTGAGGAAACATTCTTTCTTTTTCTTGTTGACGTTCATTATTTTATACGTTGGACTTGTGTTAAGCTTCGAAGTTGCAACCAGAACTCTTTCTGGCACAGTCTTCCATACAATTAAGTACTCAGTAGGTGAAATTTCATTAATGTGAGTAACTTCAAGGAAAGATTGTAGCTGGTGTATCTCAATGTCCTCTCACTCTGGCACTGCACCCGGCATTTGTTCTGACAGCCATCTTACAATTTTCTCACTTGGGTTCTTCACAATGTTAAGAATTTTATTCATGTTCGTACTGAAAGATGGCTTACTTCTCGGCATTTTGTAATTATTTTACTTTACCTCCCTCACCCTGGGATCATTCGTGCTGTGTTCTCCTAAGCTGCTCAAGCATATTGCAAACCCAGTATACTTCATGCTGGTGACCCTCCGAATTTAAGGAGTTGAGGGAAAATAGAAATAGGTGCCAAACATGATATGTACAAACACATACCAGTAATCAAAGAAGTGCAAAGAAAAACAATCTGATGTATTTTTTCCTAATCTTTCTACTTGACAAATTTAAAATGGCTTATAGCAGATATTTATTTGGCTGTGTGTAGTATACTGCAAACTCTTGTCATTAGGTATCCAAAAGTTAAAAAAAAGAAGTCCTTGATCCTGAATTCTGTATTTGAAATGTATGTGAAGGGAAAAATTAGATAAATTCACAACAATACATGCAACAGTCTGTATATTACAACGTTTCTATTAGTAGCTTTTAATACAGATTCGCTTAAATAAATTATGCTGTACTACAAAGCAGTAGCAGTCTGCCACTAAATACAGACAGAAGGATAGGTAGATAAGTAAATGGAGAGGTGTAGCACCTTCATGTTAAACTGCATTATACACATACACGTGCACACACAGCCACACAGACATACATATGCTAATTTGTCTGTAAAAAAATACACTCCATGTTAAAAGAGAAAAAAAGACAAATTTAAAATTTAAGTAAAATTAAGTAAAATTTAAATTTTACTATAAATAAATTTAAGTAAAATTTAAGTAAAATTAATATGAGCAATACAAAGTATAAATTAGTGGTTATGATTTTAAAAGTTGGAAGAAAGGTTCAGAAAGTTTATCTCCTTTTTATCCTTCCTTGAATCAAAGCTATCATCAAATTATATATCTTCTAAAATGAAAAAAACCTGTGAGAAGATGGCCTTCAATACAATGAATAGCTGATCTTACCAATTGGATGAGGGGAGATACTGATGAATAATCACTACACATACTTTTGTATGTGAGAGAAGTACTGACCTGTGCCACTTTGCAAAGTAGTTATCCCTGGCTTTCCAGGTACAGACCTTTATTCTCATTTCAGTTATACTTTGTAACTTTGAAAAACTGCTGTCAAGAAAAGCTCTAAAATCCATTAGCAGGAAAATACAAATGGCAACCTGACCCAAGAATATTTGAACCTCACCTTTAGAATTATCTACAGCAACATGTTCAGATTTAGGTAGCGGGGGGAGAGATATTAGGCAATCCCCCCCTCTGCCAGAACACACTGGCCTAGTGGTGTCCTCTTCTATCTCTTCTCCCTGCAGGTGCCCTGGCATGCGGTGATATCTAGGGAAGTGGCCAAACTGTTTACAGGCCTTGAGCAAAGAGTCAGTTTCAAATTATCCCATCAGTCTGAGGACAGTAGGAGAGAATTCAGCTTACCTTCCAAGTCCAGACTGACTGAGGAACTTGTGAGAGAGGGTTATTTTGTAAAACTGACTTCACCTATATTTCTGAGTTTCAAATTTGCTAGGGTCATCAGGGATTTTTGATGTGGCCAAAATGCCCTATAGTCTGTCCACTTTGTTAAACTTTTGAGCAGGGCAGTAATGCCAACTAAGATCTCTGAAGACCTTATGTTCCCTCTACTCTTCTAAATTCTTTGCATTTGTTAATTCATAAATCCTCACAACCACCTTACAAGAGGCTGGAGCCATTACGAGAGAGGAAAATGTTCCTATAGCTTTGTTACTTCTTTATAGAAAAAGCAGAATTTCAGTCTAAGCAGTTTAACCCTGGTGTCTGCACTCTCAAACAAATTTTATACTATCACATATTATAGTGATAATAATCAAGTATTATGTTGCCTTTTAGACTCATAGCTGCTAACATCTTAGATTCCCTAGCCTTATTTGCTTTTTATGTATAATGTGTATTCCTTTTGAACTGATCTTCATTAAAAAGTTTAACAATAAATAAAATATTCAGAAGGTATAAACCGCCACTCTTGCACCCCATTGCATTCCTGTGGTGTAAACATTAATAAATATCTGCTGTTATGCTTATGTGCCATTCATCAAGTTCATATACACATTGAGTCATTCATTTAAAAGCATTTGAATTATCTAGATATATATAATTGTGTTTTTGTTTTTTAAAAACTGGGATCACATTATACATATTACTCAATCACTTGTATTTTTCACTAAGATACACACAATATGTATACGTATGTGTATATAGTGCATTTCTCCACTGCCAAATAATCTGTCCTGGCATTTCTGTATTTATTATATCATCAGCTAATGATTTTCTCCTTCTAGATCTCCTATCTTCAGTTTATACTCTTTAAACTCTTTAATTATGTTTTCTCTTTTTCATTCTTAATCTCCAACTTATTATGTGTTGATTATGTCTTCATTAACAAACCTTTCCACTGTTTTAGGTGCTTAAAATATAGAAAGGTATGTAGATGTGTACTTGTCTTCTTGGAACTTATATTCTTGTTGTCAGATAATATTTCCATTTGATCTTTCAGAATATTAATTCAGATTTTAGTGGTGGCATTCTATTTTTTAGTTTGTTTATTCAGTCTGTTCGTGTAAAAGTCATGTTTTCATTTTCCTTTTTTAATGCTGGCAAGCTTTTTGTACTGTAATTTTATGTCACTGGGAGTTTTTATCATAGTTTCCCTAAAACGTGTTTTTGTTTTTTCCATTCATTATAGTTCCATAGGAGCCAATAATTTTGTATTTTCAGCTGGATCTTCCTCCCTCAGGTTACTGATCCTCCTTCAGTGAGCTGATTTATATTATTTTTCTTTAATTAGAGTTTATTTTGTGTTCTTTTATTAGTTCTACAAGGCAGGCTTATGGGATCACTTGGATAATGACAAACCTGTAAAGGTAGATCTTCCCGGACTGGGGCACGAACATGTGTCCCCTGCATCGGCAGGCAGACTCCCAACCACTGCACCACCAGGGAAGCCCTATTAATTTTTATTAGAGTATAGTTGCTTTACAATGTTGTGTTAGTTTCTGCTGTGCAGCAAAGTGAATCAGTTATACATATATCCACTCTTTTTTAGATTTCCTTCCCATTTAGGTCACCACAAATCAAAACATGATCTCATTTCATTTAAAAATAAAATCCATTCATGCTTATCTGAAGTTCAACTGAGAATTAAATATTTGTGCAGCCAAAAAAAAAATCTAGCACAGATTAGACATTAAAGAAATAAATTTTACGCCTGGAACTAACACAAAAGACAATGTTGTAAATCAACTACAATTTAAAAACTTTAAAAAAAGAAAGAAAATTTTTTCTGCATTTGTGATTTCAAAAATAACATTTTCATACACACACACAAAGAAACAATCATGTATATAATAATTTTGTTACTGCTGCATTTGTGTTTGAGCCAGATGACAGCACTCAGTAAGAAAATATTTTTTAATTCTTGTATAAGTTTGTATCTTTTTTTTTTTTTAACATCTTTTTTGGAGTATAATGGCTTTACAGTGTTTCTGCTGTATAACAAAGTGAGTTGTTCTTTTAATCCAGAGAGACGGGTGCAGGGTTAGTATTTCACGGACATAAGTTCACTATTTTCTCATAATTCCATCTTTTGCATCTTTCTTTATCCCATCCTGCTCTTTCTTCTCTGTACAAAAGAAACATGATCTGAGCTAGCAAAATAATTGGATATATTTTAACCACAGTGGTCTGAAATATATGATTTGATTGGATTAATAATTTTCATCTAATAGATCCACTGATTATGGTTTAGTATTTCCCCCCATGGTACATATATATAAGACTTTTACTTTAAAAATATATAAAAAAGCATCAGAGAACAAAGTCAGGCTTACTAGCTGATGGACAGGAGCCATATCTTCAATAACATAATTTGTGAAAGCGTATCTCTGCATATTTGTGAGAGGAGCCTTGCATGTGTACAGTTTAGGGGGAGATGCCAACCAATACTTCAATGTATTCTTTTCACATTAGCACAGATCACAGCCGGCAGAAATGTATTGGCTTTTTAGATTTATGTGTTTTGAGGTCCTCACATCGGTTAGATAATAAAATGGGAAGATATTAAAGAACCAGGTTGGGTTATAGAAACTGAAAGCAAAATGTCATTTCATGATGAATGAGAAAATTCAGCTGAAACTTCCTTCCTTTAGGGGTTTGTTCTAGTGAGAACAGAGCACAACTAAATGGTATTTGTTGCTCAAAGGAATATTTTCATATACAGTAGGCAGCATCATTCTCCCTGCTAGTGTTGCTTGTGTTTTCAAAAGCCATTGTATTTTATGTTCTTAAATATTAAAATAAAATATGCTAAAATTTGCTCTAAATTTCATAGACCAAAATCCTCTATTTTCTGCTTTTAATTTCTTGTGTGTGAAATGCAATCTATATGCCCTTTACTCAAAGAGGGAACTCCTTCTCTACATGAAATGAGTTTTACAGTTTTGTAATTGAATCACATCAATTTTGAATAAACTTGATAATCTTATAGTTGTATATGAAATATATTCTATATTCCAGTGTGAGTTTGCTCTATTTCAAATACTGCTCTGTAATTTAATTTATAGTTTTAAGGGCCAGAAAGAAACAGTAGGCCTTTTAAAAATTAAAAATGTGAGCTAAGCAATATAATCTAGATAATGAAGTCTTATGCCACAGACAGTTAATATTTTGTTTCAAACCTGAGTGCCTATGCAAATCAAGGGAGGGAGTGTGGAGAAATGTACCAGATGTTTGGTTCATTCACTTTGTATGCATCTGGAGGAAATTGTTTTACATGTAGATATTTATTTAATATTTGCAAACAGTGGTAATTACAGGCTTGCTATGTAGTTCTTTGCTATGTCCAGTCCGTTTAAGTTATATTGCAAACAATTAACAATAACTGCTGGGATTTAAAATTTGCTGTGAAGTAAAATTAATATGTTATTACAAATGGTTATTAATTTATATTCATATTTATATATTTTTTATTTTTATATATTTATTTCTTATTTTTGATTGGAGATCTGACAAGATGCAAAATTTAGCCGTTTCACTGTCAGAGAGTCTCAGCTACAAAAATATACACACACACACACACACACACACACACACACGTCACAGCAAAAGAAACAAAATATTAAAAATAATATGAACATCTAAATTGCACTCTGCTTCCTTTATTTATTTTCACCTACTTTTGCCTGAGATTTTTGGTTATCTACCAAATGGAAAAGTATTTACTTCCTATACATGCTGTAAGAAATACAAACTATTTCACACACCATAAAATCCATTTGCAGCAAATGTTTTTCACACCCTCCTGAGAGGCTACCTGCCTTTATACATAGTAATTGAATTACACTCAACTTAACTAGTTTTATTGGGGCTGATGGGAGTGATCAGACTGGCCTAAAGCTACAAATGAACCATGAATCTTGCCTAACATTTTAACTTTTGATTTAAAAACTGTGCTCTATCGGTTCTATTAGTTTTCCTTCATTTTAGAAACCACGTAATCATTTGAGTTTACAACTGCAGCTGTTCCCAGCTGTGTCGTAGGAATGCATTAAATGAGAATGCAAAATATAAAAACGAAACTCATCTCATCCGGTGCTATCAAATAAACCAATAACAAAATGAAACCGTATCACTGTCAAAGGTGTGGAAAACAAAGACTTTCAGTGTGAATAGATTCAATCCAAATCTGGACTACCATAATTTCAATTATTTCACCTAAAGTGTGATAGATTATAGTACACAATACATGATCTGTTCTTGTTTGGGACCCCCAAACTTTACCTTTCTGTTTAACAGGTATGCACAGTGACAGGTTTAACAGACATATATAGTATACCATTGTATAACAATATGATATAACAAAATATTTTATAAATGACTAAATCCATTGGGGAAAATAATGAAGTAAGATTGTTTTTGAGATAACACACTAATTGGTTACCACTCAGCTATTTGTGATAAACAGTTCTCTACAGAAACCCAAGTGCGAGATATATGTTTTAAATGTCTTAATGCTTGAGGGATCAACTAAGAATAGCAGAACTCTCGTAATGATTGAAAGGAATGGTAAATACCGTTTTGAGGTCTGGATAAATAGGTAAACATTGATTTGACATAAAGCCTTCCATTTAAAATTATGTGTAGTAGAAAATATATGTTTGGTGTAATATTTCTATGTTCAACTTAATTTGACATGCCTAAATTGTGAATCCCATATTTTCATTCATCATATTACATAGTTAACAAAATATGTGATGTGGTTCTATTAGAAATCAGTTTGACAAAAGTAATAAGAAAGCAATGCTTGCTAGTATGCAATTTTCATATACATAATGCAATTTTAAAGTCTAGTTTTAAGTGTGAAAACTAAAATTTTCTCATATATATAATCATGGCTATTAATGTATTCGTCAGTTCAAAAATGTAACTGAGCTAGCTCTTGTGTATAAATGTGTGTTCAGAAAAAAAGGATGAAGAGAGAATTAGCACTTATTGATTTCCCACTATTGCCAGACCCTAAAGTTATAAACTAAATGTGTTCTTTACAAATAGTACCTCCAATTCTTAAAAGAAACATAAAATAGATATTATTTTAGTCCCTTAAATAAAATTGTTGAAGAAATTGAAGCTCCTTTATCCAGTAAGTCAGTCAACGTTTAGTGAGCATCTGCTATACACCAAGTAATATTCTTGGTACTGACAATCCTTGTTTCACGAGTAAGCAAGCATGAATTTGTTCTTCACAAGTGCAGTCTAGGTTTCTTACAGCCCTACTGTCACTTCCACTGGTTTTCAAGCCAGCTAAGGGGACTCATCCCCTTGGTGTCAAACCCACAGGGCTAGGGTGCCCCGTATGTGGATGGAATAGCTAGTGTAATCCCCTTCCTCTTCTGTGTCCCTTCCCAGGGGCACAGGTCCCTACCTGATCACTTCTTTTCCCTTCCTACGTGTGGATCTTTCTTACAGGCTTGTTTGTAGAAGAGTCTTTCTGCCAGTCTTCAGTTTGTTTTCAGTGAGAATTGCTCTATATGTAGGTGTAATTTTGATGTGCTTGTTGGGGGAGGTGAGCTCTGTATCCTCCTACTCTGCCATCTTGATCTTGCCTCCAATACCACTTTTCTGACTGAGGTTGAGTGTTTCATGTTGAATTTATAGCTCGTGTCACATTTCTCATAGTTCCTTTTAAAATACACACCGTAATGAGAGCATTTGCCAATTTTGCGTTCCTCTATATCTAAATACACTTCCCAGTGTAGGGCAGTTATCCACCATCTGAGTGATCATGGGAGGTGAAATCCACATCCCCAGCCAGAAGTCAAACTCACTGACTTTCTAACCTAAAATCACTGCCACCTCTGGAAATTAGGACAGAGTTAAATTAGCTGAGTTCCCAAAGACTTTGAAGTGAGGGTTAGTGATTTGGTCAGACTTTTACTTTTAGCATAGAGTGGGTTCACTATCCTAAAATACCTCCATCAGAATCTAGAAAAGGTACTTTTTGTCAGACTACCTCACCTCTCTGTAGTGGTAGTTGAAAAATTTGTGCTCATCGACCCACAATATGTATCATGTTCAAACTTAAAACTAACAATATGCATACAAAATATTTGGCCAATTGTATATAGTGTGGAACAGAGAAAGTATAATAAACACAGATGAGATAAAAGCCAAACTCTTTATTGACAACTGAGCTAACAAGGCAGTAGTATTGCTTACTGTTTATTGTAAATCCTGGATTCTGAGCATGGCCTAAAAGACTCGAAATACGCTTCTCTATTTAACTACAGGCCCTCAAATCCTCCTAGACAAACTGAAGGAATTCCCTAAGTTCAGTCTAATTTACTGGCCCTCTCAGAGAGCATCAGGAATATCTCATGTCATGCATAGAGTGGACCCTTTTCAGCTCGATTCTTGAGTCACCACCACCACGCCAGGCCCCATCACACGGTGGTGCATGGAAGCTGCCTACCATTATACTCTTAATGTGCTCCTCTCAGGAGGTAGGCTTACTTTATGGTATCTCCTTCTTCACATACCCTTGAAATATGGCCTTTAGCTGAATAGCTATCTCTGGAAGGAACTGGGGAAAGGTGGTATTTCTCAGTATGTCATTAAGCTTTCCTTTTTCAAAAAAGAAACACATGAAATATTTTACATAGCATATTTTGGTTTTCTGAACCAACCTACCAAGAACTGGTATATTTTGCTCCTTTACAGAATCAGAAATAAATAAATAAACAAACAACCCCTCTTTTCATTTCCATTACCTAGACCTTCTAAATCTGGAATTCTGGTCTTCTGGGGAATAATTCGGTTTTTTTGAAAGCAGTATAGGTGATGACTATTAGGTTTTTGAATCCCTCATGAACATGAACAATCCCATTTAATTTCTTGCCTGATGGGTGGAAATGTTTTTTTTTTTTTTCCTACGCAAAGTGTCTCAAAGCCTCAGAGTGCAGAGTTCTTCCTTCCTCCATCCACAATGTTGCCTCATGTATCAACTGCAAGATTCATCTGATGTTCATGCTTAAAGTCTTAAGAGATATTAAAAATCTCTCTGACCTACGCAGAATGTCATTTGTACTGTTCCTGCTTCAACTGTAGGCAAAATATAAGATCAAGTTGTATATGATATAATAATCAATTTGAGGAGGGAATGGAATTCAAGAAAATACATATGGACAAATTAGAGAGTAAAACACAGATAGGTAGAGATACATGGATAAAGATACACAGAGATTGTTCATAATCAGGAAAGATTATTAGAATTGATTTTCAACTGCTAGCCTCCAGGACTGTGAGACAAAAAAATTTCTGTTGTTTTGAGCCACCCTAGGAAATGGGTATGTCTTATGTAAGTACAAATAGTAATAAATAAAATAAGTGGGCTATTTCAATAAAAATAGAAATTTACAAATTCATTTTCAAAGGAAGAAAATGTATTTTTAGTGTTTTAATTCACATAAGTGTTAACTTTTTTAAACATATTAGGACAATAAGTAACAGAGACCTCTGTATATTCTGTGTGACTTGTTAAATGTAACTTTGAACTACTGTAAATAAGCTCAATATGACAATATTAGAGAAATAATATAAAATTTTTGTAACATTGAAAAGAATATTTATAGATACATTGATCAAGGTAATAGAAAATATCTTAGAGATTGAAATGACTTACCTGAATAGAACTGTGTACGATATATAAACTTTGGTTTCCCTAAGTTACACAGGTTTGGGATATTTTTATTTCATTTGTTCATATTTTAAAGTGTTGGGAAGGGACTTACCTTGTATCTTTACTACAATTCCATTAATATAACTGTAAAAAAAAATTACAAAAAGTTACTCCATAAGAGTTCTAAGAAAAGGCTCATTTGGTGTTCATCAGGGCACCATAGTTTTAATGAAATAACTAAGTAAATGATAAAGGAATGTGAAACAAAGCTGAAGAGAGACAAAATCTTCAGATTTTAAAATGTAGCTTAGTGTATAATAGGATTTATGAAAGAAAACAATCTCTACTATCATAAACACACTCTTTCTGATAAAATTAATGAATCAGGCAAAAAAAAAGTGTATAAGATCTTCTAGATCTTCTAGAGAGGAAAAGAAGAGGCATTCTAGATGCATGGAAACAAATGTCAGAGACTACAGCATTCTAACTTCTGAGCCAGAAATGCTGTTGACACTTGAATCTTGTATTCCAGTAAAGCTCTCAATTATATGCTAATGCAGTTCAAGATAATTTTAGGCAAAGGAGATCTTAATTAATTTTCTGATCATGCATTCTGATGTAACTACACTTTTTGGGCTTTCTATCCTGTTCCATTGATCTATCTTTCTGTTTTTGTGCCAGTACCATACTGTCTTGATTACTGTAGCTTTGTAGTATAGTCTGAAGTCAAGGAGCCTGATTCCTACAGCTCTGTTTTTCTTTCTCAAGTTTGCTTTGTCTATTCGGGGTCTTTTGTGTTTCCATACAAATTGTGAAATTTTTTGTTCTAGTTCTTTGAAAAATGCCAGTGGTAGTTTAATAGAGATTGCATTGAATCTGTAGATTGCTTTCTGTAGTATAGTCATTTTGACAATGTTGATTCTTCCAATGCAAGAACATGGTATATCTCTCCATCTGTTTGTATCATCTTTAATTTCTTTCATCAGTGTCTTATAATTTTCTGCATACAGGTCTTTTGTCTCCTTAGGTAGGTTTATTCCTAGATATCTTATTCTTTTTGTTGCAATGGTAAATGGGAGTGTTTTCTTAATTTCACTTTCAGATTTTTCATCATGTAACTACACTTTACATTTGTAAAATTACTTTAGCAAAAGAAACAAAAAAAAAAAAACGCAAGAAGGAGAAAGATATGGATTTCAAGAAAAAAATAGAACTAACCTAAAATGAAATAATAAGAATCTATAGAGTGAAGCTGTACATTTGACCCAAAAAGCAATCTATCAAAATTAGAATAGCAATGGTTAGATTTCTAAAGCAAGAAAATTTATACATACACAAAGGTGAATTCTAATGCAGAGATATTTGGTTAAAGACTAAAAATATTTTCATGATAAGATTAAAAATACTTGAAAATAGTTATTACAACCCAAGAGAATATCTGTAAAAAATAAAAAATCACAATCCAAAAATTTGACATGATTTTGAAAATTTCATAAATTATATGAATAAAATCAATTTGATTTTAATGTTTGAACCATTCTCAAACATTACAGATTAGGCTCATTGAAATTAATATAATATTATTGTCTATTTTTCAGTGAATAATAGTTTCATGATAATAACATCAATTTAAAGTGCATCTAAAAGTTACCAAGGTAATAAGAATATTACTGGCCTTGGTAATCTCCTGGGATGGGGGAGAAAATGATTTAGAGTTCTGACATGCCAAGGTAGCCATGACTTAATTAGAATCAGGATCCCTAAGATAAATGAAGCATAGAGAAGTAACCTTCATACACGGCACTGCTTCTCTCCTTGAGTCCTTTGCACATGTATACATGCCGCAGGGTAAGAGGATAAAAAAGCATGAGGAAAGCTTTGGCTGAGCACAGTTTTGGTAGTCTCATGTTTCTAGAGATACAAATATTTGAGTTCAGGACCTCCCAAGTATGTAGAGCTCTTGTCAACATTCCAGACCCTCATCTGGTACAACTGAAAAGATATAGCTAAGGATTAAGAGCAAATCAGAAAAAGGCCTGGACACATAGCTATGGTTCAATTTCTGATTGAATTTAAGGTAATGTGCATTAAATTTACTGACAGTCATAAACTGAAATGAATTATTTCCATTTGTGGATAAGATTACCTAGAAATTTAAAAATTTTACAAACAACTTATTTGGTATTTAGTGAAAAAGTCACCATGCATACAAACAGAATTGACAGAAACAAAAAATAGCGAGAGATCTACAGGTTATTCACATCTAGTTTATAAAAATACAAACTTAAACTGCAATTATATTCAGCAAAATAGGTGACTCCAGAGAACTAGAATTCCAGAGAAATGGGTATCTGTAATAAAAATACAATGGTAATTCTAGAGCTGAACAATAAAATAATTGTAATTAAGAGCTCAGTAGATGAGTTTAGCACTAAAGGAAGAACAGAGCACTAAAGAAAGGACAGAGCTAAGGAGGTAAATAGTAAACTGGATAATATAGGTCAGTAGAAAACACCTAATCTGGAGCACAGAGAGTCATACAAATAGAAGATACAGAAAATAGAACAACAGACATAGGTGATAGTTGAAAAATTTTAACCTAAGTATAATCAGAGTTCTAAAAGCTATAGAGACAATGGGACATGGAGCCAAAATCAGAAAAAAACTAAGAACTCCAATAATGTAAAGTAAGCAAAGAAAACCTACCTAAGTGCTTTATAGTCAGTGACTGTGTGTCATAGTTTATCATAGTTTGCATAAATAATCTAGGTTATGTATTTTTTTTCTGGTGTGATATTTCATACTATCCTTTTTTCCCTCCTAGAAGTTTCCAAGTTTTGAAAATATATTTACAGTTAAATGAGTAATAGTCAACCTGATTAGGGACAATAAAGCTCACTGTTGACTTCTCAAAAGAGACAAAAAGAGCCAAAAGAAAATAGAATGTTACCTTTGAAGATCTGAAAGAAAATAACTGCTAACCCTGAAATTCAAACCCAGTAAATACATGTTTCAAAAATGAGGACAAAGCAAACATATTTTCAGATAGTCAAAAACTGAGAGAATCTGCCACCAAAGTGGCTTTTGTGCAGGAATAGACAGATTAATGCAAGATTATAGGAAATCCATAAAAAGAGTTACAAATATGTGGCCTTGATTTACGATTGAGGTGAGACTTCAGTGCAGTGAAGAAAAAGAAAATTGAATGATATTGGAGGAATTGAATATCCTCCTGAAAAAAAGAAATTTTAGATTATAAAACTAAAAATTCTACATTCTAGATGCTTTAAAGATCTAAAAACAAAACAAAAAACACCAAAAACTGTCTAGAAGATAAGAAATGCAGAAGAACAACTTCTTGACCTTGTGATAGGCCAAAGATTTCTTAAAGAACACATAAAGACCATTAACCATAAAAAATATGATAGAAAGAACTACATTAAATAGTTCTGTTCATTAAAAGACAACATCATTAAAAGTTTTAATGGCAAGTGAAATATGGACAAAGTGTACAATATATGTAGATAACAAATTACGTATATTTTCAGTATATTAAGAACTCTTATAATCAATAAGAAAAAGACAGTTGAAACAGTAAAAACATGGTCAAAGCTGATGAACAAGGGTCCCATACAAAAGGAAGTGCAATTAATTAAAAAGCATTTGAAAAGATGCTCAATCTCATACTCAAAAATTAAATTTAAACCTCTATCACTATAGGCAAAAGAGAATGGCTAAAGTGAAGAAAAGACACATGGCTAGAATAAAGGCTGGAATTACCTAGTTTGGGCCTGGGTGTGGAGAAAATGGGGCTCCCGTATGTGGCTGCATTGCTGCTGGTGTTTGGAAAACCGGTTGGCAGTATACACTAAGCTGAACTTACACATACCTTGTGACCCATGTAGAACTAGTTAATAGAGACAGAGTGCTGTTTACATTTGGAGGTAAGGAGAGTTCAGAGGAAGAATGAGAGTAGATTCTGGGTGCTAATGATGTTCTCATTCCTGATCTGGGAGTGGTTATGTAGGTCTACTCCTTTTGATAAAATCCATGAAGCTGTATAATTATGATTTTGTACTTTCTGGCATTATGTCATACTTCAAAGGAATTTGCTTATAAAAACCAAATGACAAACTAGAAAATATATTTTCAACGTATATTGAAGAAAGTGGTTAACACCTATGTTAGTGTTCTAGGGCTGTCAAAAAAAAAAAAATACCATAGACTGTGTGGCTCAAACAGCAGAAATTATTTTCTAAGAATTCTGGAGAGTGGAAATCCAAAAATCAGGGTGTTTTCAGGATTAGTTTCATCTGAGGCCTCTCTCTTTGGCTTGTAGATGGCTGTCTTCTCCCTGTTTTTACCTTTGTTCACATCTGTGTCCCAATCTCCTCTTCTTAAAAGCATGCCAGTCATATTGGATTAAGGCCCACATTAATGGCTTCGTTTTAACATTAACCATCCTTTTAAAAGACCTTATTTCCAAATATAGTCATATTCAGAGGTGCCAGGGATTAGAACTTCAACATGTAAATTGTGTGTATGGGGGGCACAGTTCTCTTCATAAAAACATCATTAATGCAAATTAGAATGAGATGACATAAAGCTGTTAACTGATATAAAAGTGGGCAACTGGGAGAAATATGCCTTTCACAAAATTCAGAAAAACACAAATTGCTGGTAACATAATGATAATTTTAGTTACAATTTCAAAAGAATGCATGCTTAAAGTAGTTATATTATTCCTTTCTTTTAGGGTAAAATGAGAGGAACAAAGAGAAGGAACAGGAGGAGAAAGAACAGGAGAGGGAGAAGGGGAGGAAGAAGAGTGAGAAAAATAATTAATGAGAGTGAAATGAATAAGGCCATTCCTTTGAGCACATAAAATGGTACATTTATTTTAGAGTGTAAATTGACAATATTGGAGTGTTTGTGTGTATTCTCACACATATATAGTGTTTGCATATATAAATATACACATATAGATTTTAAAAGAAATATGAAGGCATTATAAGATGTATATGTACATGTAGACACATGTATGTGTGTGTTCATATATACATACATATGCATATATGTAGTATAGGATAATGCACAGAATTATATTAAAATCTTAAGATATATAAATGTCCATTGCTGTACAATTTATATTTTTTAAAAATGGCATTCTGAATATTTCTATCTCTGTATTTTTACTCATAATTTTCAATAGTAATTATATATTACTCTTATAATAAGAAACAAAAATAATCTTCCAAAACATTAACCTCTTATTCCTTTTGAGATTAACACATGACTTTCAACCATGACAGGGATTTAGGAAAAGAATTTACATGCTGATTGAAGTGAAATACCATGGATTTCTTGAGGGGAAAACACTAAGGGAGTCTACGAGAGCTTTAAAATTCCCATCAGTATATTGCTGGTTTTGATAGCTGTAGGTCTATATTCTTAATAGAAGTACCACCACGCAGCTGTGGAGCAAATGAGAAGCAGGCTGCCTGGGAAGTTGAGAAGGAAAGCCCCAAGGAATAAAACTCTCATGTGTTAGCGTTGGACCTTTGGGGCAGTAAAGAAATCATAAATCAGTCTCACCAGAGGACCATAGAAGATGTGAAAAATAATATATCTATGATCAGTTCTTGGTGGAAAGTAATGAATAAAATTAAAATTGTTTCTAAGGAAAAGGAGACAAACAAGATGGGTGTCTACATAGATCTGTATAATATATACAGGCATTATGTACAGATACAGACATTTTTTATAATTGTTTTTACCTGAACAATACAAAAATACGTAATGTAAAATATACCTTTACCACCAAGGACCCCGAATTAACTAATGTAGATAATTTAGTGAATATATTTCTAATGATATTTCTAATCATTGTGTAACAAAATATCAAAAAATCATCATAATAACAACCAACATTTTAGCACTTCCTATGTGCCTGGCACTGTGAGAAGTATTTTACATACATTATCTCCTGATATTTTAGTAACAGCCCTATGAGATAAATACTTCTGTTTCCTCAATGTTATAGATGAATTAATTAAACCATGGAGAAGTTAAATAAGTTTCCCTATATTACACAGCTATACACTGCCTGTATGAAGATTTGAACCCAGGCATTCCCAGTTGACCCGTTCTTAACCATTAGAATAGGTGGTTTGTTAATTTATTCAGTAAACTAATGCTGAACAGTATCATGAAGACTTCAGTAAGAAGTGAAAATGTAATAAAGACCTGTAAGAATTGAGGAAGTAAAACAAGCTGTTGTAATGGGAAAGAGTATTCCAGGCAGAGAGAATAGCAAGTGTTAGAGACCTGAGGAAGGACTGGCAAGGTGGTCAGTTAGTAACTTTGCAAAAAAGAAAGTGCTGAGCCAAGTGGTTTCACTAGTGAATTTTACCAAACATTTGAGGAAGGAATTATGCCAATTTTCTACATTCTCTTCCACCAGAAATTGTAACTCATTTCATGAGGCCAGTATTACTGTAATACCAAAATGAGGTAGAGAAATTATAAGAAAGGAAAATTAAAAACAAATATCTGTCCTGAACATAGATGCAAGAATCATCAACAAAATATTAAATCCAGCAATTTATGAAAAGAATTATACACCATGACCAGATGGGATCCATTATAGTTATGCAAGTCTGGTTCAGCATTTGAAAATTAATCAGTAAAACCCCCACTATCAGTAGGCTAAATAAGAAAAATTATTTGATCATCAGTAGATGCTGAATAAGTATTTGATCAAATCCAACACTAATTCATGACTAAAAACTCTGAGCACTAGGGATAGAGGGGGACTTTCTAAACGTGAAAAAGGACACATACAAAAACCTGCAGCAGCATCATGTTTAATTGTTAAAGACTGAATGAATGCTTTCCCCCTAGGATTGGGAACAAAATAATAATGTCTGTTCTCACCATACTTAGACAACATAGTGCTAGAAATTCTAGCCAGCACAAAAAGGCAAGGGAAGAAAAAGCATAAAAGACATAGAAATTGCAAAGAAATATAAATCTTTTGTTATTTGCAGAAGATATGATAGCTACATAGAAAACTCTGAGTAGTATACAAAAGAATTCCTGTAACTAATAAGTCAGTTCAGCAAGGTCTCAGGGTACACGATTAACACAAACAAAATCAGTCTCATTTCTACATACTAACAATAAATATGTGGATACCAAAATTAAGAACAAAATATCATTTCTAATTGATTCAATGAAAATTGAAGTACTTGGGTAATCTCACAAAACATGTATAGGATCTCTATGTGGAATGTTACAAAGTCTTGATGACAGAAATCAAAGAAAACATAAATGGAGTGAAATATTATGTTCATGGATTGGAAGATCCAACATAGTAAACTGTTCTCTCCGAATTGATCTATAGGTTTAAGGCAATTCCTATCAAAATTTCAGCAAGTTCTTTGTAGACATATTAAGCATATCCTAAAAATAACATGAAAAGAACAAGAACTTAGTATAGATATAACAATTTTGAATAAGAATAATAGAGTGAGATTAATCACTCTGCCCATTTTAAGGAATGCTACATAGAGTAATCAAGGCATTTTGGTGCTGGAAGAGGGACAGATTGGTCAATGGAATAGATGGATGGAACAAGATTGAAAATCCAGAAATAATTCCACACAGATATGCAATAATGAGTTTTGACAAAGATGAAAAAGCAATCCAGTGGAGGAACGATGGCACTTTCAGTGAAGAATGCTGGAACAATTGGCCATCTGTAGACCGAAAAAAAAAAGAAAAAAAGTAAGAAAAGAGGGCTTCCCTGGTGGCACAGTGCTTGAGAGTCCGCCTGCCGATGCAGGGGACCTGGGTTTGTTTCCCGGTCTGGGAAGATCCCACATGCCGCGGAGCTGCTGGGCCCGTGAGCCATGGCCGCTGAGCCTGCGCGTCCGGAGTCTGTGCTCCGCAACGGGAGAGGCCACAACAGTGAGAGGCCCGTGTACCGCAAAAAAAAAAAAAAAAAGAAAGAACTCCCTATTTTCGCAAAATGGAGTGTACAATGCAGGTTCTTTTATTTGTTTTAATACATCACCTAATGTGGCCCAGAGCCACTCAAGAAGGCAGATACTTAAAGGAAACTGAAATGAAAGTGGGTTTAGGGTAAATATTTTCTGAAAATTTCGAGATGAAAACCTGGACACTCAAGAAATTGTTATTCTTGGTAAAGTTTTCACTTGCGTATCTTTCATTTAACCCTGTACTCTGACATTCTCCTTCCGTAACCTTCCTTTTCTGCTACACCTCTACCTCCCCATCCTTCCTAGGCTGCTCCTACCTTATGCTGTTTCTCCTGACTTTGGTTCAGTAAGTCCTGCTCCTCATGGATGTGTGTGCTCTCAACAGTTTTCCAAATACTTCTCATATAACCACTTACATTTCACAAAGGTTGTAGGATCAGGGATACTGTTTCTTTCCAATTCTTTTCAATAATTTTGTGTTTTGTAGAAATTCACATTATAATGCTGGTAAAAGAGAATGGAACACAATAATCCATGTGTTTCAAAGAAGCACTCCTGAATTCCTCTGTTTTATGACTTATTAGTACATTCAGTCTCTGGCAAAGTCAAGATCATTAGGAAGGAAATTTTAAATAATTTTTATATTTGAAGAATGTCGGGACTTCCGTGGTGGCACAGTGGTTAAGAATCTACCTGCCAATGCAGGGGACACGGGTTCGAGCCCTGGTCTGGGAAGATCCCACATGCCGCAGAGCAACTAAGCCTGTGCACCGCAATTATTGAGCCTGCGCTCTAGAGCCCACGAGCCACAACTACTGAGCCCATGTGCTGTAACTACTGAAGCCCATGCGCCTAAAGCCCATGCTCTGCAACAAGAGAAGCCACTGCAATAAGAAGCCTGCGCATCTCAACGAAGAGTAGACCCTGCTCGCTGCAGTAGAGAAAGCCCGTGCGCAGCAACGAAGACCCAACACAGCCAAAAATAAATAAAACAAAGAAAGAAAAAGAAAAGAATGTATAGTCTCTTTATGTAATAGCTGTTATAACTTCACCAATAAACAGAATTAAGTGTCCTTTTCATGCCAAATACCATATTAGGTGTTACTGGGAACTTCTAGAAGAGTCACTAAAACTTTAAATAACTTTCTGGAGATGAAAACAGAAAAATATTTTAACCTAAACAAACTGAAAAATAATTGGAGGAAGTTAATGTTAACAAAATGGTAATTGATGTAGGATTCTGGTGAGTTCAGTGAATAAACTTAAAATATATTGAAAAAATAAAATATGAATGTATTTGTTCACCACAAAATAAATATTAATATTTGAAGTACACACTAAAGAAAGTATGAATTCTAAAGATTTAAGCCAAGTTTGTTAAAAAAACAGACTTTCTTTCAAGCTCTTGTAATTGTGTCTCGTGTCAAGAGTCTACACCGTTGATATATTCACGTAGAATGACTTGTGATGATCATGTACAAATCCCAACCTCATCAATCCATATTTCAACTTCTTTCCCTCTGAATTTTCCTTCTTATTTTGTTGAGAAGGTCAGAACCTCAGCTCACCATTAAATCCCTGATAGCCATTGTGGAGTACTGACGTCAAGCTTAAAAACATTTTTTCTAGCTTTAGCCTTTGCTTATTGGTAGAGCCCCCAGGAAGCTGTGCTGGAAGATTTTAAATTGTCCTTGGGCCTGTCATACAATTTATCTTCCAGAAGCCAGATTGGAATGGTTCTTTCCTTTCACTCACTTTCTTTGATCTTTATTATTTTCCCTAAGTTTTCTTCTCTTTATGTAGAGGAACATGCAAATCACCTTCAGTGGCAAAGACCCTTTTTATTGATCAGACTTTTAATTTGGCTCTACTAACGAATGTGAGATCTCTCTCCCTCCTCAGATCACCCACTCTTCCTTTAAACTGCTTTATAAAGAATGAAAAATAGAGTATTCTCCATGGAATTCATTTATTTTTTCCTAGATTTCTGCAATATATCAGTGTATAACCTAGGAAAGATAATTTTGTACCAACACCGCTGTTGAATCATTTTTGGAATGTTATTGAGACATAGTGAAGTTTCCAATTCATTGTGTTTACTTCAGCGAAGGTAGATACACTTGAGTTTGTGATAGTCTTTTCATAAAAGATATTGTCTAGGGTTCAGCAAAATAGATTAGTTATCCAAATTGTTATAAATACATATACGTGCAGAAACATTAACTTACGTAAAAGTGGTGTACTGTTTACTACTAAAATGCAAATATGTGAAATTTAATGTTAATAAGTTTAATAATTTTTAAAAGAGTGTAAAATTTTATTGGATTAGTCTCCATACACTTAGTTTTTAAATTACAAGACTGTATTTTGCAACTTTGAATATGAAAATGGAAGTGCTTCATAGAAATTTTAATGGTCCATGGACTTTTACTTTACTTCCTCTGTTTAACATCTCATATTGTCCTAAGCTAGGGATACCTTTTTTTCTTCATCCTAGCAGCCCCAGACTTCTCTTCAGCAAATCTTATGTACTAGATGCCTTCCACATTAGGCAGAAATTGCTGCTGACCATCTTCTCTTAAAATATAACTTTTTTAGAGCCTTATATTTGGTATCTTTTTTCCATTTAGAAGGTTCTAAATTTTTTCTTTGAATTTTTAAGCAATCACAAACTTAGAAAAACAAGGAGACAGAGTACAGAAAAATTATTGCTGAACTGTTTGACAGTAAGTTGTTAATCTTGTGCCCTGGATACTTTAGTGTGTATGTTCGTAAGGCGATCCTCCTACATAACCACAGTACGACTGATATAATAAGGGAATTTACATTGATATATTACTATCATCTAATCTTTAGAGCCCATTCCATCCTACCAGTGGCCTCAGCAATGGTCTTCATAGAGAAAGTATCCACTTCTGAATCACATATTGAATTAGGTGTCATATCGCTTTAATTTCCTTCATTCTGGAGCAGTTTCTCAGCCTTTCCTTGACTTTTAGGAGCTTAATACTTTTGAAAATTGCAGGCTAATTATTTTAAAGAATGTGTCTAAATATGAATTTGTTTGATATTCCCTATGATTAGATTCAGGCTACACTTTTTGATAAGAATGTCACAGAAGTGTGCTGCGTGATCTTTGCATCTTATCAAGTAGCACAAAATTTCCATTTGTGCCGTTATTGATGATACACTTTGACCATTTGATTCATGTTTTGTCTGCCAGACTTCCACACTGAAAAGTTATTTTTTGCTTTTTTGTAAATGTGTTTTAGAGAGAGGCACTTTGAAAACATATAAATATTGTTACTCATCAAATTTTAATTTATTTACTCATACCTGTATGATGGGTGACAAAAACATCCAGATTTGCCCAGGATTGAGGGGTTTCTCAGCACTTTGGACTTTCAGATGTGCGACTGGTACAGTATTAGGTATATGTACAAGAATATATCTTTATGTTGGCAAATGTTTCCATTTAATTGAGTAAATACATAAAAATGAAATAGCTGGGAATTATGGCAAGTATATGTTTAATATTTTAGGAGACTTCCAAATATTTTTCCAAAGTAGTTGTACCATTTTAACTTCCTACCATCAATGTATTATAGCTCTAGCAGCATCACATCCACTTCAAATTATTCATTTTTCCAAAAGTATCTGTAGTAATTTTGATAGTTATTGTCTTTAATCCATAAGATGATTGATTTTCCCTCAAATATAACAAGCTTTATTGTATTAGTGTTCTTTAATTTGAGTCAGCAATTCTTTGTAATTTGCGGTGTATAGATATTACATGGCTTTTGTGAATCTATTCCTGAGTATTTTATTTATTTATTTTTATATTGAGTGAAATGTAAAAATTTTATTTTTCAGGTTTTCTCTGCTAGTTTAAAAAGCATATACTTCCTTTTTTACAAACAGAATATAGCTACAGTAACTGTTTTAACGTCTTTTTTATTAGTTATATAATCTGTATCATAGCTGGGTCAGTTGTTTGGTTTTTTTTCTTATTATAATCATGTCATATTGTCTGCTTCTTTGTCTGCCTGATTATTTTTAACAGGATGCCAGACAATGTGGATTTATGGGTGCTGGATATTTCTGCATGCTATAAATATTCTTGAGTTTGTTCTGGGATGCTGTTAATTTACTTGGAAAGAACGTGATACATCTAGGTCCTGCTTCTAAGCTTTTAAGATGGGACCAGTACATTATTTTGTCTATGAGTTGTTTGCCCTCACATCTGAGACAAAACTCTTCTGAGTACTTTAGCCGATGTCCCATGAAATAGGAAGTTTTCTAATCTGACTGTGGTGAACGGACACTATTCTTGGTAGTTTGTGAGCTGGATTTTTTTTTCCCCTTTAATCCTTTGAGATCACTCTAATTCTGTTATCTGAAAATGTCTTTACTTCATTCTTGAAAAATATTATCACTAAATATAGAATTCTGAATTGACAGTTATTTTCTTTTTATTTCAGCACTGCAAAGATGATGCTCCTCTTTCGACCTCCCTGATATCTGATAAGAGGTAAGTGATCATTCCCATTTTGTTTTACATTTATGTAATTTATAAATGTAACTTATATGAATGTTTTTTAAATTGCTTATGAATTCATGATTTATATGAATGCTTTTTAAATTGCTCTCTCTTGCCTAAAATCTTCTGCTTTTGTTCATTCTTTTTAGCTCTCATTTAAGGTTCCTCCCAAAGTTTTATAACTGGTATTTGCGGCAAGATCAGTTTAGTAAGAATTTGCATCCCATTAGAGGTACCTCCTTTTCTGTTTAGGTAGGGAGAGAACAGAGACGGCATATTCAAAATATTGGGTTGGCCAAAAAGTTCCTTCAGGTTTTAAAGTAAAAATATTCAGTGTTTTTTAAAAAGACTATCAATCAAGAATTTTATTACACTAAAACTGTCATTCCGAAGGATAATTAAAACATCAACTGATTTGTACAAAAGCTAAGAAAATCCATTGCAAGCATCTCTGCCCTAAAGAAAGTATATACTGTCTTCTCTTCACATTTCAGACTTTTTCTTTTTCTTTGTATTTAATCCCGAGAATTTTTTGTTGTTAATGGTAAATTAAGTGTTAAAAATAAAAGAGTTTAAAGTATGTGTCCTACATTTTCCTGGAAACATACACCTCCCTTAGTTTTTAAATATATCGTTAAAACCATTTATTGATTTTATTATTTTGGATTTGTTATTATCAGAGAATGTTATCAGTGTCATGTTTGGGATTTCTAAATTTTTGGCCTTAAACGTGTTCATTTTTTGTAAATGATTCATGTGTGATTGACAAAACTGGTTACTAGCTGTAATGTTTAGAGGATCTCTCTATGTATTAGGTAAAGTTTCTTAACTACTTTGCTGAAATCTTCTTTATTTTTACAATCAAAAAGGTTTCTTTATCTAATGATTAAAGAGTTGTTGTATTACAATGTCATTATCAGATTCTGGGTGAGTTTGTTTCTCCTTGGTATTCTGCTCTTAACTTTTCTTTATAGATTTCAAACTGTATTATTAGGTTAATGCAACATCTTAGTTTTTATCTTCAGTTTTGAAAAATTGTTCCTTTTCATTGTATAGTATGTCATAGTGTTACTCCCCTTACTGTTTACCCCCATGAGTATATTACTCTCATTAGTATTTCTGCCTGAATATTTTTTCCTGATAGCAATATTTCTTTTACAAATTTTATTTTGGTTACTATTTATCTGTTTTATATTTACCCATTCTTTTATTCTTGGCTTTTTGAGTCATTTAATTTTAGTGAGTACTTGTACTTTTTCGTCCTATTTGATTTTGTACATTTTAGGTGAATTTAATCCATATAGGGAAAATTGATATATTTAAATTGATTTGTACCATGCTTGATTGCTTTAACTTTATATTTTTCCATTTCTGACCTTCCGTTCACATCACAAAGTAGTTTTATTTTTAATTAATTAATTTTATTGAAATATATTTGACTTACACTATTAGTTTCAGGTGTGCAAGGTAGTAATTTGATATTTTTATAGAATATTCTCCATACAAAGTTATTATAGAATATTGACTATATTTCCTGTGCTGTATATCACATTCTTGTAACTTATTTCATACCTAACAAGTTTCATAGCTTGTACCTCTTAATCCCCTTCACCTATTTAGCCCATTCCCCCCACAGTGTATGGGGGGATACATATAGTTTCTTTCTAGGTATTAGTTAAATTTTGCATAGTCTCTATTTTTTATAGGAAACATTCATTTACATACATTAATGTATTCATTTTATTTTACTAATTTACTTTTTGGACTCCATTTATGACAGCCTAAGCACCATTTTATTCTGAAGCCCCCTAGGTGCTTTTTCATACATGGAGTGACACAGAGCTTATCCACCCAAACACTGAACATATGGCTTCTGCTGGATTTAGTTCTGGATCTCAGTAAATCAGTAAATAGTATGAAACGCCACCACCCATACCACCTCTCCAAACGTGTTCTGATCTGTTTTCTGGTTTAGCTTCCTCATTTGTTTCTCGTATTTCTCAGTTTGGCTTTGTGTTCTTATCATGTTCACAGTAATGCTTTTTCCTGTCTTGGGCCTGTGATTGATGGGGTTTCTTTCTGAAATCTCATCACCATCAAAGGGAATTTGAGCATTTCATTGTTACTATGCCACCATTTTCCTTTTGACTAGTGTTTCTTCAATTACCTGGTAGACCTGGTAAAGCCTAGGATTCTGCACTTGTAATGAGCTCCCAGGTGGGAGCCCATGCTTCTGGTCCATGGACCACATTTTGAATAATAAGGCTTTAAATATTCACACTGTTTTCTCATGGTGATGAGATTGGTTATTGCAAGATTCTGCTTATTTTAACCAGGTTTGACCAGGAGCTCATTATACGTTCTTCATTCTTTGGGACTGGTCAGGTTTGTCCCTGCCTTAGAATCGGCCCCTTTAGGAAAGAGAGTGGGCTTTTGTTCATCTAAAAATTAATTTTGAGGCGGTTGATGGCAGGTACATATCCATCTGTGTTCTCCTTTGCAGTTTAAACCAAATTAAAATCACTAAATGACAAAATGTATCATTTTACTACTTGTAACATATGTATATAAATTATCTTGGATAATCAACTGGAAATTGAGGTTTGTGGATAAAATATAATGTATTAGTTCATGACCTATAACAGAGCGTTTCTTTATTTTTCAGTTTTCAACTTCACAACTACATCATTGTCAATAACACCCTATTAAGGGAAATAGTTTACTTCTGTTTATTTCTGTAGATTTACAACAGAAATTTGTATACAGAAACATAACTAATTCTAAGATTTGTGAGACTTTGAGTAATATATTTTTGCTAACTTTGCAATAATGCAGTAATGAAACCAATGCCTTCCATTCACATAAAACCCTTTAAAAAACCATTAATGTTTTAAAGCAGAAGTCACTCTTGTCTTCTGAATGCCAAAGAAGATGATTTTCGCTTGTGGATATTTGATGATATTCTACTCATTCCTTAAATAACCCAAGTCTGTGCTACCTTTTTATTTGCCTTATTTGTCCCGTGAGGTTGTAACAATGAAGTTCTTATTAAAGCAACTAAATTTTAATTGCCAGAATGAATGGAAAGAGAGGAATGTTGTGACTGCTTACATATCATGCACATTGCATTCTGGAAAAACTTGCTGCCAGCTTGCTAGTAAATGGTGAGTTTACCTCGTAGGTTCATGATAAAAACTAAAATACATTAATTCCCGAGTAAGAGTAACAGTTTTTGGTATATTTTATTTTTGTGTTAGAAAGAGTCCAGTTTCTCTTAAGGAGTAATATTTTATGTAATAAAATGGCCTTGAGGAATTCCACCAATGTCATTTAAAGACACAAACAAGTCTTCCTTCTTCAGCATCAGTCGTAAGCGTGACACTGAAAACTCTTTGGCTTCTATAAACATGTTCATTGTATTCATTAAAGTAAAATTCCACTCCTTCTTGCTCTCAGTTCCACATGTCCCTACTCCACTACCAAGTCAGTGATGCAGCACCAAAATCTTGCCCCAAACACACATTTGTTTGTTTTGGATCCTTTCTTGCACTGTGTCACAGAGCAGCTGGTCAAGTAGAGCTACCTTCTGTGGCTGTAATTCTATTGCTTGGGGATATTTCCTCCTATTTTTTACATAAAGAAAGAATATTATTTCCCTTTAGATTCCTAGAATAATCTTGTATCATTAAATTGTTACTATAAAATAATTAGAGAGATTATGAGAATTAGAAAAACATTGCTAGAACAGGCTATTAAAATAGATAATTTTATGACAGTACTGAAAATGTTTTAACATCTGCTCAGCATTAATATTTGTCAGCTATCATTTTTAAAATACCAAGCTGAAAATCCCACTTCCTAATTTTTTAAATAATTAGGATTATTTAATTATTAATACTGTATGTGCTGTTGATTCAGAAGGTAATGCATTAGAATTTCAGTATCTGTGTGTGAGAAAAATATAGACAGACTGGAGGTGAGGAGTAAAAGAAAGGCAAATATGTTACTTGTGAATAGCTGGGCCTATTAAAATGTTTAATAAAGTCTATTTTAGAATTTTTCTAGTGTGTTTCTTGGTATGCTTCTTAGCAAAATATAATTGCTAGTTGGATAATTTTGTTAGAGGTAATTTTGAGTTTGTTGTGCATGGACCAAAAAGAGCATTTCTCTTACTATCTTGGAAGCTAATTTCTTTGAGTCTCACATTTCTGTTGCCTAAATAAGGTATGTTTTATTTACACTAAAATTGTGAATTTCCAAAGACCAGCAATAAAATTCTGGGGGGCCAAACCCAGAATGAACCCAGATAGCACTAGCCTAAAATCATTCACATTTCAATTTTATGCCCTCCAGGATTTGCATTTTCTTTTCAAAGCTTTGATATTTCAAAATATATGCCATTTTTAGTATTCTATTTACTGTTTACAGGGCTACAACAACAGATAATTGCTACAGTTTACATTAAATAGGCCAACTGAAGTGATGGTTACCAGCCCTTTAAAGTACAGGACACTTAACCATGCCTGTTTTTTTTTTTGTCTTTTTGTAATATTTTTGAAAACTGGGCTGTTTTGAAAAGAGATGCATAATCCATTGCTATGCTTGGCGCAGCTTGCTAAACCTAATTTAATGGAAAGAGAAGGAAGAGGAGTAGAGATAGTGAAAAACCAGACCGCATCAGCCAAAATTCTGTAAAATTCTGTGATGCCCCTGGAATAAGTTGAGTGTGGGAGACCTATCATCAAGCACCCTGAGGAAACAGGGTTGATTAATGACCATACAGTACAGACATAAAATAACCGAAGTACCATTACAGAACATAGATAAATGAGAGTAGGTATTGTTGTATACCAATATTTCTTGGAAAGAATCAGGATTAGAGTACTGCAAACGGTATTTATTGGAAAGAATCAGGGTTAGAGTACCGCAAACAATCCAACATGCTGAACTATAAAAAAATTTAAGTTGAATCAGAAAGCGTCAGAGCAGGCAGCACCAAAAGCTCATTCCTCTTGTTTGAAGGTATAGGTTTGGGCAACTTCTTTGAAAATTCGTGAGTAAGAGAATTCTAAAAGTATGTTTCTGGATACAGTCTTTCACAACACATTTAGAATATCAGTAAACTTTTTATAGAAGTTATGCATGAGTAAGTATTTCTTTCCGTGAAGAACAGTTTCCCCTGGCATTAGATGTGAAAATTGGAAATGCAATTTCCAGTTTTTTCCAATGCAATCCAATTCCAAAGTCCCCAAATTTAGGACTCTTTTATTCTCTTTTCATTTAGTTATTTGGAGGAGACAAAGAAGGCAAATAATTTGAGAGGCAAAAACAGAAAAAAAAAAAAAAAAAAAAAAAAAAAAAAGAAAAAAGAGGAAGGCACGAAAGGTTGTAGTTTTCCTGTAGACAGTGGGAAAGTGGAATCACAGCCACCATGGATATAACTCCATGTCAAGCCATCAATCTTAGTAAAATAAGACTTAGGATACCAGCAATATATGTCAACTTTTGAAAAAAATATATAAATTTATCTACTCAAATAAGTATTTTAATGATCTTTCCTCTAAAATAAACAAAATATCTTCTCTTTCGTTCTAAAGGTGTGTTGTCCAATATGGTAACCACTAGCCATAAGTCATGTTTGAGAACTTTAAATGTAACTGGTTTGAATTGAGATATTCTGTAATTGTAAAATACTCACCCCATTTCAAGGACTTAGCATAAAAAATGTAAAATAACTTATTAACATTTTATGTTAATTACATGGCAAAATTATATTTTGGATATATTGGCTTAAGTGAAACATGTTATTTAATTTTACTAATTCCTTTTACTTCTATATTGTGGTAATGGAAAGTTTACATTTACACACATGGCTAACATTTGTGGCTCCAGTTATATTTGTATTGGACGTTCTTGGCATTGTGACTAAGATCATCATATACATAAGTGAGATCCATACTCCAAATCTTTCCTGATAAAATTCAGTCCCTTTTTATAGACCTTATCACATAATTATAGACTATATGTACATTCATCTCTCAGGGGCAAGGAGAATTCCTTTTTCAAACCAATTAAAATTTTAAGAGCTGAATTTATATACCTTCTCAGAGTGAAGAAAGCACCATTAATCAGTTGGGATAGTAGGGGACAAAAGAAAGATACAGACCTTCCAGTCATGAAGTGTATATTTTAGAGGAGGAGAAAGAAATCAACATTACATAAATCAGATGAGTTGAGTGCTATGCTACAGAGAAGTGCAGGGTTTTATGTTCTAGATATGGGGGGAACCTAACCTAGTCAGCATGTCTCTCCTGTTATCAAGTAAATCACTGTGAATACAAAACATACTACGTTTTTTAATGGCAGTAATATCATCAGAAAAGTATGTATGTTTAGCCAGTGAGTTACATTTTTAATTTAATATATCAGGTTTCATGAATTTACAAAGCATGAGGGATAATAAAGCAAATACATCAGACTAGTTAGTACATTTTAATTATTTTTAAAATATTTGTATAGTATGCTTATTTGGGAGAGAGCTCCAGCAAGGATGTGATTTTGAGAAAACAAAATAATCTTCAGTAAGAAAGAACATTATGATTGTAAGCATTTGATTTTTAAAATAGACGCTCGATTAATATTAAATAAGTAACGTGCATCATTTGCAGCATTTGCTTTCACACAAAGTATCTCATTTAATCATCTCAATAACTCTATAGGTTATCTTTTTTCTCTCATTTTATAGATTTACGTGGAATAATTAACATATGTGATAAATATTTATTCAAAGACTGTGATTCAGTAAGATTAAGTATTTACCCATAGTTATACAACCAGTAACTACCACCAGAGTTTACTGTGAGTGAGTCAGAAGGCTAACATGAGCAAGGAATTGGCTTTTGATAATGTTAACATCGAAAATAAATATATGCTAAGGCAAATTATATCCCAAAGACCTGCAGATTACCAGACCTTTTGATGTTTTACTGACACCCTTCCATGGCATAATCTCAATGTATTGTCTGGGGAAAGTATCTCAGGTACAATCATTAAAACTCTAATGCTTGGGAACCTCAGCCATGCAACTAAGCTGTGCTATATTCATATAACAATGTGCAATTTTTAAGGCCGTACCTATATTTAGGATATCTCTTATCTCAAGTTAAACCATAGTATCCAGTTAGTAAACAAGTTGATTCTTATTTTCACTACATGCCCTTTTCTGCATCATCATTGTGATGCCCCTAAATCACTTCTTTGCATTGAGCAAATCCCCCAACTCTCAGCTGTCCCAAAGAGGCAGCCACTTATTGAAGTATGGATGCCAGAAATCAGAGTGAATTCAGCTCTTTCTCCCTGGACTCGCTTATTTTAGACCACAGTGTGATGCGGAAAAAAGGCTGCCACTATAGTGCCTAATTGTCACACTAAAATTCTGTTTGTCCCCTGTCCCTTCAGTCTCAACCTTTGAAGTAGCAGTCAGCATTGTCTACACTTCTCCTGGGTTCTTAAATAAGTGAAAACTCTTCTACTGCTCCAAGTTCTTCAGTTATATAGTGTGCCTCTTTTGCAGTATTCCTTTGGTGCTGTTGTGATTTCTCAGCAGCAAATTTTATTTTGTCGACAAGAGAAGAGTAAAATTATTTAGCAGCTTTGTCATGGTTGAAGTGTCTCGTATAGCATTTTAATACTTTGGTGCCTTTACGCAATTAATGTTTTTGTTTTCTTTTTTTGAACATAATTTGGGATTAGTTAAGTAACATTATGGAGTAAAACATTGTTTCAGAGAAAAATATTACGTATGCCTGATGATGTCATAAATGGTAATTCCAGTTTTACGTACCACATCAGAACTTTTAATAGAATCTCAGCTTTATCTTGCTTGGCCTTGATTGTGAAAGTGTGAATATTTGTGGCAAGGCATTTAAAGCTCAAGAGATCTGAGCGTAGATTGAGAGGGTTAACCCCCTAGTAATGCTGCCATTACTCTTACCTGACTTTTACCAAGATCATCATTTCAGATTCTGAAGAGTTTTGAACTCCCTGCCTGACTGATTGCATTTGAATATAGTGACCCTGAAACTATTGTACACTAGTTAGAAACATGTTCTGTGGTTTAAATTGGCACATTGCTGTGTATTATTAACTGTCGCTCTGTTTGTTATATAAATACTTCAGGTTGCTACCTTGTACGATGCTTAGATTTCTAAAGGAAGGAGTAATTTACTTTCAAGGCAGATGGCTGCCACTCTCCAAGTTAACTCCACATTCTATCTAAAAGTATCGATGTATCTTTACTTATTCCTTGAGTTCTTCTTTGACCTTGTCAGCACTTTCTTATGTAAGCATTTTGGTTAATTCTTATGTTAATTTGTATCTACAAAAGTACAGAATGTTATTCTCCCTGAAAAAAAAAATTGAAAGTGTACATGAAATTGGGAGTCCAGGGGAGGATATAAAAGGCTTGTTTCTTGGCCTTGTGTTCATACGGTATTTTCTTATATATTCTCTTATCTGTATGTTTTTCTTACTATGTGTGAAACTTTTACTTCTGTTGTCTTATTCATGAGCTGACTAATTTGACTTATGTGATAACACAAATATTTGATGTTATAAAGATACTTCCTTGACAACTTGATTAATGCATCCCTGTTCCACCAGCTTATTCTCTCTTCTACATGGAACTGATATTTGTAATGAGATAAAAATACTACAGTAAAACTTCCTTAGGTTTTCTGTGAAATAAATAAATGCCCATGTTTCCAAAAAGATTTATCTATTTTATCCCCAGTTAAAGTAACTAGTGTACACTAGAAGGAAGCCATCTCAAAACAAAGATTGCCAAGAGCTATCTGTCATGAAAACAGTGTGGGTTTTTGGTATTGATTAAAGCTGAACATATACCTGTACTATGACACAGCCATTCCAATTCTAGGAATATGGCTAACAGAAATGTGCATTTGTTCATCAAAAGATGTAAACAAGTATGTTTATCGTAGCACTATTCAAAATGTCTAAAAATTGGAAACTATCCAAATGTACATGTACAATAGAAATGTACACATGAATTGTGGTAGAAATTCCACAAAGTGGAGTACTATATGGCAACGAAAGTGAATAAACTAAAACTACCTACAGCAAATTATATAAACCACGTGCACATGGTGCTGAACGAAAGATGCCAGGCATAAATGCCTATGTCTAAACATGAAAAATATTACAAGGAAAAAAATTAAAGAATACTATCCCTCCAGAACAGAAATACAAAATTTCTTAACAAAATATTGACAAAACAAAGTCAACACTGTATAAAATAAATAACTTGTGTTATCTGCAGAAATTTAACTTTGGTTTAATTATCAAAAATTAAATACCTCAAATCAAATAAATGAGAAATTATATCATCATCTCAATAACTGCCAAAATTTTTGAAAAAATAACACCTGTTATGTAAAAAATAATACAACAGTATAACTGACAGCAAACCTAGGTTACAAGAGAAACCCCTCAATCTGCTGATGGGTGTCTATAAAAAAACCTACAGTAAACACACTTTTCTCCGAAGTGCAGGGACATGGCATGATGTCTGCTTTTGCGCCTTCTATTTAACATTTTCCTGCAGGCTGTTAACCAGTGCCACAAGGCAAGATAAAGAAGCAAAACTCATACATATTAGAAAATGAGACAACTCTTTTCATTTAGAAGTTATTATTATTAGTATTTGAAATAAAAATTTTACTTGTCATAAGTTACCTTTATTATGTCAAGGTATGTTCCTGTTATACCAACTTTGTTGAGAGTTTTTAACATGAATGGATGTTCAGTGTTGTAAAATGCTTTTTCTGCATTCTGTTGAGATGATCATTGGATTTTTATCCTTTTTTTTAAAAATAGATCTTTGAGTATAATTGCTTCACAATACCATTTTAGTTTCTATTGCACAACAAAGTGAATCAGCCGTATTCATACACATGTCCCCATAGCCCCTCCCTCTTGAGCTTCCCTCTCATCCTCCCTTGTCCCACCCCTCTAGGTCATCGCAAAGCACTGAGCTGATCTCCCTGTGCTATGCTGCTGCTTCCCACCAGTCAACTATTTTTACATTTGGTAGTGTATATATGTCGATGCTACTCTTACTTCGCCCCAGCTTTGCCCTCCCACCGCATGTCATCAAGTCCATTCTCTATGTCTACCTCTTTATTCCTGCCCTGCAACTAGGTTCATAAATTTCTTAATAAAATATTGACAAAACAAAATCAACACTGTATAAAATAAATAACTTGTGTTATCTGCAGAAATTTAACTTTGGTTTAATTATCAAAAATTAAATACCTCAAATCAAATAAATGAGAAATTATATCATCATCTCAATAACTGCCAAAATTTTTGAAAAAATAACACCTGTTATGTAAAAAATAATACAACAGTATAACTGACAGCAAACCTAGGTTACAAGAGAAACCCCTCAATCTGCTGATGGGTGTCTATAAAAAAACCTACAGTAAACACACTTTTCTCCGAAGTGCAGGGACATGGCATGATGTCTGCTTTTGCGCCTTCTATTTAACATTTTCCTGCAGGCTGTTAACCAGTGCCACAAGGCAAGATAAAGAAGCAAAACTCATACATATTAGAAAATGAGACAACTCTTTTCATTTAGAAGTTATTATTATTAGTATTTGAAATAAAAATTTTACTTGTCATAAGTTACCTTTATTATGTCAAGGTATGTTCCTGTTATACCAACTTTGTTGAGAGTTTTTAACATGAATGGATGTTCAGTGTTGTAAAATGCTTTTTCTGCATTCTGTTGAGATGATCATTGGATTTTTATCCTTTTTTTTAAAAATAGATCTTTGAGTATAATTGCTTCACAATACCATTTTAGTTTCTATTGCACAACAAAGTGAATCAGCCGTATTCATACACATGTCCCCATAGCCCCTCCCTCTTGAGCTTCCCTCTCATCCTCCCTTGTCCCACCCCTCTAGGTCATCGCAAAGCACTGAGCTGATCTCCCTGTGCTATGCTGCTGCTTCCCACCAGTCAACTATTTTTACATTTGGTAGTGTATATATGTCGATGCTACTCTTACTTCGCCCCAGCTTTGCCCTCCCACCGCATGTCATCAAGTCCATTCTCTATGTCTACCTCTTTGTTCCTGCCCTGCAACTAGGTTCATCAGTTTTTTTTTTTTAGATTCCATATATATGCGTTAGCATACGGTATTTGTTTTTCTCTTTCTGACTTACTTCACTCTGTATGACAGAGTCTAGGTCCATCCACCTCACTACAAATACCTCAATTTCATTTCTTTCTATGGCTGAGTAGTATTGCATTGTATATATGTGCCACATCTTCTTTATCCATTCATCTGTCGATGGACATTTAGGTTGTTTCTATGTCCTGGCTATTGTAAATAGTGCTGCAGTGAACATTTTAGTGCACGTCTCTTTTTGAATTATGGTTCAAAACATTTCATATATGTTTTAATTTTTTGTTATAGCCTTTTCTCTTTTGCTTAAAAAAAAACCCTTTAACATTTCTTGCAAGGCCAGTTTAATGGTGATGAACTCTTTTGCTTGTCTGGGAAACTCTCTCTCTCCTCCAACTCTGAATTATAATCTGCTGGGTAGAGTATTCTAGATTGTAGTTATTTGTTTTTTTGTTTTTGTTTTTCCTTTCAGCACTTTAAATATATCATGCTGCTTCCTTCTAGTCTGAAACGTTTCTGCTGAAAAATCACTGAGAGCTTTATAGGGTTCCTTTGTATGTGACTCTGTTTTTCTCTTGTTGCCTTTAAAATTCTCTATCTTTAACTTTGCCATTTTAATTATGACATATCTTGGTGTGGGTTTTGGGGGGGTTTATCTTGTTTGGGACTCCCTGTGTTTCCAGGACCTGGATATCTGTTTCATTCTTCAGCTTAGGGAAGGTTTCAACTGTAATTTCATCAAATACAATTTCTGCCTCTTTGTCTCTCTTCTCCTTTGGGAACCCCTATAATGTGAATGTCAGTACACTAGATGTTGTCTCAGAAGTTTCTTAAACTGCCTTCATTTACCGAAAAACAAAGGAAACAAGGAAAATACTTCTGTGCTTTTCTGATGGGTGACTTCCACTCTTCTGTTTTCCAGATCACTTATGCATTCTTCAGTATCACCTAACCTGCTGTTAATTCTTTCTAGTATATTTTTCATTTCAGTTACTATGTTTTTCTGTTCTTATTGGTTCTTTTATATTTTCTAGTTCTTTGTTGAAGTTCTCACTGTGTTCCTCTATTCTTTTTCTGAGTTCAGTAAGCATTTTATTACTATTACTTTGAATTCTTTATCAGGTAAATTACTTATTTCCATTTCATTAGGCTTTATTCTGGCATCTTATCTTGTTCTTTTGCTTGGAATGTACTCCTCTGCCTTCTCATTTTGTTTAAAATTCGCTACCTTGGTGGAGCATAGGGCTAGAGTTAGAGGCGCTAGAGCTAGAGCCAGGTAGGAGTTGGGGCTTTTCCTGGGTTCATTGACAGTTGTGCCCTGATGGGGAGCTGGTCCAAGGCCCAAGGTGCTAGAGCAGGAGCCCTGAGGGAGCTACGTTTCTCCCCAGGGTCATGGCAGTCTTCAGGTTGTTTGAGAGCAGGGCCAGGGCTTGAGGTGCTGGAGTGGCAAATCTGAGCTACCTCCATTTCTCCCCAGCACAGCTGTTGTCTCTGCTTTGGTCAGGGGTGTGGTTGCATTGGGATGGGGCCAGAGGGGCTGGAAGCCACAGTTCTGATCTTCTCCCTGGCACGATAGTAGTCTCTTCCTTGGTTGGGGTTGGGCCTGGGGCTGGAGAGGCTCAGCTGCAAATCTGTGCTAGATCAGCTTCTCCCCAGTACACGCGATGGTGTCTCCACCTTGGCTGGGAATGGTACGGAATCGAGAAGGACTGCAGCAGGAGCATGGTGCATACTGGGACATACTGGGGTGGTCCTGGAAGGCTGGCCTGAGCACCAGAAAGTTTTCAATGTTCTGTGCTTGGGCTGGGAGCAAGCAAATCTGTCTTCCTGCTCTTCGAGAGCAGAGTCTTGGTTTTAAATAGCCCTCCAGTAAGCCTCACTGGTTTTCAAACCAGCAAAGGGGGCTCATTTCCTTGGTGCCAGACCCAAGGCTAGGGTACCCCATATGGGGCTTGAGTTCCTCACTCCTTAGGGAGGATCCCCATGCTTGTGATATCTTCCTCCTCTTCTGGATCATCCATCAGCAGTGTGGGTCCTGACTAGATCACTTCTTCCCTCCTACCAGACTCTGTGTGGTTCTTTCTTTTTAAGCTTGGTTGTAGAAGAGCCATTCAGCTAGTCTTCAGTTCATTCTCAGGGAGAATTTCTCTATATGTAGTTCTAGTTTTGTGTGTTCATGGGAGACCTCAGGGTCTTCCTACTCCACTCTCTTGACCTCACCTTTCCTGTGCATTTCTTTTATCAATAATTAATAAATACATTTGAATTTCTGAATACATAAAAGCTGTAACAATATAAAGATGTATACAAGCAATAGGAAAATTTCACACTGCTCGGTCACTGCTTACTTATTGGATGGAATGTCAACAGAAATGAGAAATATGCCTTGAAAAATCTATTTTCTTATCTGATATGATACAAAAATATCACAGCATACTGAAATGTTTTTTTGAATCAAGCAATGATGAAGACAGTTTCTCTACTGACTTGTCCTTGAGACAAATATTTGTAAAATATTTCTCAACATATTTATTTACTTGTTGTTTGAATAAAACATTATTTTATTTTTGGCTGTGTTGGGTCTTCATTGCTGCGTGCAGGCTTTCTCTAGTTGTGGTGAGCAAGGGCTACTCTTTGTTGAGGTGCACGGGCTGTCGGTGCATGGGCTTCAGTAGTTGTGGCACACAGGCTCAGTAGTTGTGGTGCACGGGCTCTAGAGCACAGGCTGTGGAGCTGTGGTACACGGGCTTAGTTGCTCTATGACATGTGGGATCTTCCTGGACCAGGGATCGAACCCATATCGCCTGCATTGGCAGGCAGATTCTTAACCACTGCACCACCAGGGAAGTCATTGAATAAAACATTTTTAAAAGTAAATACATCTATATATATCAAATTTATAAGGTTAGTTAACCTTGTAAGTCAATAAAGATTCTCTTCAGCTGGTAACTAGGAGGGTGTGGAAAATGAAATTCCACTGCTTAATGATTGCACAGCAGTGTGGTTTTCCCAACAGGGTGTCTCTTCTAAGTAGCACTCTACCATCTGCAACCCAGGCAATAAATTCTGAAGATAGATGTAACAGCAGCTTGAAAACAGGACTTTTCAAACTGAGAGATGTTATTATTCTTTTCAGTATTCTGGTATTTGTGTGTTAAAATAAGACTGTGTATTTATTATGCCTTAATACCCTGGGACTAATACCTTAGTCCTGATGCTTGAAATCATAATGAACTGAAAACCTGAGTTCCTGATAAAATTGCAGACCAAACTATTGTGCTAACAGGTAGCTCAGTGGTTTTAAACTTCGTCTGTTATAATAAGCTGGGGTTAAAAAACTATAGCCATGCCTGGGTTGCATCCCAGAATAATTTAATTGTAATCTTATGAAGTCATGCTAAGGCATCAGTAATTTTTAAAGCCTTACCAGTTGATTTTAATGTGCAGCCAGGCTGTAGAATCGCTGATAACAAATACTAAATGTTGACGCCTGGACATATCATCAGAGGAAACACGTGGGGGCAGACAGGTGGGCATGAAAGCTGAATTATCACTAAGCCCTGCACACCTGGGAGCAATAATCAGCTGACAGCTATGGAAAAATATGGGTTACTTTGATCTGTAAGAGGATGACAACTGAAGAAAGTTATAGTGGTCTGTGATTTTATGTACAAAACTGTTTCGTTAATGATTCTGCTTTTCTGCCCAAAGATTTAGAGCATGAAGAATGCCTAAAAGTAGTGGTTCTCATGTGCATAAGAATCACCTCTCATACAAATTATAAAAGGGGTCCTACTCTAGAGGTTCCTTGAAATTATTCTTTGGTAGGGCTCATAAATCTGCTTCTTAAACCAGCTTATTCTGATGTAGGTGGACCACAGTTTACACTCATATAAACAGTGGTATACACAATGAAGATGCCCTAGCAGAATAAATTACATGATCCAAAAAGGAAGTGAAACAATATCAAGAAAATGAAAATGTGACACAGAGAAGACAGGAAATAAGAAACCCTGTCATTTGATCATGCCTAGTCTTTTTGTGGGGGGAAAAAAACCCAGAGTTGTCTTTACTACAGAAAAATAAAGAAGACTCAGAGGCAGTGTCAACTATAGTCAGTAAGAAGGTGAGCAAGATTACATGCAACAAGAGCTACAGCACTGATATTACGTTTTGGTAATGTTTAGATGATGTGTAGGATTAGCCATATATTTAGGAAAAGTGTTTCCTGTTTGTTTATAGGTGAGGAACAATTGATTAACTCTGACTCCATGTAATATTTAATTCACGTCTTGCCTCAACTGAATATTTGTTTTGTCTGGTTTCTGTGTCACTAGTGATCAAATGTGATTGCAGTTGGAATTACCTGGGGAAGTTTTGAAAAAAGACTGATACTTAGGTCTCATGTCTAGAGATATACAAGGTCAGAGCTTGGACATTGAGAAGTTTTTAGAGCCCTTCAGCTGATTATAAATATACAGCAAGTTTTGAGAATTCACTGCCATAGGTTAATACTGGCTTATTAACATTATTGTTCAACTAATTGAGAATTATATGTTAAGAATTGTTTTTAAGCATAGGAACTACTACGTGAGTCTCAGCTTTATAATATTGTCAAAATCACTGTCATGTGGATAACCTGAATCTTTCCTAGGGAAAAAAAACTTGCTGGGATAATTTTAGATAATATGGAATTTTAGGCATACCTTGTTTTATTGTGCTTCACTTTATTCCGCTTCACAGATTTTTTTTTTTAATTGTGTCAACCCTGCATCCATCAAGTCTGTCAGTGCCATTTTTTTAAAATAAGCATTTGCTCACTTCATGTCTCTGTGTCACATTTTGGTAATTCTTTCAAACTTTTTCAGTATTTTTCTACTTGTTATGGTGATCTATGATTTGTTATCAGTGATCTTTGATGTTGCTGTCGTTATTATTTGGGGTGCCATGAACCTCACCCATATACACAGTGAACTTAGTAAATGGTGTGTGTGTTCTGACTGCTCCGATTACCAGCCCTGTCTCTTTACATCTCCTCAGGCTACCCTATTCCCTGAGACATAACAATATTGAAACTAGGCCAATTAATAACCCTACAGTGGCTTCTAAGTTTCAAGTGAAAGGAAGAGTCTCACATTTCTGACTTCAGATCAAAAGCTAGAAATCACTAGTGAGGAAGGCAGTATAAAGCTGAGATAGGATGAAAGCTGGGCCTCTTGGACCAGTTAGCTTGTGAATACAAAGGAAAAGTTCTTAAAGGAAATTAAAAGTGCTACTGCAGTGAACACATGAGTGATAAGAAAGTGAAACAGCCTTATTGCTAACATAGAGAAAGTTTTAGTGGTCCAGGTAGAAGATGAAACCAGCTACAACTTTCCCTTTAGGCCACGGCAAGAGCAAGGCCCTAAGTCTCTTTAATTCTGTTAAGTCTGAGAGAGGTGCAGAGTTTGTAGAAGAAAAGTTTGAAGCCAGCAGAGCTTGGTTCATGAAGTTTAAGGAAAGATGCTAACTCCATAACATAAAAGTGCAAGGTGAGGGAAGCAAGCGCTGATGCAGAAGCTGCAGCAAGTTGTCCAGAAGATCCAGCTAAGATAATCAATGAAGACGGCTACACTGAACAACAGATTTTTAGTGTAGATGAAACAGCCTTACATTGGAAGATGCCATCTCAGACTTTCATAGCTAGAGAGGAGAAGCCAATTGCTGATTTCAAAGCTTCAGAGGACAGATTGACTCTCTTGTTAGGGGATAATGCAGCTGGTGCTTCAGAGTTGAAGCCACTGTTCATTTATCTTTCTGAAAATCCTATGTCCCTTAAGAATTATGCTAAATCCACTCTCTATGTGATTTATAAATGGCACAACAAAGCCTGGGTGATGGCACATCTCTTTACAATATTGGTTATTGAATATTTTAAGCCCACTGTTGAAACCTACTGCTCAGAAAAAAGATATTTTTCAAATTATTACTGCTCATTGACAATGTACCTGGTCACCCAAGAGCTCTGTGAAGATGTATAATAAGATTAATGTTGCTTTCTTGCCTGTTAACACAATGTCCATTCTGCAGCCTATGGATCAAGTAGTAATTTTGACTTTCAAGTCTAATTATTTAAGAAATACATTTCATAAGGCTATAGCTGCAATAGATAGTAATCCCTCCGATGGATCTAGGCCAAGTCCATTGAAAACCTTCTGGAAATAATTCACTATTCTAGATGCCATTAAGAACATTTGTGATTCATGGGAATAGGTCAAAATATCAACATTAATAAGAGCATGGAAGAAGTTAATTCCAACCCTTATGGATTGCTTGGAAGGACTCAAACCTTCAGTGGAAGAAGTAAACTGAAAATGTGATAGAAATAGCAAGAGCAGTGGAATTAGAAGTGGAGCCTGAAGGTGTGACTGAATTGCTGCAATCTCAGATAAAGCTTTAATGGATGAGGAGTTACTTCTTATGGATGTGCTAAGAAAGTGATTTCTTGACATGGAATCTACTGCTGGTGAAGACGGCTATCAAGGTTGTTGAAATGACAACAAAAGTTTTTTAATATCACATAAATTTACTTGATAAAGTAGTGGTAGGGTATGAGAGGATTACCCCAATTTTGAAAGAAGTTCTGTGGGTAATGCTATCAAACAGCATCGCATGCTGTAGAGAAATCATTTATGAAAGGAAGACTCAATCTGTGTGGCAGACTTCATTGTGTCTTATTTTAAGAAATTTCCACAGCCACCCAACCTTCAGCAACCACCACCCTGGTCAGTCAGTAGCCGTGAACATCAAGGCAACACTCTCCACCAGCAAAAAGATTGACTTGCTGGAGGCTCAGAAGATGGTTAGCATTTTTAGCAATAAAGTACTTTTTAATTAGGGTATGTACATTGTTTTTTTAGACATAATGCTAGTGCACACTTAACAGACTATAGTGTAATGTAAACATAACCTCTGCACGCACTGGGAAACCAAAAAATCCATGTGACACTTTATTGAGATATTCGCTTCATTGTGATGGTCTGCAACCAAACCCACAGTATCTGTGAAATACGCCTGTATGGTTGGAATTTTGCACATTTCACCTTGCTTCCCTGTTTTTCTCTGGTCAGCAAAATGAGTCTTTCTGAAGCCAATACGAGAGCATATGTTTGTTTCATTTTTCAAAAGAAATATTTATACTGGCCCACCTTGAACTTCTTTACAAGAAGTTTATAATAAAATCTTTGAAAGCCGTTTGCAGAACTAAAGTTATGTGTCAGTGATAAATAATAATCACCCTTTGTGTTTGACTCCCTCCTCATTGATCATACTGCAGGAGTATTAGGATCCTTCTACTCCAGTTCCTATTTACTTGCCAAATATTTAAATGAAAGGCATTTCTAAGGAAGGGTAACTGCACATAATTATGCTGTTTCATTTTAGGGCTATGGCCATAAAAAATAATTTCACTCCTGCAAAATGACAGAAATAATAGTCCTATTAATCTAAATAAAAAGGTAATATATTTTCTCTGGCTTTGTGATGTTTTAAAATAAAAACTAGAATGAATTTCTTTTAATCACTTTTATAAAGACTTTTAGTGTTACTTTGCACTCAACCTTTGATAGGACATGGATACTATATAATTTTAGGTTGTACAGTATTTTGCCATATTTTAAAGATTGATATAATATTTTTAAAATAATGGTATGAGTTATTACAAATATCAAAAAAAAATCAAAGTAAAATGCCAGTAAAATCCAACAAAAACCCAAAGTGCCTAACATATTTATCCATTAGTAAATAAAAGCTCAGGAAAGGCAAAATTCTTAATGTGACCCTGTAAAGTAATTGACAGTTTTTAGCTATTAAAATTGTGGGTTTTGCATTTATATTCTTTTAAAAATTTTTTATTTTTATTTTTTTAACATCTTTATTGGGATATAATTGCTTTACAATGGTGTGTTAGTTTCTGCTTTATAACGAAGTGAATCAGTTATACATATACATATGTTCCCATATGTCTTCCCTCTTGCATCTCCCTCCCTCCCACTCTCCCTATCCCACTCCTCCAGGTGGTCACAAAGCACCGATCTGATCTCCCTGTGCCATGAGGCTGCTTCCCACTAGCTATCTACCTTACTACGTAGAGTGACCTGTGCTCGCACACAGGCCCCTTGGTGGCAGCAGCAGCAGCCCTAGCGTCTCCTGCCCGTCTCTGGGGTTCGCGCTTTTAGCTGCGGCTCGCGCCCGTCTCTGGAGTTCCTTTAAGCAGCGCTCTGAAACCCCTCTCCTCGCGCACCAGGAAACAAAGAGGGAAGAAAAAGTCTCTTGCCTCTTCGGCAGGTGCATACTTTTCCCGGACTCCCACCCGGCTAGCCGTGGTGCACTCACCCCTTCAGGCTATGTTCAAGCCGCCAACCCCAGTCCTGTCCCTGCGCTCCGTCCGAAACCGACAAGCCTCTCGGGCTGGTGAGTGCCGGTCGGCACCGATCCTCTGTGCGGGAATCTCCCCGCTTTGCCCTCCGCACCCGTCGCTGTGCACTTCTCCGCAGTCCCGAAGCTCCCCCCTCCGCCTCCCGCAGTCTCCGCCCGCGAAGGGGCTTCGTAGTGTGTGGAAACGTTTCCTCCTTCACAGCTCCCTCCCACTGGTGCAGGTGCCGTCCTTATTCTTTTGTCTCTGTTTTTTCTTTTTTTCTTTTGCCCTACCCAGGTATGTGGGGAGTTTCTTGCCTTTTGGGAGGTCTGAGGTCTTCTGCCAGCCTTCAGTAGGTGTTCTGTAGGAGTTGTTTCACGTGTAGATGTATTTCTGGTGTATCCGTGGGGAGGAAGGTGATCTCTGCCTCTTACTCTTCCGCCATCTTTAAGGTCCCCCCGCATTTATATTCTTAATTAAAATATTTAAATGATATGCAACATGCATAAACAGTGCAAGTATGATGAGATAGTAAGCTACATTATAAACTTGTAACAAGGCAGGAGATATCTTATTTTACCTGTGTGTCATAAGCAATAGGTTGATTATAGATACTTACCATAAACCACCAAAATAACATAATAGCAACACTTCTTTCTACTCACTGAAAAAAAAAGTGTAGTAGTGTCAGAAAAAGTCTTTTAAGATACATATTTTAATAAGAAATACATTCAGTAAAGTATGATATTGAGAACCAAGGAATTTAGAAATTTAAAAAGTCAAGTTTTTTTCATTTCTTCCCTAAAATATTTCTACTAAATTTTCAAAATTTGTTCACAGGAAATACTGCTTACAAACAGCACACATTTACTTTCTCCCTAATAAACATCTTTGATAAATATCTAGAACATCCAGGCAAAACACAGTAAAATATTGGTATTGTTAAAAAAAATCATGTTTTTGAGTGTCCAAAGAAGCAAAATAAAATTAAAATATCACGGTACAAATCATAATTATGGCAAAGCAAATGTGTGTGTAACAGGGAAACAAAGAAGTAATACATTAAACCACAGCTAGGTTAATAGCATGTCCTACATAATTAATACACCATTTGAGAAAATAATTTAACTAAAATACAGAAAAGGAGTAAAATTATCCATTACTTTAACATATTCATTTTTAATGTCATTTAATATTTTGTAAAATGTTGCAAATATTACACTTCTTTTTTTATGAGTGTGACAAATACAATTTTTGGATTACATACAGTTTATGTTTTTTTTCTCCTTTTGATCTTAGATATTTTCACTATGATACTGAGTTTTGAGTTTTGTTGCAGTCTCCACAATAAAGCTGAAAAGCTCTAAAAGGAATGTATAATACTGAGGCAGTGAGAGCGAGAGGTGAGAAGAGAGAAAGGAGGAAGAGCAGTTCTGAATCTCATGAACCTCAGTGGCAAACTTCTAGGAGCTGTTTACTCTCTTTTTAAATGAATTTCTGGCTGTCTTGCACCTTGCTGGCATGGACACATCCTTACTTGTTGTCTTTTGTCAACTGTGAAAATGACTAAACTGAAAACAACTTCTCCGGGAGACGTTATAGTGTCTGTTTCAAAGTGGACCACCCTCTCCACTAGCCTCCGTTGTGCTCACAGCAGGAGTATTAGGAAGGTCCAGCAGGCTTTGATCATGGAGTTTCTAGAAGTGAAATAGCCTAGTAAATTCTTTATTTGATCTGTATAAGCAGAAAAGATTAGGTCAAGTGAACAAAAGTCTAACAGGAGTCATAAAAACAGGGTCAGAGTTGCTCAATTAGTTAAATCTGAGTCAGTTTATAGACCCAGAAGCCCTTGAATAAAGGGAGGGCCAGATCTCCTTGAGGAAGGACTCTGTATGCTGCCAGCAATTTGTACTGTTAACTTTTCTCCTTTCCTTCCCCAAAGGAACCTATAGCCTTTTACCAGGGTAACTGTGCATTGAGGAAAAGGAAATAAACAGACCTTATGGGAACTGCTTGGACATTGGTTTTGAACTGACACTAATACTGGAGACCCAAAATGTCAGTGCGATATACCAGTCAGAGGAGAGGCTTCAGTCGGTCAATTAATCAGTGGAATTTTAGCTCAGGAGGTCCATCTCATCTTGGGTCCATTGTTCCTGAATGTATTGTGTCCTCAATTCCTAAATGCATAATTGGAAGAGACATATTGAGCAGCTGACAGAATTCCCACATTGGTTCCCTGAGCTGTGCTGTTTGGACTGTTATGGTGGAAAAGGCTAATGGGAAGCCCATAGAACCATCTCTGTCTAGGAAAATAGTAAACCAAAAATAATACCATATTCCTGGAGCGCTTACAGAGATTAGTGCCATCAAAAAGGACTTGAAGGATAGAGGGGTGGTGATTTCTACCACATCCCCCTGCAGTTCACCTATTTGGTCTGTACAGAAGACAGATGGCTCTTGAAGAGTTACAGTGGATTGTCATAGACTGAACCAGGTGGTGACTTCAGTCCAGCGGCTGTAACAGATGTGTTGTAATTGAGCAAATTAACACACCCCTGATTACCTGGTATGTAGTTCTTGAACTATGTAGCAGGCCAATGCCCTTTTCTCCCTTCCTATCACTAAGGTCCAGAAGTTTGTTTTCAGCTGGCAAAGCCAGCCATATAGCTTCACTGTTTTGTCTCGGGAGTATATCAGCTCTCCAGCTCTATGTCATAATTTAGTTTGTAGGGATCTTGATCACTTTTCCTTCCATCAGATATCACATTGGTCCATTCCACTGATGTTATTATGCTGATTGGATCTAGTGAGCAAGAAGTAGCAACTACTGTAGACTCATTGGTAAGACATTTGAAAGCTGGAGGATGGGAAATAAATCCAACAAAAATGTAAAGGGCTTTCTACCTCAGTGAAATTTCTAGGGGTCCAGTGGTATGGGGCATGCTGAGATATCTCTTCTAAGGTAAAGGATAAGTTGTTGCATCAGGCCTCTTCTACAACTGAAAAAAAGATGCAAAGCCTAGGCCTCTTTAGATTTTGGAGACAACATTTTTTTTTTTTTTTTCGGTATGGGGGCCTCTCACTGTTGCGGCCCCTCCCGTTGCGGAGCACAGGCTCCGGACGCACAGGCTCGGCGGCCATGGCTCATGGGCCCAGCCGCTCCGCGTCATGTGGGATCCTCCCGGACCGGGGCACGAACCCGTGTCCCCTGCATCAGCAGGCGGACTCTCAACCACTGCGCTGTCAGGGAAGCCCCAACATATTTTTTATTTGGGTGCGATACTCCAGTACATAATGAGTGTCTCAAAAAGCTGCTAGTTTTGAGTGTAGCCCAGAGTAGGAAAAGGTTCTGAAACAAGTCCAGGCTGTTGTACAAGCTGATCTGCTGCTCGGACCACTCTGCTAGCAGCAAAGACCAATACTGAGTCCCCAGTAAAGCACCATTCACTTGAGAGATCAGCCATCTACCTGGAAGCAGGTTGATTACATTGGGCAGCTTCCATCATGGAGGCGGCACTTTTTCTTTCTGGAATAGATACTGTGGATATGGATGTAATGTGTCTGCCCAAACTACTATCCATGGACTTACAAAATGCTTTATCCACTGTCATGGTATTCCATATAAAATTGCTTTATATATTAGAACTCCCTCCACAGCAAAAGAAGTGTGGCAATTAGCTCATGGAATTCACTGGTCTTGCTGTGTTCCTCACCACCCTGAAGCAACTGGCTTGATAGAATAGTGGAAAAGCCTTTTGAAGACTCATTACAGTGCCAGGTAGATGGCAGTAGATGATAAGTCTGGGGCAGTGCTCTCCACAAGGGCATATATTTTCTGAGTCATCATTCCATGTATGTTGCTGTTTCTCACATAGCCAGTATTCACAGGTTCTGTGGTCCTGTTCCTGTGACCTTATGCTTTCCTCTCCTAGAGGTCTTACTTCCAAACGGAGGAACACTTCCAAGGAGACACAGCAATGATTCCACTGAACTGGAAATTAAGACTGTTGCCCAGCCACTTTGGACTGCCCATTCCCTGAATCCACAGGCTTACTGTGCTGACTACCAAGGAGAAACTGGACTTGAACCCACAAATAGGCATAAGGGGGAGTACGTCTGGAGTATGGGCGATCCCTTAGTGTCCCTTATGACCTATGCATTAGGTCAATGGAAACCACAACAACCTAATCCAGATGGGACTACTAATGACCCAGACCCTTCAAGAATGAAGGTTTTGGTCACCCCACCAGGGGAAGAAACTGTAAACAGCTAAGGTGCTTGCTAAAGGCAATGGGAATATAGAATGAGTAGTTGAAAAAGGTTGTTACACATACCAGCTAAAATCGCATGACAAGTTACAGAAATAAGGACTGTAATTGTCATGAATATTTCTCCTTATTTTGTTACAAACATACTTGAATACATAAATGCTTATAAACTATCTTTTCTTCTTCCTACTCTGATCCTCTTATCATATAACATAAGGTGTATTAACTTTATATCATAGTATTTAATATTGTTCATTTTACTTCATGGTATTTAAGTTATAGGCTATCAAGAAGAAGAGTTAACATCACTCAAAATGATGTTTCCTCCTTTCTAGGAAAGAAGAGGAGGAGAAGTATGATATTAGGTGAAACTATGACCTTATTATTGCCTTTATTTAGAGGTTAATATGGGTTAAGGATTGTTGTGCCACATTGACAAGGTCCAGACTTGTGATGGTTAATTATATATGTTGATTTGAGTGGGCCACAGGATGCCCAGATATCTGGATAAATATTATTTCTGCGTGTGTCTCTAAGAGAGTTTCCCGAAGAGTTTAGCATTTGAACTGGTAGATTGAGTAAAGTGGATAGCCCTCCCCAAGCCAGTCCATTGAGGGCCTGGATAGACAAAAAGGTGGAGGAAGAGAGCATTTGCACCCTCTTTCTCTCTCACCCTGCCTTGTTATATAAGCTGGAACATCAGACTTTTCCTGCACTGCTCCTGGCTCTCAGGCCTTTGAACTGTCCCACTGGCTTTCCTGGGCTTCCAGCTTGCAGAAGGCAGATCATGGAAATTCTCAGCCTCCGTATGAGCCAGTTCCTTATAATAAACCTCATTTTAGGTACATATCCAATTGTTCTGTTTCCTTGGAGAACCCTGACTAATAGGGGTGTGTAAACATTCTTAACTCTTTGATCTTTGATCCTTTGAGTTATTTTCCTTATTAAACAGACCAATCCAAACACCCTCGTCCCACCAGCTCTTGACTTGAAGGAACCCCTGCCCCATGCTACTGCAGTAATATTAATTGAGTTGAAGCCAAGAATGTGCTGATTCCCACTAAGAAATGGGTGAAAAAGATATGCTGTCCTTTTGGGTTTTCAATGCATTGTCTCCTAATGCTGTATCAGACTGGTTACCAAATTCTCCCTATTTGTCTGATTTTTTGTTTGTTTGATTTTCACAAATGTGCAGTATTTTCAGATGATTTCTTTTTATAGTGTGTTTTCATGAACAGAGCATTCTGAACATCCTAATTATTTAAAAAACATTTTTGTGATAACATTTGCTTATGAAAAAATCATCAATTTCTAAGAAAATAAAATATTCCAAAAATGGAATAAATTTACCTCTCTCATTCCAGAGAGTTTACTGTTGGTCTGCAATTTAAAGTTGATCTCCCTTACAATGCCGGGATGCAGACTCAATAGAACTATTATAAATGATGTAACTATTTCAGGTAGTGATCTTTGAACACAAACATTGTTATTAATAGCCAGGAAGCCACGGATAATTTTAAATGTGGGGTGGGTCACAGAAGACTCAGAAAAGTGGCAGTCATGAATGTCATCAAGACTTATCTTTTTACCAGGAGGCTGATGTCATTTATTTTTCTCATTTGTGTTTCGGTCTTCTACTGAACCGAGAAGATTTTTGTGACCCTCTCAAAACTAGTTTCTTTCATAAATCCAAATCTTATTTCAAAATTTCACTTTACTAATTCATTTCCTTTCCTTTTCCTGGCAAGTGAGCCAGATCCACAGAACTGCTAATGGAACTCTCTGGGGTCTCATAAGAATTGTGATGAATTTAGTTCAACTCCTGTAATAACAAAAGAAAAACCTGAGAAAATGCAGTTTATTGATCAAATGAAATGCAGCCCTCCCAAAAGTATATTGTAGATGCAAAAATAATTTAAGGATCAAAGTCATTCTCTTATTTTGGCAATGCTGGATGGCTAACTTTTCACCACATTTCTCAGTAAAGCATTGGAATATAAAATGGATTTTACTTAAAACAATATTTAAATAATTAAAGTGGTTGACAGGTTGGTGGATGTGTTTTCTTTATGAAGTTAGCATACAAGGAACTCTATCAATAGGGCACATGTTCTGGGCTTATTCAGTAAGATAAGGTAACTTCTCTTAGTCATCTATAATTTCTCATGTATTTTACTCTAATAACAAATAAGAATACTTTAATAGGATTGTCTAGCTGGATCATCTCTGAAGCTTGTTAGATTTAATTTTGCATATATTTTATCCTTTGGCACATTTATATAAATTCTGTCTTTTACGTAAAATTAACATTTCCTCTGATCTTGAAAATGCATATGGTAATTTCTAAATAAGTCTAAAATTCAATAAATCTGTTATTTTATTTATAATATATATTTAACAATTTGAGAATCTATCAAACTGCCAAATTCTACAAGCAATGTATGAGAGTCTGGTTGCTCCATATTATCGATACCACTTACTATTCTCTTTTTGATTTTAGCCTTCCTAGTGTGTGTGAGATGGTATCTCATTGTATTGGGTTGGCCAAAAAATCCGTTAGGATTTTTCTGTAAGATGTTCCTTTCCCTAATGACTAATAATGCTTACCAACTGTTCATGTAGCTATTGACCATTTGCATATCTTCTTTGGAGAAATGTCTATTCAGAATTTGATAATTTTTCATTTCGGTTATTTGCCTTTGTATTTTTCTTTTTTTTTAATTTTAAATTTATTTTTGGCTGCGTTTTGCGTCTTCTTTGCTGAGTGTGGGCTCTCTAGTAGCGGGAGCTACTCTTCGTTGTGGTGCACAGGCTTTTCATTGTGATGGCTTCTCTTGTCGCAGAGCATGGGCTCTAGGGGTGTGGGCTTCAGTAGTTGTGGCACGCAGGCTCAGTAGTTGTGGCTCACGGGCTCTAGAGCACAGGCTCAGTAGTTGAGGCACACGGGTTTAGTTGCTCTGTGGCATATGGGGTCTTCCCAGACCAGGGATCGAACCCATGTCCCCTGCACTGGCAGGTGGATTCTTAACCACTGTGCCACCAGGGAAGTCCCCTTTGTATTGTTGAGTTGTAAGAGTTTTTATATATTCTGATCATATACATGATTTGAAAATATTTTCCTCATTATGTGTATTGTCTTTCAAAAGTTCTTGATGGTGTCCTTTGAAACACATACATTTTTACTTTTGATGAAGTCCAATTTATTTATTCTTTTGCCATTTGTACTTTTGGTGTCACATCTAAAAATCATTGTTTATTTCTGTGTTTTCTTCTAGGAATTTTATAGTTTTAGTTCTAAAATTTCAGTCTATGATCCATTTTAAGTTAGTATTTCAATATATACTATAAATTAGGGATCCAACTTCATTTTTTTGCATGTGGGTATTCACTTGTTGCCAGTATCATTTGTTGAAGAGACTATTATTTTCCCATTGATTTTTCTTGTTATCCTAATTAAAATTTAATTGATCATAAATGTAAAGATTTATTTCTGGATGCTCATTTCTATTCCATTGATCTATACGTCTTTCCTTTTTCATATTGTCTTTATTGTAGCTTTGTAGTATCTTTGAAATTGGGATATAATAATGATCCAACTTTATTCCTGTTTTTCATGATTGTTTTGGCTATTCTGGATCCTTGCATTTGCATAAAATTTTATCATCAGCTTGTCAATTCCCACACACACACACAAGATGCAGCTGGGATTTTGATAGGGATTATGTTGAATCTGTAGATCAATTTGAGATTATAGCCATTTTAAGATATTAACTATTTCAGTGCATGTACATAGGATTTCTTTCCATTCATTTAGGCTTTCTTTAATTTCCTTAATTTTGGAGGAGTTCTATGTACAAATTTTGGGCTTCTTTTCTTAATGTATTGTTTTATATATATATATATATATATATATATATATACACACACATACTTTTTCTTATTGCCACTATTATAAATTATATTATTTTCTTAATATCATCTTTTGAGTGTTCATTGCTAGTGTGTAGAAATACAAGAGATATCTGTGTATGGATCTTGTATCCTGAAACTTTGATATACTTACTTATTAGATATGATAGTTTATTGCGGTTATATAGTCCGTGGTGATTTGAGAACATACTTTGTGATTATTTTTATTGAGGATTTCTTCTATGTGATATATCATTTTTCTTTTCCTGTTTTTAAGAGTCTCTGTCTTAGGCTTCGAACAGTTTTACTGTGATGCATTTAAGTGTATTTCTCTTTGAGTTTTTCCTACATAGAGTGTTGAGTTTGTTAGATGTATAGATAAATGCTGTTCATTAGAATTGGTAAGTTTTCAGCTATTATTTCTTCAAATATCCTTTCTGTTCCCCTTCTCCCCCTTTCTGGGAAGTCCACTGTGGTCATGATGGTACACTTGATTATATATCTCTGAGAGGCTCTTTTCATTTTTTTGGGGGGGGAATGGTGACACAGTTTCTATTCCTCAGACTGAGTAATGGCAACTGACCTTTCTTCAGGTTCACTGATACTTTCTTCAGCCAGCTGATATCAGCTTTTGCCACTCTAGTGAATTTTTCATTTCCATTACTTTATTTTTCCCTCTAGAATTTTCATTTGTCTTTTTATCTTTTATTGATATTCCCTACATAATTCCTATGCTTTGCTTTAATTCTTTAGATATGACTTCCTTTAGTTCTTTGAAAGTATTTGTTTTTCTATTACCCATACTTTCCTATTTCTTTGCAAGTGTAGTATTTTTAAAAATTCAAATTAATGTAATGTGGCAACACTAGAAAGAAAATTCCACCCCCTCCCAGAGTTTTTCATTATTTGTTATGTTACTGTTTGTTGTTGTTGCCGCTATTGTTTACTGACTTTCCAGTGCTAATTTTTTAAAGTCTGTATTCTTTATCATGTGTGGCCATTAAAATCTGCTCAGTTAGCCTAGTGATCTGCTAGTGATTGGGCAGAGATTTTCTTAAATGCCTTAAACCAATAATTCTTTGAAACTTTTCCAAGACACTCTGTGTGTCTGTTGAGCACAATTTTAAGGTTTTATCAAACAATTTATAACTGTGCTTTAGATTTAACTTCCTGCTTACAGAGGCTCATGGTCAGCCTGAGATGAGAGATTAAGTCTTCTCAGATCTCTCCTAGGCATGGGAAACTTGTAAATATGTGTGTGGCCTTTTAGATTCCCAGGAATATGTTGAAATTTTCAGAGGCTCCTATAGACATCTCATTCCCAAGTTTTTCATTTTAAGTTTTTTGGTCAACCTGGTTTTAGCCACAACTAGTATCTTCACCTCAGGAAGATGCAGTATTGAACAATTGCTGCTAATTGTTTACATGAAACATTCTGGAAATATGGGTGTTTGCTTAGTATGGGCTCTGAGTCAAATCAAAGGCAAACCCTGATTTTCCAGGAATCTGCCAGAGAGGTTAAACACTTACCATTTTTCTGGGGATGGGGCTTTGTGAGAGATCAAACATGTTCTGATCTCCTTATTGTAGTCAGACATTATTTTTATACTTTTTATGGGTTTCATGTAGATGCTGTTTGCTTTCATGGCTACCTCAGAGCTGGGGAGGAGGGGATAATAATATTTCAAGTTAAACCATCACAAAGTTTATTGGTCCTACTGAAATTATGCCATTTTTCTTGAGTAAACACTTATTGTTGCAAATTTTAGTTAATTTACAGAGTTATGAAAAAATTGATTTTGACTATTTTTTCACTTCTTTTTTTTATAAAGGAGTAGATATTTACAGTTCTTTCCTCTGCCATTCTGGAAATACTTCCCTGTCTATTTAAATTTATATTTAAATTAAATATAATTAAAATTTCAGTTCCTATGTCACACTACTTACTTTTAAACTACTTGATAGTCACATGGGACTGGTGGTTACCTTATTGGACAGTGAGGATATGGATCATTTTTTATTACCACAGAACTTTTTATTAGGGCTGTTGGTTTCTCATTAAGTGATTGTATAATAACCTGTCAGTCCTTTCTGAGTAGTTACTTATTATCCTGAGCTGCCAGGTCTACTAATATCTGGGTTTCTCACTTGACTGGTCAGGGCAACCATACAACTAACTTTAAGTTGTTTCTGACAAGCAACAGAGATAGAATGTAAACTCCAAAAGTTGCTTTGTAAAGTAATTTGGCTACCCTTGAGCATTCATATTATTGTGGTCTTGAAATAAAAGTCCACTGAAATCTGATTTTAAAAGACCTTGAGTGCAAAAATTAGGAGTTCAAGCGTATAATTCTTATTTGCCAGTTCATAATGATAGGTAATCATTAGTGGTAAACTATTGTGTTGTATTCAAAGAGATCTCATGCTACATTAAAGCTTCATAGAATATTCCATGATTCATAGATGTTTTCTTCATGCATGGCAAGGGTAAATGGTGTGATATTTGCTACTTGCTAGTTATATTCAAAGTGTGCTATACACAGTTGGGAGAAATCACAGGGTTCTCTTAAATTTTCAAAGGCTTTTGATATTAATAATCTCATTTTATCTTCATAGCAACTTTGAAACTGGTTGTATTTTCACACTGACGGAGAGGTTAATTAGCTAGCACATGAATGTAGAATTACATATGGGGGGAAGTTGTTTTGTAGCATATGTTTGCTAGCTTCTGGCCTTTTAAATATAAAATACAGCACATTGCATAATTTGATACATGCAGCTTAGAATAATGTTATATTTCCATGATTCTAAGTTGACATATACTCAAATATCCACCATTATTTTAATAACAATTTGTATCAAGTCCCTCATTATTTAGAGACTTAGAATCCTTATTCACATCACTTGGAAGATACATCCAGATTTCAGAAACAGTAAATACAAAAAGAATGTGAAAACGTAATCTAAAATACTAGCAATTTTCAAAGTCAAGGAGATAACTAAAAAACAAATATTCTCTTTTTCCTGATCATGATCAAAATTGTATTTTCATGTTGTGCCAGTTGAATTCTCTGGGAAGCAGACAGGAACATTTTTAAGGAGTTCAAAACTTTTATCGGGTAGTAACACCTATGAAAGAAGGACAATTAGGCAGGAAGAGTCATGTCATTACATGGACATGATGAAGTGATTGCCAGCTCATTGGGGAGCTCTAGAGCAAGAATTACCTGTTAGAGTAGTCTTGCCTTGGGTAGAAATGACCAGGCCTTCGTGGCACCACCTTGCTCAGTCATTAGCCAGGGGCCATCCTTGGAAGAGTGTAACCTTAGCTCAAAAATGAGGCCACCTGTGAAGAAGCAAACAGCTAGAGACTGCCTGGTAGCCACACTCCTGGAAACTGGACAATGAAAGAGGATCTTGAAGGAGGACCTGAGTGATGCATCTCCATGTCTGCCATGCACATATGTCACAAAATCAGTATTTTTTTTTTAAATCAGTATTTTTAAGCACACATAAATCATCATGCTGTGGAATTTTCATATTCTATATAATTATAACTATCCAAGCAATTTATCACAATATGTGCTTCTGTGATTACAGATCATAAAAATGATCATTCTCTGGCAGGGATTTTCTACAAACTCTAAATAAATAGGTGTTTATGTATTTTCAACCTGATGTTAATTATTTAAATGTTTGAATCTTTTCAACTTTGGTCAGAGAATTTAATTTATATCCAGTAGGTCATATTCCGTAAGAAAAACTGGAGATAAAGTAGCAGAAATTAACATATTTCAATAAATCTAAGCCATTACTGATCATGAGATGCAGAATTATGTGCTACTAAAGAAAATGGCCAATTAAACAATGATGCAATTCTGTCTTGTGACATTCGTTATAAGATGTAATGAGATTTCAGAGGTGTCAAAATGTGAAAAAATATATATTACAGAATCATAGAAATGTGATTCTTTTGTTATATTTCCGTTGGTGGCTTTGTCTGGACATTCTTCTGCCTAGAAGAAGCACAGTGATGTACTGGAGAGTCTGGCTTAGGTATGTTCCAGAACTGCTGACTCTTCTCCTCTTCTCCTCCTACTACACTTTCCCTTTCTCTTCTTTTCCTGCTTCTCATTTTGTGAAGTCTTGGCCACTCTAAGTCCTCTGTTATTAGTCAGCATAGGCTAATGTCTCAATAGCTTTATAAATAAAGATTTGCTTCTCAGTCACTCATAAATATCTATGGCATGAGTTGGGGCTATGTTCAACATAAGTCATTTAGTGACCCAAGGCTGATAGAGACGCTACCATCTTGTGATGGAGACATCTTAACATACGGCTTCCAGAGGCAGACGGGATTTCTCTTCTGTCTCAGCCAAGAAGACAAAACGTTACTTCAGTTTACATTTGATTATTAAAACTAGTCACGTGGCTGCACCTAACAGCAAAGGGCCTAAGAGTTATACGTTTTTGTGTGTCAGTAAGGGAAGAAGAATTGGAAGAGGTGTATTTACAGTCTCTACCACAACTTGTAACATCATTATAACTCATTTCCATCTCATTATAATAATAGAATAGTGTCTTCCAGAGCCTTCATGCCTCAGAAGATATGAATAACACTGATTCCACACAGCTGGTCTCCTCTAGAAACTTGTGGCTAATTCACCCATTTGAAACACACCACTGAAGTCTGCTCTTACATTGTTATTTTGTTGATCAGTACTTTCAGTTCTTGGTACATTTCCTGTCCTTTCAAAGCTATCACACTTATAGTTTCCTCATTTAACCCAGAAAAGATAAAAACATATATATATAATTTATAAAGTATGTTTATTAATAGATATCCGTCTCCCCCATTACATATTAAAGTAAAAAAAGAATCATTTCTCATCTTTTCACAAAATAGTTAAAATACTTTAGTCCTCTCTTACATTTTCTTATATTTTTGTCATACTCGTAACTGTTGATACTACAGTTATTGATATTGCTCCCACATCTAATTTACCCTTTCCTAATAGTCTCCTGGTTGAAACTGAATCTAGTGTACAATTATATTCTTATTAAAAAAAAAACACTTAAATCAACCTCTTCTACGTCTCTGTCCAATCTCAACTTGCTAATTGAGGTGGTTACATTTGGTGTTGACCAAATCTGGAGTGTAATAATTACGTAATTCAGGTTGATCAGTACATAATATACAAATTGGATTGTACTGTGGTATATTACAGGACACTCCCTCTAACATATTAATCCACAAATAGTTAAAAATTGGTCTTAACTCAGTGGCTGTAATGGACTTACTACCCTATCACTAATCCTGTGACCTATAAATTATGATTGTGGTGAAATTTTATATATATATATATATATATATATATATATATTTATATTCTGTTACATTACCAATGTTTTCTACTGTAACCATCAATTTCTAAAATATAATTTTGTACCTTTAACTTAATGGATAAGTGAGCAGGAAAACTGGCATGTGTTAATGTGACCTTTCTGCCATACTATTGCCTTAAACAATGGACTGAATTCTATCTTACTGCATTATCTTTTGTGGCTTGGTTGGCTGCCTTTAAAAAAATGAGAACAATAAAGATAGACAGGTAAGTCTCTCTGAGCTAGTAGTAAAACTCCTATAATTCCTTCAGCAAAAATACCATCAAGTTTTAACCAAAATGTGGCAAACAAATCATTTCAATTTGAGGATGAAATGGAAATTGTATATACCTCTTAACCTGTAATCACCAGTGACTAAAAGTCCAACCACTAAAGAAAACAAAAATAAAATAATAGCAATATTAAATCTTCATTCATATACACTAACAGTGTTAATATGAAAACTTTTGAAAGCAAGGGGCCTTTTTATTTGAATGCTTTGTTTTCACATATTGGTGAATTGAAACATAATGAATTATGAGGCCAGGCATATCTACATATTTTCAAATTCCAGATCCCAGAGTTGTATGTTTTAGGAAAGTTACTTAATCTCTTTTTTTTTTCCCTATGTTTTTATACCCTTTAACGTATAGTGTGGATAAGATCTAATTCAAACAGTTTTTGACAAGATAATTGGGAGATGTTTTGAAAAGAACAGACACAATGGCACAAAATCAGTTTTGGAGAAATTTCCCCTACTTGCTTCTGCATCCTACACTGGGATTTGGAATTTATGCCTAAGTTCATAATCCTTTAGCAACTGCATCTGTAGAACACTTTAGAGAAAGAAAAGACATGGGGTGGATCTTTGGACATATAGTAACTGGAGACAGAAGTTGACACAAGTTGTCCAACACAAAGAGGAATCATGTTGAAAAAGAAGCCTTGCAAAATACAGCACCCATAAAAGGAGCCAAAAGTTGAGATCTTGTTATTTTCAATATTTGAGCTTTGCTAATTATTACTCAGGTTTACTGGTGTGTATTAGCAATGCTGCTATATGCAAATGGAATTATATATTCATACGACTGTAAAATTTTGTCAAAATATACAAACCTCTTGACCTCTTAAGCAGAAATATCCATTCACGTAATTCTTGAATTCTGCAAGTTGTCACTGAGCACTGTTGTCTCAGGTAAACAAAATAAAGACTACAATGAGGTGTTAGAAGGTTGTACATTATATTTCAAAACTATCAGCCTTAGACATTGACGTCATGGGGACTCCAAAAAAATCACTTGTCATTTTCCTTAGCAATTTATTTTATTGAAAGGAGTGTTATACCATGGCCACGTGCCTTTATTCTGCACATCCGTTTTATGAGCAACAGGCAAATGGCAGTACTTTTGTTTCTCTAGTTGATATGGATGTATATGAAGTATCTCTTCAAATTTCTGCTATCCATGTATTTAGTGGGGTATAAAAAACAGATTGAGATATTAACTTGACTCATGTAAAACTTGTTCAATTGTGGTTTTTCTAAACCTGGAAATTAAGTTGAACACTTCAGAAATATTTTCATTACACCAGATGGAATAAGATAGTTTAATTATCCAGGAAAAGCTTTCATTGAAAAGCCCTCATTCTTCAGTGTCAAGTAACTGAAGTATTTGCTTATTTAGAAAAGATATTGTTTACAAAGACCTTATTTTATTGTGTTAGAAAAACATTATAGCACAGTTTTTGAGAGCACAGTTATTAATTTGGTTTGATAGGCCAGAATTCAATTCCTTATTGAATGAATTGGAGCATATTGCTTAAATTATCTATCAGTTTTCTCATCTTTAAAATGCAACTATTAAAAGGGTGTTTTTCTGTGGGAATCAAATTATATAATTTATTTAAAATGTTTAGCACATTTTTGGAACACTTTTGGTAAGGATTTGATAAGCAATAACTATTGATGTTTTTATATTATCAAGTACTTTATATTATCATTTATTTTATATTATCCATTTAGTTTTTAACCCATTTAAAGGGCCAAAATTCTGAATTAGTGTTAAAAATGGCTTCTGTAAATGAGTGAAGGTGATGATAATCGTTCTAATAAATTCTTAAATTTCATGTGCCCTTCGATCTTAAATGAGACAGAATTACCTTTTCTCTTTGCTCATTTTTTTTTAAGTGATAAACTTAATTAGACATGGTAATCCATGCCTTTGTAGGACAGGATTTGAAAGGACTGCATTCATCTTTTTACATACAAAATAAGGGAAATTTCTCATTCATTTAACCTTCTATTTGTTTATAGCATTTCTGTGACCCCATAAGCTTTTATTTCATGAGAAAAAGGATTAAAAACACAAACTCCTTAGAATAATACTCAGAGGCCTGTGGCTTCCTGTTCTGCACTGCTCAAATTCAGGGTCCTCTTTGTCAAGAGTCTCATCCTTCCTCCTACGGCCCTGGTGTTTATTGGAAATTATCTCAGCTTTCCCTCCAGAGAGGTATCTCAGATCCCCTAGACTAGATGACTCTACCTGACAAGTCTGGCTCTATAGCATTTAGGAGACCTGGAGCAGCAATGTCACTCTGTCCACTGAATCAACTGGCACTAGAGGCAAGAAAAGATTGTGATCAGGTAGTAAAAGTAATTAATTCATCTTATGGTATTTAACTTCATGATAGAAAGGCAAGAGCTCTGGCATTCAGGGTCTATGAGTTGTTACAGTGTATCTGATGCAATAAATGATAAATAAGTTTTGTAGTTATAAATTATCTTGAGTCCTACTTCCAGATATTGGTAAAGTGTTGTTATCTAGATGAATGTAATACAGCTTTAGTGTGACATTAATAAGTTTGGAAAACTATGTTTTTGAATGAATATGTGAAATATTAAATATTTGGAAGGCTATTAACAGGAAAATTCATGCTGTTCCATAATAGAAATGGGAAATGCATGAAAAAAAGTACTATGAACTGTAATTTCTACACAGTAACATTACTTGTCAATATTACAAAACAGCAGTTTCCTCAGAAAGGGGTCTCTAAGTTGTCTTTATTATTTTGACAGTGTTTTATTTTGTAAGTAATGATTATTATCCTTAGAATATTAACAATTGCCCATTGTGTAAGAATCAAAAAGAGAAAAGAGATCTCATTCTTTAAAAAAATGTAGTAGAGGAGAACGGACTTGAGGATATGGGGAGGGGGAAGGGTGAGTTTTGACAGGGCGAGAGAGAGTCATGGACATATACACACAAACAAACGTAGTAAGGTAGATAGCTGGGGGGAAGCAGCCGCAAGGCACAGGGATATTAGCTCGGTGCTTTGTGACAGCCTGGAAGGGTGGGATGGGGAGAGTGGGAGGGAGGGAGACGCAAGAGGGAAGACATATGGGATCATATGTATATGTATAGCTGATTCACTTTGTTATAAAGCAGAAACTAACACACCATTGTAAAGCAATTATACCCCAATAAAGATGTTTAAAAAAAAAAAAAAAAATTTAATAAACAAATGTTTACAGATGTAAAAAAAAAAAAAATGTAGTAGAATAATGATACTCCTCAATTTCTATTTTATTCATCTAAGATGATAAATGTTGCCTATTACAGATAAATCTATATAAGACTAGGGAAGAATGAGCTCATGGGGTCTATGGTGGTTATTTTGAGAATGAAAAAGTACCAACTATCACAATTTTATTTAGAAAAAGAGAAATATTTGCCCAGGGAAAGAACATTCAGGGGAGATTAAAAAACAAGACAAGAAATTTTGAACCCTACAGCAAAATATCTGAAAAGGCTGACATAGTTTTTCAATTATGAAATAAACTCCAAGAGCTATTTAATAATACTTATGCCTAAGGGAAATTAAAAGTAATAGAGCTGGATAGGTTTATTTAAAATTATTTATTTTATCCTGTTTACTTGTTTACAAATAGTTACTTATTTATAGATATTAACCCTCATGGTAATTTTGAACAAATGCAAGTTTTGATCATTCCTTACATTTTGAGGACTGCTGCCTTTTTATGAATCAAAAGACAGGACACACAAGCAGACAAGAGGCAAAGAAAAAAGCCATCATGGAAGAATTTTCAAAATGCTACTACCCAAGATGGTGAAACAGGTGCAATGTAGAAATGAGTCAAAATGAAATTAGTCTAGGATGGGTATTAAAAGTTATGGGTTCCTTGAAAAATTAAAGCCCTCCTCGGAATTACAAATGCAGTTAGTTACAACCGAGATCAACTGAACTAACTAAATTGTAGAAGGTATTATTAAAGCCATGCTTCATGCCGGTAGCATGGAAGTATGTATATTGTAATTTCATAAACCAAACTTTCAAAATAGCCTTCCCCAAAAGTTTATATAAACCAAACTCCCTTTTACACTTTAATATAATTTATAATTCCCAACTCAGGTTTCACCTTCTCCATAATAACTCTGATATGGAAGTGTTACAGGGAAGAAGCATGCATTGATGTTTGTTATCAAGGGCATCATCTAGAGATCCAATTTTTTCTCCTGAACTTTTCTCTGGACCCAGTCAAGACATCTAAGAAGGTGCCCCATAAGGGTGGGGGAAATAGATCCTGCTTAATGTCATAACTTCAAAAACCCACATCTGTCTATTAATGATGAGTCAAATACCAAGTTTACAAAATCCTATGTAGAATATGCAGAAGGTGAAAATTTCCAGGTTGATTTATCTTACTAAAAGGTATGCCCTAAAATGAAAATGAAATGCTAAGATTCTAAGGAACAAGAGAATTCAGATTATGTAAGCCAAAACCATAATTAAATAAATATTGGGTGTGAGAAAATAATAACAATATAAAAGGCATTGAACCAAAAAAATCAAGTAGAGAAGAAATGTAGGCCAAGATAGTGAACCACATATATGTGTTTTCCATTTTATCTAGGCTGCTGGACAGTTTACCTTAATTCTGTTCATGAAGATACCTTTTTAAATCTTTCCAACAAATTGTTCTTTAAATATGGTGAAAAGTAAATTTATTCACTAATAACTACAGTGCAAAATGTGGCTTGAACATTAAAACATTTGGCAGACATAATTATTTGCTTTGGTCTCTGCAGAAGAAATATTAGGACAGTCCCACTATGAAATTAAACATATTAATGATTCCTATATAAAGACCTAATGAGCTAATACCAGATTTGTGACCAATACAAAGAAAGACCTGTGGTATCTCAGACCAGTTGTTTTTATAAACTTATTTGCCAAACTAAATGTAGATAAATTACTGGGAATATGTGGCACTTGCCTAAGATATTTGAAAGCATGCCAAAGAGGAACTGTGTCTCTGTTAGTAAATTATGTAATCTGTTAGTAAATTATGTAATGTGTTAGTATTTCATGTGGCACATCTGGTGGACTGATTGCCTGTATTATTGCTATTGAAACATACTAGATTCTCTGAGTAATAATCTTCATTCCATGCTTAGAAACTTGCTGTTTCTATGATAAAGTATAGATTCCTCAATTGTAGGAGGTTGAGGGTGGGAGTTGAGAATTGGAGGAATATCTATTCAGGGAAGTCATCTGTGACTAGACTATCATTCTATGAGGATTGTGTTAGACAGGATTAAAGGCACAAGTAGAAAATATAGCTCTGCTTCTTGCAAAAAAATATACATATATAATATTTTTACAACAAAGTTTAATTTAAAAATTAAGGATTCATGAATTAGAGGAACTTCCTATTTCCAGATTTACGTGGTATGGGTTCATGCAGTCAGTGTTTATTCAGCATGCCACTATGTTCTTTGCATTGTTGTAGACACAGAATATACATGTAATAAGACTTAATGTCTTACCCTTAATAACCTCTCAGGTATTTTTTTAAGTAAAGATGAAAAGAAATAATAAGAGTATGTCAGGTGCTACAATTATGATATATACAAAGTTGCTAAAGGAAGATGAAAGTGGTTGTTCATAATGTATTCTAGACAAGGAACAGCTTTATAGAAATGGTGGAATTGGGAAGAGGAAAGACATTCTCCAGATAGAATTTAAAAAGGAGAACAGGAATTAAAAGCAGAGAAAACAGTATATACAAATGATGTAAAGAGTTTAGAAAAAGTTCGTCATATCTAGTATTAGGATATAATTAAGATGGGAAGACTGTTGGGATAGAGTCTATAGGAGCCTGGAGTTCTTAAATGCCACACTATAATGTTGTTGTTTTTAATGTTATCAATCAGTGATGGGCCTTTGAAAATTTTAAACATTTGAAGTAATATGATTAGATTGGTGTTTCAGAAGGATAAATCTTGAACAGCATAAAAAAAAAAAGTGTAGACCTGTGGTAGAGTCAGGGGTAGGAGTGTAGGCAGATGCGTAAAATGAAAGTGGAGAGACTGACAACTGTTTGGATGAGAAGGAAGTGAGAGGGAGGGATGAAGAGCACCTTTTTAATGACTAGCTGGATGACGATTGTGAAGTTACAAAAATCTTATATGTGTGTTTACTGAATCCCACAGCAATAAAGATGATGTGGGATTAAAGATGATAAGTTTGGTTTTTTGTAATAAGTTGACATGGAAAAATATATTAAATATTCAGGTATACATGTTAAACTGAAAGTACAACACACACATCCAATGATCAAGGACAAGTTCTGGACAGACATCATGAACTAAGTAATTTTATTGACTTACTGAAGTCATTTGAGTAAGAAGGTTCATTTAAAAATGTCTGGAGAGATGGCCAACAAACACATGAAAAGATGCTCAACATCACTAATTATTAGAGAGATTCAAATCAAAACTACAATGAGGTATCATCTCACATCGGTCAGAATGGCCATCATCAAAAAAATCTACAAACAATAAATGCTGGAGAGGATGTAAAGAAAAGCTTGAATTCCCTCACCTACAGTAAGCATTATTAGTTGCCTGCCTAGTAATGCTAGTATCGAAATGAAAGGATGTGCAGAGAGGAAGGAATTCCTTAAGCAATAATGAGAAAAGTCAGAAATTGTGTAGGAAAGTAGGGAGAAATGAGAGGTGCTTTGGAATCTAATGGAGAAGAGGTATGTTATGAGAATGAGATGCAAAAATTTGGAGACTTTCAATCTGAAGCTGGGATGATAATTATTCAATGTTTCAAAATATCTACTGAAGGTATTTGTATTTATAATTTAGATTTTTTTTACCACAAAATTTTCCAATGATCATACAAACCAAGATCACAATAGTCTTCAAAAGCCAGTGTTTCTAAAACAACTAATAATTAAAACCATATAAAGTGTTTGTTGAAGTGTTGATCTTCAGTCTCTGGAGATTATGGTTCAGCAGTTCTCTGTAAGACTCAGGAACCTGCAGCTGTAATGCACCCACAGAATTTCAATCGATTGATCAAGTTGTGAAAACACTATACTATACCATGGAGACTTATTATTTGTTGATTGGTGATCTATAAATATTTTTGAGCACATGAAGAGCGTGAAGATGAACACAATATGAACCAATATAGTAAGGTAGTATTTTTATAAAATAATATTTCTATAACTCTACATAATCTCTTACCACCCATTTGTGGTAAGCTGGCAAAAAGTAAATAGGTTGAAAATAGCCAATTCAATATGCTTCTGTACTTAAAAAGAAAAAAGAGTGGGGGAACCCATATAATGACACTGTCAACAACTTAATAAACACAATGCTCTTTTTAAAAAAATAATTTGTGCAATATCAGGATGCAGCTGCACCTGGAATTGTTTAGATCTTATCTATCAAAGTACGTAGAATGGAGCTGGAAAGTATACAGAGATGATAAGCTAAAATCAAGAAAAGCATAGTAGAAATGAGAAGGGGATGACTCTCCAATGAGGACAGGATGAAAAGATGAGGACTCTAGTCTCTGAAATAGCAACGCAAGAGAAATGTGGTTGAGTCCTATAATATAAAAGAATTGAGACAGGATCTCAAAACATGGAAGAGGCTAATTTATTACAATATTTACTACAACATATTACACAGCAGGTTGTAAACTCAGAAAATCATTTCCTCAGGAGAATAGTATGCATTGAAGTTATAGTTACAGGAAGACATGTTTAGAAACATTTGAGGGTGAAAGATCTACAGTGTGATTTCACACTGCTAATATGGAGGACATACCTGCATTCCTACCTAAAACCAAACTGTCTACTTGTCTCAGGTCCCATTTTCTTATTCTCTCAGGTTAGGGGCAATCCAACATTCTTCCTCCTGCATTATTTCTTTCCTATGTATATTTTATTTCCAGCAATATGTGACTATGTTATTATTTTGAATATCTTTTAAAAATCCACTTTTCTGAAAATTAACTTCCTTTACAATGTTATTTCATTTCTCTATGTCCCTTAACAGAAAATTTCTTGAGAAAAATTAGTAATAAGGAGAGCAGAAGGAAACTTTTAGAGGTGATGTATGTATATTTATGGTATAGATTGTGGTGATGGTTTCAAGGGTATATATACTTATCTCCAAATTCATCAAGTTGTATACATTAAATATGTACAGCTTTTTGTTTGTCAATCATACTTCAATAGAGTGATTTTAAACAAGGAAAAAATAGAGTTGTCATTATTCCTCTCCTTTTATTTTCTCAATGTTTAAAATAAACATCTAAATTGAAGTATAACATACATATAGAAAACTGAATATATCATGAGTGTTCAGCCCAATGCATTTTCACAAAGTGAACATAGAATTGTAACCACTTCCCAGATTAAGAAAAGCAAAACAAAACAAAACCCTGTCTCTGCCCCCAATAGCTCTGCTCTTGCACCATCCCAGTCACAACCCATCCTGCCTTTCCTTAAGGTAACTTTGTATTCCATGAATAAGTTTTTCTTTTTTTAATCATCATATGCATGGGATATTACAACAGTAGTTGTTGTTTTTCTATTATTTAGCCATTATAGAGATGTGTGATGACATCTCATTGCAGTTTTAATTTTTATTTCCATGTGATTAATGAGGTCTAGCAACTTTTCATAATTGTGTCAAATATAATTGAATTGTATAATTGAATTATACAATTCATAATTGTATTTGAATATTTTATCTTTTGAAGTACCCAGGTACTGTATGTCTTTTACTCATTTGTAATGACAGCTTATTTCTTTTTCTTGATTTATAGGCATTTCTATATATTCTGGATACAAGTCCTTTGTTAATGATAGTATCTGTATATGTCTTCAGTCTGTGGCTTGTCTTTGAATGTTTTGATGTTGTCTTTGGATAGATAAAGTTCTTAAATTTAATTAGGCCCATTGACCAAATATTCATAATCCTCTTTTTAAAAATCATTATAAAGGCATTTGTCTATGTTATCTTCTAGAATCTTTATTCCTATCTACAAAATTTATGGTTTTTCAATGCTGTATTTTTATTTTGAATAAATTTTATTCCCTAATTGCTTGTTGATAGTAAGTGGAAGTACACAGTTTTTGTATAGTTTGTTATATGTAATGACGTAAGCCTCTTGGAGGCTAAGGTTTTCATGAGCTGACGGTAATGACAGCAATATATATGTCTGTGTGAGGAAAAAGTATCTTGGAGGAGGCAAATTCCATCCACAGAGAAACCAGCTGTTGTTGCATCATTTTCTTCTCTGACTCCTCTTTTCATTGCCCATTTCTTCAGAAGTCAGTTTACTACATTGTTGTAAACGTTAAGAACAATCCTGTGTTTGGCCTATAGCAAACCCTCTTATAGACATCAACAGCAGAAAAAGCTGTTGTTATAGGTGATGCTGCCACTGATTAATCTTTCTGAATAGCTAGTGCTTTCTTTTTTTCATTAACGCATAGCAGAGACTCAATATCTATGCAAACTGTGCAACAAACAGTTCAGGTTGCAGTGGAACAGTATTTACTAATGAAAGATCTCTAACAAAGAAGACTCCTTGATGTGTAATTCAAAGATGACTGCTGAAAATTGCCCTGTTCTGTGAGATGCATACTTAAAGTACAAACTGTGCTATTGTTTTTTAGTTAGGCATGATATTATTTCATGAATATATTTTCATGGATTTAAAGATGGCGTATAAACTGTGTAAAGTTATACATAAAATGGGAGAAAAATCTAATTTCTATGAGCAGGGAAAACAGATCATGCTATGCAGTCACTGCTGGTGTTATAGTAATAGCCTGAGAAGACCCCTGCCACTCTAGCGAGAAACAAACAAGCAGCTCTTAAAAATTGAGTGTGGATCCCCTCCAAGATGAAACACTATAATTCAGTCTCCGGTGGCCTTGACCAAAAAGGAGGCAGACAATTACAAAGGAAACCAGAAAGGAAAATAAAAGAGCCATGGAATAATTCAAATACTTTGGAGACACACATGGAAAAAACAATACTTTATTCCTGCTTTGAAAATAAAATTCTATAACAAAATACCCTTTTATAGATACGCAGATATAGTTTTACCAAATTGTATCAGTTGCTTTCAATCTCTTATTCTTGTTTACAATGTGTACATACTTGCCTACTATGAAGTGTAAAGTATAAGAAGGGTTATGTTTGGATATAGAGATACATTTGGGACTTTATAGAAGAAAGGCGAGAAGTTTGAGTGGAAACAATAGGAGTTTGTTAACATAGCACCATCATTGTGTACCTAGCATGTGTCTAGCTCTTAGGTCCCTCGTTTAACCTTTACCCAAATCCTTTGGGTTATGTATTTCATCCTCATTCTACATATCAGGGTGTTAAGTGATATGTGAGGATCATGCACATTAGGTAACCAAAGTCAGAATCAACCCACATTGTCTGAATTCATATGTCCTTTTTCCACAATGCAAAAAAACTTTGTATTGTATGCATGTGATTTGATTACATTTACATATTAGATATTGGCCCTTTTTCCCCATTATATTGACACACATTCCTATTCCAAGTGCTTATCATTTTATTTCCTTTTTCTCCTTACCTCAGAAGATATATATTAGCATATAAACACAGGCCCCATAATACCAAATGATTTTAACTGATTAAAAGGAACCGATTTAAGGAGCAGGATTTGACGGAGGAAGATTATTTTTAACATGGGCATATTGTACTGATAGTGAAGTCCTAACCCATTTAGTCCTTTTATTCAGTGTACATGAAGGGTCACACGTGTAAGATGAAGAAGATTCAAGAATGAAATGTGTCCTTGAGTCACTTCTGGAAATGATACTGGCACTAAGATAAAATATTTCATAAATGAAAACAGGTATCATTTTCAGGATATGCTTTGCAGTTATAATTTTTGGGTTGACATAGAAAAGGCATGTAACATTTCCCTTTGATTGTGCTTATTTTCCTATAACTCTTGTACCCTTCTGTCAAAATGTTTTTTACTCATTTTTGCAAATCATGTCACAAAGGATGTAAAAAAATGTCCAAGATACATTATGAGTGTTGAATACTGAAAAGCATTTTCCTCCACTATTATTGTTTTCATACCAAATAATAGGGATCATAAAACTATATAAAGTAGTCACTATTAGAGAATTTTATATGAATAGAATTTTATTCCTTAATTCTAAAACTAATCACTTAACCACACAGATGTGTAGTCCTAATCGCTTACTGCGAAAAGAAGCAGTATAAGGTGCCAGTGTTGTTGCTTTAAGACTAATCTGGTAGCAATCTCACTGACCCATTGATTACTTCTCTTTAATATTTAAAAGAGAAGAGGGTGAATTTAACTGCAGTGATTGTTTGCTAAACCCTTTGATATTTTGAAAGACTGTGATCTATTATAAGGAATCATATGAGAAACAGATTTATTGGATCGTCTTCAATGTCCTAGATGTAATTAGTGAGTTGGGGACTGACCTCAACAGCTAGAGCAATATTTCTTTCTTTAGGGCTTCCAATCTCCTCTCTTCTGAAACATCAGCAGAAGTTATAAATTTTAGTCATTGTTTTCTGAGTGTCTGATGGATCCCTTCAAACCTGAGCCTCAATTCTCTGATGCTAGTGGAACGATTTAATAGTTAAAAAAATAAATACAAAGAGAAAAACGTGGTAAGTGTGACAGGATCAATGGGTTAGTCTAGATTCTTTTGATATATCACTAATGATAAACAATAATAGTGTTTTTCTCTCCTGATCCTTTCTGGAAATTTTTTTTACCTTATATAAAATCCCTATGCCTATATTTGTTCTTTAGTGGATAGGATGTTACATCATGAAATTCACAGATTCATACAATACTAAACCCTAACTTGCTTTTATAAATTTTTCCATTCTTTGGCATAAGAAACATTTCCCAATAGAACCAGACAGTACAAATTCTTCACAATAGGGTTCTAAGACCTGGAACCTCAGCATCTTGAGAGCATGTCAGTGTTGAATAAATGTCATATATTACCTTGAAGACAGTGAATTATCAAGGAAGGACTGGAGTGAGGGAGTAAAATAATCTGGTTAGAGGGCTATACCACTTTCTGTAGTATAAATCCTTTCTTAAAATAGCAAAATAACAGAGACTCTCAAATTATAGTAGCCATGTTGTTTAGTGTCCCTTATGAACATGATATAGAAACACAATTAGTTTCACATATGGCCCACTGTTTAGACTGTATTGATCTCATCTAATCCATTTTTCATTAAGAAAAATGAAACTGAAATTCAGAGTGCCCAAGTTACCTAGCTAGTCAATGGTAGAATTTGAGCTGGAATACTTATTTTCCAAATCCTGTTCTTGTGGTATTTGGTCTATTTATTTTGTAGATTGGATATGATAAAATGTGAAAAATATTAATGTGTTATAAATTAAAGTAATGTAATAATTATCTGTAGTCTATAATGCATTAACATGTTTAAGGATAAAGATGGGAACAAAGTAAGACTAATTTTTTAGTAATTCATGATAAATATGGTGGCTTAAAATAGGGGAATGGCAATGGGAGAGCAATTCTTAGGTTTAACAGTGCCCATCATATTGGATATAGATAGCAGTTATAGGGATAAAGAGAATGTATTGGTGTTCCAGTTTCTAACTTGGGCATTTGGAGCACTGCTAGCATGATTATTATAGATTTAGAATATGGGAGAAAGTTTGGTAGGAAACAGTTCATTTTGTATTTGCATCTGAGGTATGTATGTGAGTATCCAAGTACATTTGGATATCTAGATGTGAAGCTCAGGGAGAAAGATGTAGGCTTGCGATTTAAATTCATGTTTAATTGGTATATCAATTGTAATTGAATACAGAGATTGGGAGGATGAGATAATCACCATCTGAGACACATCAACTACAGTTTTCCCTTGCTATCCATGAGTGGGGAATGGTCCCAGGACTCCCCTCAGACACCAAAATCCACTCCACAGATGCTCAAGTGCTTTATGTAAAATGGCATAGTATTTGCTTATAACCTACACATATCCTCCCATATACTTTACATCATCTCTAGATAATACCTAGTACGATGTAAATGCTGTGTAGATAGTTGCCAGGTGCATGGCAAATTCAAGTTTTGCTTTTTGAAACTTTCTGGAATTTAAAAAGAAAATATTTTCAATCTGCAGTTGGTAGAGTCCACAGATGCAGAACCTGTAAATACAAAGTGCCAAATGTATAAAGTTCAGTGAGAAGCAGATATCAACAAAAAGGATCATAAGGCTTAAAGGTCAAAAACTAGCAAAGAAATGAAAATGAAAAGAAAAATCTTTCAAAAGAAGGTTGTATCCTGCAGTTTGCAGCTTAGAGACTGAATAAAAGAACTGAAAATTATGCATTTGCTTAATGATAAAATATATATTGGTGAATTTAATGAGAACATTTTCTGTGAAGTGGTTACAGAGAAGAAGCCAGGATGAGGTACACTGAGGTGTTAGCATGAGAACTAGAGACATTAATGAAGAAACCTTGTTGAATATATGTGGGCATGAAAATGAAGAAAGAAAGAGGGGGGTAGCAGACTGGTAATAGGGAGTTGAATGGATAGCCGTGGTAATGCATCTTGTGTACCTCCTGCTACCTGGAGCATAATTGGCAAAGGGCCCCAGGTTCTGAGCTTTGAAGTCCATCACAGCATTTACACAGCTCCTCCAAGCTTCGCCTTGTCAACGTGAGTGTGTCAGAAATACTAAAGCAGGCCATTCTGGAGAGGCAGGGGCAGACGCGGACTCGAGGACGCCCTGATGACTTTGTTCAATGTTTATTACATTGCACAACTTCCACCCAGCCTTCTCTCCTCTCCTTTACTAAGGATCAAACTGCATCCCTGTCTGACTGGTTCTCTCAGCCTTCCCTGGCTCTTTCCCCATTTCCTTTCCATTTCCTTTCACATAGTCTTTCCTCAAATAAAATCTTGGCATGCTTACTTCTTTGGGTCTGCACCTCGGAGCACCTGACAAACATATCAAGCAAGGGATATTTTTATGGTAAGTTTCACATTCATTTGGAGGTAGAGAGACTATGTAGGGAAAAAAGAATGAGAACATAGGAAATCTCTGTCCTATGGACTGAGAGTTACAGAAAACAAAGTTGCAAGTTTTGAGAAGGTAAGGAGCTAGGGAACAAGGGGAAGTTATGTTTGAGAGAAGACACATTGCAGTCCATATGGTGAGAAACTTCTGAGGAAGAAGAGGAAGCAGAAGGTTTTACTTATTAGGCTGTGATGAAGGAGAGGAAACTCGTAGCGTATAGACTTCCATTAGGGTTTTGTTTTTGTTTGTTTTTTTTGGGGGGGTAAGAACATTTAACATGACAGGTACCTTCTCAACAAATTTTTAAGTACAGAATGCAGTATTGTTAAGTAATAGGCACAACGTTGTACGGCACCTCTCTAGAACTTATTCATCTTGCATAAGTGAAACTTAGTTGTTGAAAACCAACTCCCCATTAATCCCTCCCTCCAGCCTCTGGCAACCACCATTCTACTCTCTGTTCCTGTGAGCTTTAGATACCTCATGGATAGAGACACGTAGGGTATTTGTTCTTCTGTGACTAGCTTATTTCACTTAGCAAATGCCCTCCAGATTCATCCATACTGTTGCATATGGCATTAGATTTTGAAAGAAACAGTTTCTAGCCAACTTCTAGTGGATACTGGTTTGTAATGATCAGGGCACCAGTGGCCAGCTGCTTGTGATCTTGCCATTCTGGCAAAGATCCTGCTCATCAGTTTCCCTCAAGTGTAAAACAGAGGCTGCTGTGTTCAAATGCCTGGTCTAGGATCTGATAGAGTTAAACAAATGACCACTGTAGACTCTGGCATGAGGAGGAAAGGACGGGCAGAATCTGCTGGTGGAGAGCCTCATGTTTAGGTTAAAGTGGAAATCTTACTGGTCAGAAGTGCTACAAATGCAGAGCTGTGTCTGCAGTTTTATGCAATATATTAACCCATTAGGATTAACATCAACAAAATTTAATAAACAATTCAAAGTGTATAAAAGGAGGCCTTGTCTTATTTGTATGGAATTGGAAGAAAATAGCAAAATATAACTCAGATGAAAACATAGCTGAAAATCTTTCAAATAAATAATATTCATATTTTTGAGGAAATTTTAGAATTGCTTGGGCCGAATGGATACTTAGGGAATCAGAGTTTTTGTTGAAAACTCTGTTGCTATCAGGTTGTGATGAATCAGCTGCTTTACCATTACTAGCACTAAAAGTGATCCAAGTTTAGAAAATTCAATACATAGGAACGCCTGACTTAGCCATTTTAAAACAAATATTTATGTTGCACTTTGTGGTAGGGGCTGTCAGGATGCAGCATGCATTGTGGAAACGTGAATCAGAAGCCTACAGATCCCAGGTCTAGAATAAGGAAAATGATGAAAAACTAGATGATGATAATAAAGTGTAATTTCATATTATAAAGGAGCATTAAATCATCAACTCTGAAGTATCTCCTGGTGATAGAAAGAGTGACTATGCTTTTGGGATGAGGGAAAAATTCAAATAAATAATTACATCCAGCTTTCTGTATGAATAATAAAGTAGAAATGTACATGAATGGGTGGGTTAATTTCAATAAAAATTTCAAAAAAAAAAATTTCAATAATGAAAACGAAAAGTACCCATATTCAACCCTTAATACCATAAGACATAAGTCTAATTTCTTACTAGCTCTATGTTTTTAAAGGAGGCCTTGTCTTGAGATAGCCTCATCCACCAGATGGCACACAGCAGAAACAAGAAGAACTACAGGGCTTCCCTGGTGGCGCAGTGGTTGGGAGTCCGCCTGCCGATGCAGGGGACGCGGGTTCGTGCCCCGGTCCGGGAAGATCCCACATGCCGCGCGGAGCGGCTGGGCCCGTGAGCCATGGCCGCTGGGCCTGCGCGTCCGGAGCCTGTGCTCCGCGGCGGGAGAGGCCACAGCAGTGAGAGGCCCGCGTACCGCAAAAAAAAAAAAAAGAAGAACTACAGTTCTGCAAGCTGTGGAAGGAAAACCACATTCACAGAAAGATAGACAAAATGAAAAGGCAGAGGACTTCCTACCAGATGAAGGAACAAGATAAAACCCCAGAAAAACAGCTAAATGAAGTGGAGGTAGGCAACCTTCCAGAAAAAGAATTCAGAATGATGATAGTGAAGATGATCCAGGACCTCGGAAAAAGAAGAGGCAAAGATTGAGAAGATGCAAGAAATTAAGTTTAACGAAGACCTAGAAGAAGTAAAGAATGAACAGAGATGACCAATACAATAACTGAAACGAAAAATACACTAGAAGGAATCAGTAGCAGAATAACTGAGGTAGAAAAACGGATAAGTGACCTGCAAGACAGAATGGTGGAATTCACTGCCATGGAAAAGAATAAAGGAAAAAGAATGAAAAGAAATGAAGACAGCCTAAGAGACCTCTGGGACAACATTAAATGCAACAACATTCACATTATAGGGGTCCCAGAAGGAGAAGAGAAAGAGAAAGGCCCCGAAAAAACATTGGAATAGATTATAGTCGAAAACTTCCTTAACATGGGAAAGGAAATAGCCACCCAAGTCCAGGAAGCACAGACAGTCCCAGGCAGGATAAACCCAAGGAGAAACACACCGTGACACATAGTAATCAAATTGACAAAAAATAACACAAAGAAAAATTATTGAAAGCAACAAGGGAAGAACGACAAATAACATACAAGGAAACTCCCATAAGGTAAACAGCTGATTTCTCAGCAGAAACTCTATAAGCCAGAAGGGAGTGGCACGAAATATTTAAAGTGATAAAAGGGAAGAACCTACAACCAGGATTACTCTACCCGGCAAGGATCTCATTCAGATTCAGCAGAGAAATCAAAAGCTTTACAGACAAGCAAAAGCTACGAGAATTCGGCACCACCAAACCAGCTCTACAACAAATGCTAAAGGAACTTCTCTAAGTGGGAAACACAAGAGAAGAAAAGGACCTACAAAAACAGACCCATAACAATTAAGAAATTGTTAATAGGAACATACATATTGATAATTACCTTAAATGTGAATGGATTAAATGCTCCAACCAAAAGACACAGGCTCGCTGAATGGATACAAAAACAGGACCCATCTATATGCTGTCTACAAGAGACCCACTCCAAACCTAGGGACACATACAGACTGAAAGTGAAGGGATAGAAAAAGATATTCCATGCAAATGGAAATGAAAGAAAGCTGGAGTAGGAATACTCACATCAGATAAAATAGATTTTAAAATAGAGAATGTTACAAGAGACAGGGAAGGATCATACATAATGATCAAGGGATCAATCCAGGAAGAAGATATAACAATTATAAATATATATGCACCCAAAATAGAAGCACCTCAATACATAAGGCAACTGCTAACAGCTATAAGAGGAAATTGACAGTAAAACAATAATACTGGGGGATTTTAACACCTCACTTACACCAACGGACAGATCATCCAGACAGAAAATTAATATGGAAACACAAGCTTTAAAAGACACAATAGACCAGATAGATTAAATTGATATTTATAGGACATTCCATCCAAAACCAACAGATTATACTTGCTTCTCAAGTGCACACGGAATATTCTCCAGGACAGATCACATCTTTGGTCACAAATCAAGCCTCGGTAAATATAAGAAAATTGAAATCACATTAGTCATCTTTTTCAACCACAATGCTATGAGGTTAGAAATCAATTACAGGAAAAAAAACATAAAAAAGCACAAACACATGGAGGCTAAACGATACGTTAGTAAATAACCAAGAAATCACTGAAGAAATCAAAGAGGAAATCAAAAATTACCTAGAGACAAATTACAATGAAAACACGATGATCCAAAAGCTATGGGGTGCAGCAAAAGCAGTTCTAAGACGGAAGTTTATAGCAATACAAGCCTACCTCAAGAAACAAGAAAAATCGCAAATACACAATCTAACATTACACCTAAAGGAGCTAGAGAAAGAAGAACACACAAAACCCAAAGTTAGGGCTTCCCTGGTGGCGCAGTGGTTGAGAGTCCACCTGCTGATGCAGGGGACATGGGTTCGTGCCCCTGTCCAGGAAGATCCCTCATGCCATGGAGCGGCTAGGCCCGTGAGCCATGGCTGCTGAGCCTGCGCGTCCGGAGCCTGTGCTCCACAATGGAAGAGGGCACAACAATGAGAGGCCCGCGTACTGCAAAACAAACAAACAAAAAAGACAATGGTTTTTAGATGTTTAAAATGGAATTATTTTAAAGGAATATTTTTTTAAATAAATGTTAATTTAAAAATACTACTAGTAGTATTTTAACTAATTAATTTTAACTAATATTATAATAATCAACACATTAGTGTTAATATTAGTTAAAATACTAATTACAATTATAAATTTATTCTTTAGAAATGTAAGAAACTAACCTTTATGGTAGCCAATAAATATATTTGTTTACTTTGTAAAGTGGTAAAAAAAAACTTTAAGAATGGAGAACCTTAACATTCAACACCTTGATTCAGTTATCCCTATTTGCCCATTTAAATTTCTAGTTATTGTACAAAATCATGTAAGAGTTTGTGACCCACTAGCTAGTGCCTAAGGTTTATATCATTCAGTTAAAATGTAAAGTATTGGGCTTCCCTGGTGGCGCAGCGGTTGAGAGTCCACCTGCTGATGCAGGGGACACGGGTTCGTGCCCCGGTCCGGGAAGATCCCACATGCTGCAGAGCGGCTGGGCCCGTGAGCCATGGCTGCTGAGCCTACGCATCCGGAGCCTGTGCTCCGCAACGGGAGAGGCCACAACAGTGAGAGGCCCGTGTACAGAAAAAGAAAAAAAAAAAGTATTTACATCTTACTTTGGCTATCTACTATTCCTAATTGATTATACCTTGAGAGTCATACAAGTTACATTCTAAACTGTATTTTAAAAATTGTGTACATTATTTATGAGACCAGATACATCTTATAGAAACTTGAAAATTCATACATCTATATACAGCTCCAACTTTAGTTCAGGTAGTGTGTGATATAAATGAGGAACAGAACATAGCACGACAGTATTTCAACTTTCTGAATAAATAAGTAAATCAAAAATCTAATGTTCATGGACTTCCCTGTTGGTGCAGTGGTTAAGAATCCGCCTGTCAATGCAGGGGACACAGGTTCGATCCCTGGTCCTGGAAGATCCCACATGCCGTGGAGCAACTAAGCCTGTGTGCCACAACTACTGAGCCTGCACTCTAGAGCCGATGAGCCACAACTACTGAGCCCGTGTGCCACAACTACTGAAGCCTGTGTGCCTAGAGCCCATGCTCCACAACAAGAGAAGCCACCACAATGAGAAATCCGCACACCGCAACAAAAAGTAGCCCTGCTCGCCGTAACTAGAGAAAGCCCATGTGTAGCGATGAAGACCCAGTGCAGCCAAATAAATAAATAAAATAAAATTATTCAAATAAATAAATAAATTAAAATCTTAAAAAATATCTAATGTTCGCATATATGATATCTAATGGATATGATATCACTAATGTCCACAGTAACAAGGTAAAAACAGAGTGTACCATAATCAACAAAATGTATGCCACATACTTAGGAAAATTATTGGTTATCTTGAATTCACCATCCTCTGTTTCCCGTATCGTTGAAAGACATTAATGAATTAATCTGAAGAGCTGTAACTTGTAAACTGCACGTTGTAGGAAATTAAAAATAGACTTTCATTTTACCAGAGGTGCTAGTAGATTCCATGATTTTAAAGTAACATTACAGAAATTCATTAGCTATTTTATTAAGTCTCTGTTAAGTGCGAAGAACAATACTAAGTTTTAGGGAATGCACAAACTATACACAAAATTATTTGTATCGAAGAAGTCACAGTCTAGGGGGAAAATACATATTTTTATTGTTTGAATTAAATATGAAAGGACACAGTGTCAAATTCGTTAAAACGGATTTTTTCTTTTGGTCATAAAAAACATCTGCCTGGCTCTATGAACGGCGTTAGTGAAGAAGACAAAAGAATTGGAAAATAATTTGATTCAGGGGTTGGCCTCACCCAAAAGCATAGTCAGCTGTCAAACGCAAAATGTGTATCCTGATAAATTCAGGAAAAAATTCAGTTGTCTTTTATTTGAGTATTATTTCCATTAAAAACTTACCTAGGGGCTTCCCTGGTGGCGCAGTGGTTGAGAGTCCACCTGCCGATGCAGGGGACACGGGTTCGTGCCCCGGTCCAGGAAGATCCCACATGCCCCAGAGCGGCTGGGCCCGTGAGCCATGGCGTCTGAGCCTGCGCGTCTGGAGCCTGTGCTCCGCAATGGGAGAGGCCACAACAGTGAGAGGCCTGCGTACCGCAAAAAGAAAAAAAAAAAAAACGTACCTAGAGTTGTAAATGTTTCTCTAAACTATGCCTAACTTCAAGAAAAATTACTTCTACTCGGAGTAATTTGAATTTCTTTTTTTCACTGCTGTCTCTGAACTGAAACATTTTAAATGCTGTGCTTTAGTTATTAGTTTTAAAGCTAGATATATATATATATTTGTGTATGCTATTACAATAAAATCCATGCAGGATAATTAACCGTTTGACACTATTTCCATTACTTATCATATTTGAGCCTTTTCCCATAAAAGCAAGAAAAAATTAAACCAAATTGATTCTTAATGGTGACAAATGACATTTTTTTTCAAAATTTTAATACTCAGATTTGAAAGGAAGAGGCATATGAAAGATGATGGTGTAATGAATATCTTTTGAATGTAGGGGGAAAGTACTGTTCTTTGCCTTTACTGATTTAGATCAGCATCTGTATATCCTTTACTATCTCCACAGCTAAATGATGGACATGGATGTATAGGTATTGTAAATGCATTTAACATTCCCAAGTACACCCATTTATTTGATTATTATAAGCATCTTGAGGTCTAGGTTTGCACCCAGAAGTGCTGCTATACTGACAAAACAGAATTTGCCTTTACGTTGTGAGACAGAATTTATTTGGGGTCACGTTGTTTTGTTTGGGGGTGTATATTGCTTTGCATATTCATTTCATTGGCTTTCCTGCTACAGCTATAATGCAGTACTGATACTAAATTTTCTGAATACAGAAGTAACCAGCTAAAAACTATATTAATTCCATTGTTAGCCCGTCACCTTTTATTTTTATTATCTAATTATTCATTTATTCATTCAGCAAGAATTTTTTTAACATTTCAGTTATTTTCATTGAAGTATAGTTCATGTACAATATTATGTTAGTTTCAAGTGTACAACATAGTAATTCGGCATTTAAATACATTACAAATAAATGATCACCATGATAAGTCTAGTAAACTTCTGTTCCCATACAAAGTTATTGCATTATTATTGGCCATATTCCTTATGCTGTGCATTACATCCCTGTGATTCATTCATTTCACAACTGGAAGTTTGTTCCTCTTAATCCCATTTACCTATTTCACCCAACCCCTCCATGCACCTCCCTTCTGGCAACCAGCAATTTGTTCTCTGTGTCTGTGAGTCTGCTTCTGAGTGCACATGTCTTTTCAAATTAGTGTTTTCATTTTTTTCAGTTAAATACCCAGAAATGGAATTGCTGAATCATATAGCAGTTCTATTTCTAATTTTTTGAGGAACTTCCTTACTGTTTTCCATGGTGGCTGTACAAATTTACATTCTCACCACAGCACATGAAGGTTCCCTTTTCTCTACATCTTTGCCTACATTTGTTTTATTTGTTGTCTTTTTGACGATAGACATTCTAACAGGTGTGAGATGATATATCATTGTAGTTTTGATTTGCATTTCCCTGATGATTAGTGATGTTGAGCATCTTTTCATGTGTCTGTTGGCCATCTGTGTGTCTCACTTGGAAAAATGTCTACTCAGGTCCTCTGCCCATTTTTTAATAAGATTGTATGCGTTTTTTGTTTGTTTTTTTGATATTGTGTTGTGTAAGTTCTTTATATATTTTGGATATCAACCCTTTATCAGCTGTATCATTTGGAAATATCTTCTCCCATTCGGTAGGTTGCCTTTTTGTTTTGTTGATGGTTTCTTTAGCTGTGCAAAAGCTTTTTAGTTTGATGTAGTCCTATTTGTTTGCTTTTACTTTTGTGTCCCGTGCCAGAGGAGACATATCCAGAAAAACATTGTGTAGACTGATGTCAGAGAGCATACTGTCTAAGTTTTCTTCTAAGAGTTTTATGGTTTCAGGTATTAAATTTAAGTCTTCAATCCATTCTGAGTTTATTTTTGTATATGGTGTGAAGAAGTGGTTCAGTTTCATTCTTTTGCATGTAGCTCTCCAGTTTTCTCAGCACCATTTACTGAAGAGGCTGCCTTTCCCCATTATATGTTCTTTCATCCTTTGTTGTAGATCAATTGTCCATATAAGTGTGGGTTCATTTTGAGGCTATCCTGTTCTGTTCTGATGTCTGTTTTCATGCCAGCACCATACTGTTTTGATTACTGTAGCTTTGTAGTATAGTTTTAAATCATGGAGCATGGTACCTCTGCTTTGTTCTTCTTTCTAAAGATTGCTTTGGCTATTTGGTGTCTTTTGTGGTTCCAGACAAATTTTATTATTTGTTTTAATTCTGTGAAAACTGCCATTAGTATTTTGATAAGGATAGCATTGAATGTATAGATTGATTTGGTAGTATGGACATTTATTTTTTTTTGTATGGACACTTTAACAATATTACTTCTTCCAATCCATGAGCATAGTATATTTTTCCATTTATTTGTGTCTTTCCTCAGTGTTGTATAGTTTGCAGAGTCACATCTTTCACCTCTTTGCTTAAATTTATTACTAGGTGTTCTATTTGATACAATTGTAAATAGATTACTTCCTTAATTTCTCTTTCTGTTAGTCCATTGTTAGTGTATAGCAGTAAAACAGATTTCTGTATACTACTTTTGTATACTGCAACTTTACTGAATTTATTTGTTATAATAATTTTTTTGTGTGGAGTCTTTAGAATTTTCTATATATAGTATCATGTCATCTGCGAACAGTGACAGTTTTACTTCTTCCTTTCCAATGTGGATGCCCTTTGTTTCTTTTTCTTGTCTGATTTCTGTGGCTAGGAATTTCAATACTATACGGAATAAAAGTGGCAAGAACGGGTAGCTCTGTCCTGTTCCTGATCTTAGAATAAATGCTTTCAGCTTTTCACCATTGAGTATGATGTTAGCTGTGGGTTTGTCATATACGGCCTTTATTATATTCATCTACATTCCCTCTATATCCACTTTGTTGAGAGTTTTTATCATAAATAGATGTTGAATTTTGTCAAGAGTTTTTTTCTCCATCTATTGAGATGATCGTCATCTGATTTTTATTCTTTGTTTTGTTAATGTCATTTATCATGTTGATCAATTTGCTGATACTGAACCATCCTTGCATCCCTAAATACATCCCACTTGATCATGGTCTATGATACATTTAAAGTATTGTTGAATTCAGTTTGTTAATATGTTGTTGACGTTTTTTGCATTAGGTTCATTAGGAATATCGACCTGTAATTTTCCTTTTTTGTTGTGTTTTTGTCTGGTTTTGATATTAGGGTAATGCTGGCCTCATAGAGTAAATTTGAAAGCAGTCTTAAAAGAGGATATTTTGTGTATAGCATTTAAAAATGTGTTATTAATTCTACTGCTAGGGATTTATATATTTGTTTCATGAAGCATTTGAAATTTGTTCTTTGTCCTAAGACAAATAAAGTGCACTTTTTATGATAATCCATACAGCAACTCAGATATTAAGATTAACAAAAAAAGAAACAGAAAAGATCAAAACCCAAATGCTGAAGTTTTTCAGGAGCATTGATTAATAAATACTAGTATTATATAGCTACATGGCAATTACATATATATAGTGAAGTCCCTCCTAAAATTTAACTTTCTATAAAAGAACTGCAGAGTTGTCTAAATCACTTTCTAGGTGACCCAGTAAGCCATCTATTTGATTTCCACTTGGTTAGAAAATATGAGTTGATAGTACAGATCTTCCTCAACTTATGATGGGGTTACATCCTGGTTAACTCATTGTAAGTTGAAAATATCATTAAGTGGAAAATACATTTAATACACCTAACCTAATAACATAGTTTAGTGCAGCCTACCTTACCAGTGCTCAGACACTTATGTTAGCCTACAGTTGGTCAAAATCATCTATCAAAAGGTCTGTTTTATAATAAAGTATTGAATATCTCGTTTAATTTATTGGATGCTGTACACAAAGTGAAAAACAGAATGGCCATATGGGAATAGAATTGTTGTAAGTGTATCAGTTGTTTACCCTCGTGATTGCATGGCTGACTGGGAGCTGTGGCTTGATGCTGCCCTGCATCACAAGAGAGAATTGTACCACATATTGCTAGCCCAGGAAAAGATCAAAATTCAAAATTTGAATTACACTTTCTACTGTGAAGTCAAAAAATCATAAGTGAAAATCAGGGATTGTCTTTATGTAGGAAGTGCTGTATTAGGCATATATGGCAGTGAATCACTTTAATGTAGGTAGAACGAAAAAGCATTTTTAAAACGAAGTGTGATGGAGTTAAGCAACGGATGCTATGGGAGCATAAACGATGGTTATGTGGTCCAGCTTTGGGAGTGTGAAAGGGTCAGTGAAATATCAAACTTGAAAAGGAGTTATACAAGGCAAAGAGGGCAAGTTGAGGGAAGAGATGTTTAGGCATTAGCAGAGGTAGCAGGAGTTGGGAAGGAGCTCGCCTGGTGAATTTAAGCGCAGCTAGAAGCTTGGTATTTCTGGAACTTGGGTATAATACTTAGAGATGAGGTGAGAGTGAGTAAGCCAGAGAGGGAGGTGGTGACGTGATCATGAAGAGCTTCCATTTAAGATTAAATTAGGATTTACATGCAAAGGTATCGTCTCATGAAATAATTTTAAGTGGAAATGAGGAAAACTACATTTTTGAATGACTCTTCCAGAAGTTATGTGAAAATGTATTAATTGTGAGGGAATTTATATCACCTTTTGTCCTTTGATATCATCATGCTATTTTCTAACTATTTGTTTTATTCTCACCAAAACCTTTACCTACTAAGTCATAGTGCATAACTCCTTCCCACATCCTTTACTGGCATGGAAATGTGCTCACTTTGCATGTTTGGGTATGGAGGGTGACTCCTCCTGGTAAGGCAGATATATGCATATCCCTCCCTTCCCCTTTGTCCCATTTTCTCATTCTTTTCTGCTAAATCAAATAGAATGGTAGAATGGTATGACCCTCTTTGTATCTATTTTTACATGATTATTCAATTAAATATTGTTTGTTCCTCTATGGACAATGTTCTCATTTTTGTTCTGAGATTAAATCGTTTTAAGAAACTCTTTCTACATGTGCAACAGCACTTGGACTCTGCATTCTGTATTGGAGTTCACGAGAGACTGGTATCGTAAGTTGCTTTAAAATGTGACAGTGTGCTAAAGTTTTAGTCTAACATTAAATAAATCCTACATGGCTTTCCCCCTGGCCTGTGCCAGGAGTCTATATATAGAATGCGAAACAAAGAGAATCCCAGGTTCTTGCTAAAGAAATACATTTTGGAATTTAAAGAACACTGTACCAAGCTAATACGTGCAGAAAAGAAATGGGAAGAAGTCTAAAGCTCAGCTGAACAAATGTGAAGGGTAGAGGGATAGGTTGAGAACAATTGAAGAAGAAGGCAAAAAGATCTATACATGACCTAGAAAGAGCTGACCAATCTGTAACTCATCTAGGACTATAACCTATGTAACCTATCTCCAATATCTAGAAATAGAGAGTCAAAACTTCCAAATCAATAGGTTAGGCACTGCAGTGGAAGAGCCAGAAGATTCCAGCTGAAATACAACCCATCCCCTTGATGACAGGGAGCCCAGCAACAGTCATTATGTTGGAATTGGTCCAAGATATCCATCACTGTGTGGTCACATTTCTGCCTCTTCCACCAAAAGGTCCTCAGACCTTCAGTTTTCGCTATCTACAAAAAATATCTTACCCTTGCAGCAAGGAGCCTGGAGTGTATACTGTTTCAAGTTGCTTCCAGCACTGCTCTGAAATTGAGCTTTCTTTTTCAGTCTAACCAGTTGGATAAATATGTACGTGAACCCCTTTCCTGGGGCAAATGTCTCCTTGTCTTTTCTCCTTCAGATTCAAGGATTACTGAGAAAAGGAAGTCATTTTGTCTTAGATTTTTGCCCAGCGGTTCTTGTTCACAAGCTTTACTTCTGTTAACAGTTTTCTGAATTTCAACTCTTTTCTAATTATAGAGCTCTTTGAATAGGAACTGGAGAGCCCCTCCTATTCACATGCTATCAGATTCCAGTATATGTGTTAGTAATGTTAAAAAGAACTTCAGCTGTGCATTCTGAAGTCTAGTAACCTGAAATAAGGTCCAACAATTAATAAAAGCTAAACTGCTTTTGGAGTAAATGTTCTATATGAATTGAAATTTAACAAAAACACACACATAAATACTAACAGAACTATCACTGCAGTAATGATGAATTGATCATTTCCACTGTTTAACTGTATGTATTATGCATAGAAAAATGGATTTTTTCTTGTTCTTTTGTATAATGTGGGCAGTAGAAGTTCTCAGAGAAGCTGAACACACACACACACACACACACACACACACACACACACACACACACACACATACAAATTAATAATGAATGGTCTTAAGTTTGAGTTAAACCTGTAAATAACTTTACTCCAATCAAGCCCCTTTGGAACTTTGATTCATACTTGGAGATTGGTTCCAGGTTAAATACTGTAAAACATAATTTCAGAAAAACGGGTTATGTTTTTCCTTTAGAGCTTGGTTATCTTTTCTGTGGTCACACCCCTTTGAACCATCTGATCATTTGTCTTTTAGTTTTCTCCTAGTATTTCTCCCTCTTTTAAGTAAAGACAAATAAATAAACATACCTCCACAACCTTACTCTAATACAAAGGATGGCTAAACTTCTGATTTTGTTTCTTGCATGTCAAATCAATATTTTGGGTCCTGATCATTTTACATACTCTCCAGTGAGTTACTCCCACTTGCTCTTTCTGTTGTATGTTTGTGGGTGTGTGTGCTCAGTGAGGCTTAGAATTAAAGACTCTGTTCTACACAATGCATCCACTCTTATCAAGAGCCAAATTTTTATCATGCTTTGAACCCTCAGGGATCATTGACTTCGAAAGAATATATTATGTTGCAAAGTGGCTCCATACAGCTGTAGAGGAAGGCATAAAATTGGTCCCGAGAGACTAGTTTATTGATTCAGTGTGATGTTATTCTGCTGCATACATAAGCAGCTCTGTCTTTCTCTCCGGTGCATGAATGTTTGCGGGTGTTTTTGATCAGGCATACTTGGGCAAACAATTCTGGTATCCTTTCTGTAATTGTTCTCAGGCAATAGTAGAGATGGTATTATCAAAATAAAAACTCATTACTGTTTTAAGCTGAAGGCTGTTTTATGATTTTTGCTCCCTTTGAAGTACAAATAAGCGGTAAGTCAGATAAAAAGCATATCCACTGTGAATAGATGGCCAGTTCTCTAGGTGCCCTCCAAGCCAAAAGATTTCTAGCATATCAGTTTACTTGTTTAATTGTGGTAATTATCTGGGGGTCTCAGATACAAAGTAAAAATCACATTATAGAAAAACGAAAGGAAAGTGTATGATCATACACTTGTGTATGAATACCTGATCTACTTGTATATATACACAAGTAGATATAAAACATTCATCCTAATGTTCTCAAAGAAATCTGAATTCCTAGATATGGTTGCAGCTCTTTTAACCTTTCCCCTGAACAATCGAACTATGCAAAATAATTTGGGATTCGCATATTTCTGTACCCCCCTTTTTTTTTTTTTTTTTTTACAGAGTGTGTTTTATGTTTAAAAGGTACTAAGCAAAAAGATGAAACAAGGTTCTGAGGTCAAATATATTTGGGAAATTGAGGGATAAAAAATGTTAACCAAATTTATTAAGTACTTTGTAGAGCCTTCACTGCGGGACATTGTTCTGCCAAAATAGGATATAAAATGATTATCATTCCCCAAATATATTGACCATAGAACCAAAGCCACTCTGCTATCCCAGCCCAGTATCAAGTTGGCATTTTGCAGGATTATGTATACAGTATATGTTTATATTTAGTAAGGAGCATTTCATTTCGTTCATTTAAATTTCCCTTTACACATTTTTTAAATCTTTTTGTTAATTCCTCAAAAATGAGCACCACTCTTTACTGTCAAATATACTTAGGATTTTGCATTATTTGATAGTTTGGATTTGTACCAGTACATCAAGTTGGTGGCTTATCCAATGGGTAAAATGGAAGGTTTTCCAGCTCTAGACATTCAAATTTTTCTGGAATATTATCTATAGGCATAGGTACTGAGGCTAAAAGGTGGCAGCCTTAGTTGTAAATATAAGAGCAATATTTGCTAGAAATATTGAAAGACATTGATATTTTCATTTATGCCCTTATAATTACATGTTAATGATCATTACCTATTCTTTCTTCTGTTGGCAGTATATACTGGTATCCCATTAAATATTGCTTTTAGGAGGATTTTACTATTATTTAATCATGCTGGAAATTTATAGTAAATAAAGCACTCATTTTGACACACAGTGTATGTCAAAACATACATATATAGAAAAAACACATTGCAATGAGACAAAGATAGTCTTTAGTCCCAGTTTTCTTCAGCCTTATGAACTAGGTAGGCATTTGTCGTATCGTTGTTGCTTTTTACCAGTGTTTCTATAAAGAACCCAAGAAATAATAGGATAACAGAACAAATAAAGTTCTCTTAGTGGGTCAGATATACTCATAATTAGGAGATTTCCTCCTCTAGTTTTTGAATGTATACTGCATAATTTTCTGGAATCACACAATGTGAGCAGGGAAGCACTTTTCTGGAAAAAATGATGCAATATAAAACACCGTATGAAAAATGACTTGTATAGCACTTTTCCTACCTTCTGATTCATAAGAAAAGTAAGCATTAATATTTGATGGAAAGAACAGAAGAATTCTGTTTATTACAAAATTGTATAACTAGGTGGGAAATATGAAAAATAGTTATAATCCTGAATCTAGGAGGTTTTGTCAATGGTATGGGCAGAATTTTTGCTCATAATATATCCAATGTAAATATTTATCCACATTTACTAATCATGTTTCATTATTACAGTGTGTCAGATCTGTAAACTATTACATTATTTAGGTTATCACTTGAAAGAGGACTCAATAGTTTTATCAGAAAAGTAAAAGAAATAAAAACAAGCCCAATTTTACTTATCCCCTTGTATACTTCTCTGTGGCTATAAATACATAATTCCACAATGTATATAATTTCAATACATAAATAATAAAATATGTTAACAGGTGCCTTGGAACCCAAAAACTAAATAAAGATAGAGATAAAAACTGGATGTTTAGTGGCCTACAGACACAACTTAAGAATAAGAGAGATGGCTTCCAAACATGCGATGCTTTTCCTAGCTATGTGATTTTTGCTAATTTCAAAGTATATTTCTTTAGAAAATGAGCATATGCTTCAATTTTACATTTCTATTTTACATTTTCATCACAAAAATAATGGTAGTACATGAAAATATACTTTAAAATTTGTTGGAAAAAACTTAGAGATTACAGGCAAATTACCTAAATTAGAAATTGGTGAATTTAAATTTGCAAAAGCTCTTGGCAGAGCATGTCAAATAGATGCTGCTGTGCTACTGTGAATGTCTGCATATATGATTTGAAGACTAACATGAATATTTTACACTGATATCTATAGTTTGGAATTTTCTGCAAAATGATTATTATTGGTACTATCATAGTAATTCATTAGTAGTAGTAGAGGCAGAAGATGTATAATATGTCCATCTTTGCCTTTATTTACCATAAAACTGTGAGAACTCCTCGAAGATTGTCTTTCAATATTAGGGCCCATAAATCCAAATTAAGAGATATTTAAATGACCATATTTGGAATCTAATTTTAGTTTATGACTTAGCTATGTGCATAACTCATAGTTTAAGATCTCTTTCAGCCATACATGGATCATGGCTGCAAAAGTCTACTATTACAAAACAAATTAGGCAATAAATAGCTCAAAATATAAATATTAAATGTTACATGTCCTCCCCAAAGGTATCATGAACCTACTTGACATAGAAGAATAAGTTCTTTTTTTCTTGTGTGATTTCTTAAATAGAGGACTTCAATCATACCACAACCAATTCTATGTAATATACCTTGCAGTTATATTTCCATGTTAAGGACCAGTGCTTTTCCTTTGAAGGCCTTCACACCCCATGGAATATGCTAACAGCTATTTTTCACTGTTTTCTGCCTTGATCTGCAAATATATGTTTAAGCTGTTATTAGTTTCCATAAACTCAGATAAAATCAATTAGGATTTTGTCTTAGAAATAAAAAAAGCTTTCATGTTTGACTTAAAGAGGGTAACTGCAGTCTGTAGAGAATACAAACTGTACTGTTTTCCCAAAGTTCTCAAAAATATAAAAATAAGAAGGAATACTCTCTTCAGGAATATCCATATGTTCACAATAGTAGCATCAAGATAATTTGGAATAATCCTTTCTTATGAGAGAAATTTTCTTCAGTGGATTACTTTTAATAACAACCAAAATAGAGTATTTGAAATATAATTACATTAATAAAATGTCAATTTATAGAAATTATTACAAGATAATACCTGATGTATTAGTAGATGTATATTTGTAACTGATCATTTTACCTAATTCACACTGTTAAAAAAAATCTTGAAGTAGAATCCCATAAATCTGTAATGATTATATGTTTCTTGTAAAACAAAATGAGTCAGTTTTTCTTTAGGAAAAACTGACTGAATCCAGGAGCTATAAATAACTTCATCTACTCAGTATCATACATAATATGAAGACAGCCCGCTACAAAAAATATATATATATATAAAAGCAAAAAGAATGGGACTAGATTTGAGCAACAGATCTCAGCCAAATGAAAACTGCATTATTTACATTTTATGCCTTCTCATTAACATGAAGAAAATATGTGGAAGCCCATCCCGCAACCTATAATATTATCGCCTTCACTGAGCTAGAACCTCCATGCAATCTCATAAAATAAAGTACATAATGTTACGAAACAAATGGACTTTTCTTTTCATGCTTCCTGTATGTGCATACCATCCCCCCATCCAGAGCTGGGGTCTATGTTTCCCCAGTTGGGATGTAACTTGACTGCTCAGTATAATGGGTGAGAGTGACACCCTGGGACTTCCGAGGCTTGGTTTTTAGAAGCCTTGCATCTTTCCCCTAGACTTATTGGAGCACTCACTCTAGAGAAAGTAAGAGGTCCAACTACCCTGAGACCACCGTATGGTGAGAAGCACAAGCCACGTGGACAGACCCAGGATATGCCATGTGGAGAGAAAGAGAGACCTCAGAGAATTGGGGCACCAGACATTTGAATGAAGAGGTCATTCTGGAATTGTGTCCTCCAGCCCCAGATGCCCAGCTGTCAGTGCCCTGGGTCAGAGATAAACCACTCAGTCAAGATCTTCCTGAATTCTGACCCACATGTCATAAGCAAATCAAATAATTGTTGTGAGTCTCAAAGTCTTGAGGTAGCATGTTACCCAGAAATAATTAAATGGGACAATTTCCAATGCCATTTTCAGACGGCAGAGAACCCAGCACTATGAGCTTTTAATGCAGAAGAGAAGGGAGCATTTCCCTTTTTTTAATTTAATTTTATTTATTTGGGTTAGAGAATACATCAAGGAATCAGGTATTACTTTGACATATATTTTTATCTTGTTGCCTTGTTTTCCTGCATCATTTAGGTATAATAATTATAAAAGAGGCCCAGTGCCCTGTACTGACTCTGCTAATGTTTTCTTTATGACATGAAGGTCTTTCTTTGCCTTTTAGCTGGGCTCTGCAGGGACATTTCAATGAATTCTTAAGCTTCATTTTTACCCTCCCTTAAAGCCAGAGTTACAAGTGTGTCTCACAGACGGCTATGCTGAGCAACCAGGCACCTGCCAGGTTGCCGTGAGTCATTTCTTCAACGACAAAGCAGGTGGCTGCCCTGGAGGGGAATATTGAAAGGAATCTCAGTAATCATATCCTACTTGAGTTGCCTGCACACTGCTGACTCAACTGCTGGCTCTATCCAGAAGAAAACAAGGCAGGAGATAAAATATAAACTAAAAACAAACAAACGAAAAGAAAAAAATGTAATAAAATCACTGCCAAAACAATAGCCATTTTTTTTTTCTCTCAAAGAAGAATGACTTTTTGGCATGCGTGGTTTAAATGAAAATGCATAAAACAAATTATAAACAGAAAATCTTTACACTTTAGAGGACCTTGAATCTGGTGTTTCATCAGCAAACCTGATAGGAAAATTGCAATCACATAATCCTCAACTCCTTTCTTGTTTGCTAAATGAAATATCTAAGGCCAGAAGAGTTCTAGAAGTTCTGAATATGGTCTCAGGCCAAGAACTGAGTCCGGAATTTCCAGGCCACATAATTACCATGTGATTTGTTGCCAGCATCATTGCATAAAATTAGGAGATGTAATTTCTGAAAATACCTGAGAGCAGATAATGAGTGGAGGCATGTCATTCTCTATTTTTTAATCCCGTGGTGGATGAGCAGAGTTCCTTGCGTGGCATGTGGGTTCTTTTTAACAATCACCAGGGCCTATGAACATGTAAGTAGGCTTCTTAGACAAGATAGTAAGATGAGACACACATTCTTCTTTTAAAAAGGTGTGAAATTGTATGAAAAGAATGGAATTTCTGGGTAGATAATAAAAGAATACAGAGAAGATCAGAGAACCATGGTCCCCTAGATCACCTTACAGTAGAGGAAAAAGTACCATTTGTGTTGGTAGAGGCCATTGATAGGATTACATCCCCACCTGAGAGTAGGGAATGTGCCTGTGTCTGTGCTACAGACCTTCGATGTGGGAGTGAGGGAGAATAAGGAAAGGGAGTCCAGGTAAATCAGTTTGAAAGAACACCAGGACCATGAATAAAAGGCAGTATGGGTCAAAAATTTTCCACCATTGATGGTCTAAAAACAAAATGACAGAAAGCAGCCCTGCAATAATGAAATTGTTTTAATGTTTCCATGTTATATTTATCATTTCCTGACAAAATGGTTTTGCAGATCTGATCATGAACTCTTAATTTTCAAATTATTACATTTTTTAAATTGTATAAATTTAAGGTGTACAACTTGATATACATATACATCGTCATATAATCACCACCATCAAGCTAATTAACATGTACAGCACTTCACATGGTTAATTCTCCCCCATCTCCCCACCCACTGATGGTGAAAACACTTAAGATCTATTCTTTTAGCAAATTTCAAATATACAGTACAGTATCATTACCTGTAGTCACCATGTTATACATTAGATCTTCCAAACTTATTCACCTTGCACAACTAAAACTTTGTACCTTTTTACTATTATCTACCTATTTTCTCCTCCCCCAACCTCTGATAACCACCTTCTACTCTCTGCTTCTATGAGTTTGATAGTTTGCCATCACTTCTAAAACAAGATTGATCCTTACTGCTGAGATAAAAGCTTGTGTGACTATCTCCTGCCTTTCTTTACCCAGCCTTCTTCTACTCCTGTTCCTGCAAACCAGCCATACTGGCAAGCCCAACACCAGCTGATTTTCAGTCTCTTTCTGCTCAATACCTATACATACATTTACTATTCATTGCACCTAGATCACCCATTTAGTGTCCCATCATAGCTTCCTTTTGTCCATGCCCAATATATTACAACGTTACCCGTGTGAATTATTTTCTTGTTCTGTTTCAAAGCATCACCAACCCTCTCAGAATAGGTTAGCAACCGCCACACCCCAACACTCATGAGATGCTACTTTTTCTTATGATTTGTGTAAAAATCAATTTAATGTCTGTTTAATCCAGCTAGATTATAACTCCCATGAGGGTAGGGCTCATGTCTGTGATCTTAATTATTGTATCTGAAAGCCTGACATGAAGTCAGGAATAAAAACTTAATAAATATTGGTTAAATAATGAATTATAAAAATGAAAATCTTAAAATATATATTTCTAAGGCAACAACAAAAGATAAAAGGAGCCACTAAAGAAATGTGTTTCATTTCCATAACCAGTCTTAATTGTTTATAGCTTTAAAATACATATTTCTTTATCCTTCATTAATTATGAAGGTCATAAATAGTTTTTGCAAAACTTTAAGGAAGTACAGTCCAGTAGAACTTCTGCCATGATAGAAATAGTTTATGTTTGCACTACCGAACCTTTGAAATATGGCTAATGAGACTGAAAAACTTACTTTTAAATTTTATTTAATTATGATTAATTTAAATTTGAATAGTCACATAAGGGTAGTGGGTACAATATTGGACAGTCCAGCTAGGCAATACAGAAGTGTGTCTAATAAGTACCCCTTATTAGTTGCCTCTCTAAAGAGTAAAGGACAGAAGTCAGAATCTGTGGAAGCATTAGCAAGGAAGAACAACAGGAAAGTGGAAAGAGTGTCATCTCACTCTGAGAAAAAACTTTTGAGTTTTACGGTGCAAATTGTTGTATGGCCCCTTCATAGGGGCTAGTTCCTCTTCTCCTGTATCTTTGGTAGGTAGGGTGAATAAGTAACTTATTTTCAGATATTATATAGCAAGTATTAGATTTTGGTAGAATTTCATCAGGGTTTCTGCATATAATTACTAATAATTTCATTTAAATTATATTGGGGTATTCAAATGTGTATATTTAAATTCTTGGCTGTGCATTAGTTTTCTCACATTGTGGGCCAGCTCCATCCCATGTACTGTACTGCTAGATTCCCTCATTGCGGGGGCAAATGTCTGAACATAACACCCTGCACTTCTGTATATATTTTAAAACTTTGTCAACATACCATCGATTAGGGACGATTGTACCTCTGCATTAGGGCTTATTAAAATTCAACACAGGACATGTTTGCTCATGTAAAAATGTAGAAATAATATCCATCTACCGAGCCTGAATGCCGTGCTCAATTAAATGCCAGGCACAATCCCAGTGCATCTGCTGGGTACATGTTCTCGTCACAGCCTAATAGTCAATTGTGCAATGACAAATAAATGCATAACATATCATGTTAAGATAATTCTGTGTTTTTACAAAGTCTTAGCTGTTTTGAATTTTGAGCCTCTGTGCTTGAATCTTTATTTTTATCATGGAAAGTAAGCAGTTCCTTTGATATTGTTAGTGATCTAACTTGAAACAAAAATGTCTTCTTATTCTTTCAAGACGCTTTATCAGTTTAATTGAAGAGTGCAAGCCAGAGCCATTAAAAATGCGACTTCTTAGCCTTGTGAATCAGAATTTTCTCCATGGTTTACAAACCATAAAAGGTCAATCGGTTATATTACATTTTCCGTCATATGCAAGCCTGGATCTACATTTTTGTGTAAGAGCTAACGAATCTAATTTCTCTTGACAAACTCTTTAGTGTATAAATGTTGTGCCTTTAAATTTATAAACCAGATTTATTCCAATAAAATATCACTTTAAATGTATAAACTGTATTTATTTCAACAAAATATCACTTTTATATTTAGGGATTCCAATTTGTAGTGGGTATGAATGAGCTTTCCCCTCCAGCCTGGGATAGAAAATATTTGCAAATCACATGTCTGATAAAAGAGGAGTATCCAAAATATACAAAGAAATCCTTCAACTCAATAAGAAGATGACAAGCAGCCCAACTGAAAAATGGGCAAAGTATTTTCTTACTCATTTGACCAGACCTCCACTGTTATCATAAAGAAGTTATCGTAAAAAAGCCAGATGATGGCTTTTTTACGATAAAAGTGTTGGCAACATGTAGAGAAAATTGAACCTTTATACACTCCTGGTGGGAATGTAAAATGGTACAGCTGCTTTGGAAAAGACTGTGGCAGCTTCTTAAAAAGTTAAGTATAGACGTAATTCCATTCTTACGTCCACAAGAAATCAAAACATTTGTTTACACGAAGTCTTCTATGCAAGCATTGATACCATCATTATTCAGAAGAGCTGAAAACTGGAAACAATCCAAAAAATCTATCAACTGGTGACTAGATAAACAAAATGTGGTATATCTATACAATGAAACACAATTCTGAAATAAAAAGAACACATTATTGATAAATATTACAACACGAATGAACCTCAAAAACTTTATGCTAAATGAAAAAAGCCAGGCACAAAAGACTATGTACTTTATGGTTCCATTTGTATAAAATATCTAGAAAAGGTGGATCCATAGATTAGTGCCCAAAGCTGACGTAGGAATGGAGATTGACTACAAATGAGTACAAAGGAACTTTTTGAGTGATGGAATGGGTCTTACAGCTATCAATATGTTGAGGCAATGGTTGAACCTGTAAATTTTCTTAAAAATATTGAATTGTGCACTTAAAATGGATGTGTGTGTGTGTGAAGTAGTGTGTGAATTACAGCAAAAAAAAAATCTGATTAAAACAAAAACTAACATTCATTTCTCAGTGGTTCTTTAGATAAGCAATGCTTGAGTCTTTTAACAGGATTGCTGATACTAAGACCAGTTACAGTTTTCTGACTTTCTTATTTCATGTTTTTATATTTATGTGAAATTGCTTGTGCTATTTTTTAAAAAGTTTGGAAACTAAATTAATTATAGTGTCTTTCTCAGTCTACGTTTCTCAACCTATTAACACTCATCTGTACTCAAGTGATGTATTTTTGAAAAGTGGAAATATTTTTGTTTTTGAAAAATTAAGTGAATCATTTGGGAAACCTTCTCTAAAGGATTTTCTATGTCTGTGACTTAACTGACACTCAAAATTAGTTTTTGTTTTGTTTTGTTTTTAGTGGATTAAATCATCCAGACAAACTGCCTGTTTCCTTCAAGTCATAAAAAGTGAAAAATTTTAGTGTAAATTATAGGTGTATTTTTAAAATAAAATGAATAGAACTTGTATTGTCCTAGAATTCTCCAAGTCGAGAGTATATGAATTGGTCTTGATTATCTAACTGTAGCAACATCAAATCATTAACTCTGCTTAGCTCTCCCTTCCAGGCTTTTGGTGGCAATGAGATCATCTCACGTGTGCTTACAAATGATGTCCTCTTGCCTACCTAGAAGCTTCCTTCCTTGCTTCTCCCCATGATGGCCACACAGGTCTTTCGTCATGATGCTGCATAACCTGCTTTTCTTACTTAAGCTCCTTGACCTGTAGCTATGCTGTTGTTTTACACAGTCTCTAAAATTAATCCTAAGTTACTATTATGATGCCAGAAATATTCTGCTGATCTGTTTTCCGTTAATGAGCCTGCTGAAATAAGGGAGCTACCTTCCATTTCTTTTACCCAGTTTTACTAGGTCACAGAGCAGTCTTACCTTCCTTGTTTGTTGTTTTATCAGATGTTCAGTATTTAAAATACCCAACCCAAAGATAGCAGTCCATACAAATAACCCTCAGCATGTTGTTCTCAATATCATACCTTCCCTCTGTTAGTGATTTTTTTCCTGAATAACAAACTACCCATACTCTCAGAGACTAACAATTAAAAAAAATGTCTTGCTCATGGATCCAGTAGGCAGGTGGAGTGACTTTGCTTCGGGCTTTCAGTTTTGTTCAGGTCTGCTTTGTGTGTCTTTATGATTCTGGGTCCATTGGTTACTGTGGAACATGCTTCTAATTGATGATCATAAGAAAGCAGGAGGGAAAACCAAACCAGGAAAGCATTTTTAAAATCTCTCCCTGCCTCTGATAAACTGGCCAAAGCCAACTCAGTGGGGTGGATATATATTTTCCATCCAGATGGGGAGATAATACGTATTTCCAGGACTGAAAAGTTTGGATATATTGCAGGGCGTAATAATTGGAACAGCAATCCAATCTGTCACAAATCCCTTCAGTGAGAATCTTTTTGCTCAGAACCAAGTGTGTGTATCTTGACCTTCCTCCTCCCTTTCTTAGAAGAGTTTCTACCTATGAAAATACTCCCGTCAGGCCTGTTCCATCAATTAGCTTTTGCTGCTTCTTGTTTTATACATAGCCACAGAAATCTCAGTACCGTGCAACAATAAACATGTATTTCTAGCTCACATGTTGCACTTGGCTAGGACAGCTCTCCTTTAGGTTGATGGGCTGTGGGACACCAAAGCTGACTGTCTATAATATTTCATTCTTGAATCAAGATGGGGGGCGTTGTCTATCCTCAGTGTATTTTTCTCATGGCAAAGGCAGGTGCACAAAAAAGCAACCAAACTGCATAAGCAATACCGGCCTCTGCCCGTGGTACACCTGCTAACATCTCATTGGCAAAGCATCACATAACCAAACCTATGTGAAGGGGAGGGGAAGTACACCCTCTGCCCCATAAGGCCACAGTGGGCCATCTTTGTCATGAGTCATTTCCCTCCCACATTCCGTGAGGCTATGTCACTGACCTTTGATTTAATGGGCTATCACTTTATCTAAAAACACTGGTATTTCTGGACTACAGATTCCCTCTATATTCCCCTTAAACTGGTGAGTTCTTTTCTGTGCTCTTCCTTTTGTTGTGCCTTTCATGACAGCTAGCTCATGCTCTCAAACCTCTGCATCAAAACTTTCTTGCCCAGTGCAGCAAGTTCATAAGGTACATTGTCTGATGCGTACTTTTACCAGGTGTTTTATGACTACAGAATATAGGTTATAATTTTTGCAGCCTCTGGTAAAAGTTTTCTTGCCAAAATCCAATGCACATAATTTTAGTGTTTTGTTATGACACAACCTCTACCCACAGACTAAAATCAGTATCAGTCAAGATTTGGTCAGGAAAATAGAAGCCACTCTACATACTCTGAATTAAAACAAAGCTTAGTACAGAATTAAGTTGAAAGAGCCAGAGGTCAGAGAGGCTGCAGTGCGGGTCAGAGGATTTGACACTGAAACACTTGGGAGGTGGTTCTCACAAGCTTGCCAGGCAGTGGCTATAATCTTTGTCTACCTATAAGTCTAACCACGGCCCCTTCTAGAGAACAATAGTTTCTGCTTTTCATCTGCCTTGCAAATCTTCACGAACTCTTCTTTCAGGCAAAGAAATCAGAAAATAAAGAGGATTCTGGGAAACATAATAATCAGCCTTAAAATATGGTGGAGCTGAGTTGACAACAGAAAATCCAGCATGGTCATCTTTTCACAAATGGGTTAGCTGAGGTTGAACAGTTGAGTTCCTGACTCTCGAGATCCCTGTGCACACTGAATTAAGTCAAAATGCTTTTAAATGTACATCAAGGATTAGAACATCAGCCTGGAATGAAATGGACTTTCAGTGGAAGAAATTGTGAGACACATACACACACATTTTAAAGAGACTGTTTTCTCTCTTGAGAAGAGTTTAACTGAAGCCATTGCATAAATTGCCTAATATGGATATATGAGCCCAATATTTTAATAACAGTGAAAAAGTCAACTATATGACCACTAATGTACCAAAAGTATCTTTGAATGGGTTTATTTCCTGTTCTATTCTCCATCTCATTTTTTTCATTTTATTCTGACCACTTCCATGTGCTGTGTTTTCTTTATGTATATGATCGATACACATATATAATATTTAAGAACAAATGTAAAAGCATCTATTATTTGGGACAAGTGTACCATTAATCACCACAAAGCATATTTACTTGTATAAGGCTGGAGATATTTCCTGAGGAGAAAAGTTTGATGATTAAATTCCTATAGAAAAAAATGTACTTCTGCAGAGTTAATATTAATAGTGTTGAAAATCATAAATGGTAGATTGGGATACAAGAGTAAAAATGGAAAATGAGGGACTTAATGAGTATCCTCTATACTTCATGCTTCTTAGTGACAAAGAAAAATGATTATAGAAATTAAATGTTGATTTACAGTGTGGGATAGGAGAAAGAGTTTCAAACTAAAAATCAGGCTATGTGAATTTTTTTCCCCACTAAACTTGTGATTTGGACCAGTTGATTAACCTAAGACTTGTTTTCCTGAATTACAATAAAAAATTGAGATGGAATTACCTCTCAGGTAATTGTCAATTCCAAGTTCTATGATTTTGAAACATTGAATGTATTTTAAACATATAATTTAAGTTTAGAAGAGTGAAAAGTAATTCAAATATTTGTATACATTTTTATTACTGCCTGAAAACTATCCCAAAACTTAGAGAATTAAAACAACAAACAAACAAACATTCATTACCTCTGTCTGTCCTGGGGGTCAGCAGGGCAGTTCTTCAGGTCTGGGCTGGCTGGTCGGCAGTCAGACGGTCTAGGATGGTCTCCATTGCTTGTCTGGTAGTGAAAGGCTTGTTGCTTTAGGGGGCAAGCTGGCTCAGGTGAGATGATTTCATTCTACTACAGATGCCTTCTTGTTCTCCTGTAAGTCAGCCCAGCCTTCTTCATGTGGCAGTCACAGGGTTCAGACATCAGCAAGAGAGGCAAGTTCAAAAGAGTGCTCTTCAAGCCTCTGCATCAAGCTTATGCTTGTATCAAATTTGCTGATGTCCCATTGGCCAAAGCATATCACACAGTCAGGCTGAGTTCAAGAGGTGGAGGAATTGGATTCGAAGGAGTGGCCAAATCACATGGTAAACAGAATATGAATGCATGAATAGGAAGAATTTGTGACCAATTTTGCGATCTTCCATTCATCCTAATCTCCAGCCCTGAGCTACATGATTCCTTAAATAATTCATGCAATCCCCCCAATTTTCGTTTGTTTGTATATTTCTATACCTCTGAAATTTCCTCTTGTATTTATAAATGCGTGTAGTTCCTACCACCTTTAGAGCATGGAGTAACAACAACTTCCGGTTTTTTATTGCCATGAGTAGAGAGGATAAAAGGATAAGGCAATGCCTGGCTTTTGCAGGTGTTAAGAGGCTTCACAAGAGAAGACCTACTCTAAAGGATAATGTAAGGATACTAGATCCACAGAGCTGATGAGGGTAGCTTGAGGCAAATGATGGGCACAAAAAAAGAATGTGCAAAAATAAGCTGTTTTCTGCAAAATTTTATCTACAAATACTCTTTTCTTTTACAACACAGTTGAGAAATGAGACTGAATACCCCCATCAGGAGCTGTTTCTGTCAGAATTTTAAGGCACAGAAGTTATGAGTTTTGGAAAGATAAGATGTGCTTTCATATGTATTAAAACTTGTTAAAAAGAAAACACGTAATGATAGGGTTATTATGAATATATAGGATTCTGTAAAGGGCAAATAGCTATACTACATGATTCTTCTTAATCTAAAACTAATAAGGTCATGAAATACAACCCAGATTTTAACAAGCAGAGTCATTATATCTGTTCTTGCAAAGACTGTTTGTTTGTTTATATACCTGAATGTGTGAACCCATGAAGCTAGAAGAACAATAAGATCTTTCGGCTTCCTACAATACTAGTTAATGTTTGTTATAAATGATATTATTAAAAGAGTGTATAAATCCTGTTTATTTTTAAATATTTATATCATACAAACATGAAAACTTTGCAGGTTAGCCTCAGGATAGTTTTTAATGTTTACTTTGCTTGGACAATTTAAAATGATCTTCAAAGGCACTCTGAGTTGTAATTTTCTACACCCCATGAAATGTAATAGAACTTTCTTTGACTTTAGAGCTAGCTAAGCACATCATTTAGGCTACTGATTAAATATGCCAGATATATTTGTTATAAACCTGAAGTTTTGAATCCAGATCACATAAATAATGTCACATTCATTCAAGAATAAGAAAGTATACTTTCCGTCATATGGGATATATAACATTTTATAACATTATATAAATATTGGATATAAAAAATGGAGAAGGATGTCAGGGAGTGCCTGCAATAAAATTATATATGCTTAAGTGTTTGGATACCTTTGTATATGTGATTTCTTGTATGACTTCTAAATATTTGAAAGCCATATAGTGGAAAGAAGAAGAGCTTTGTACCAGTAAGCTACAAGTGAATGACAGCTCCACTACATAAAAGACGCCTGATCTTAGTCAAGTTACAACTACACTAAATGTAATTGTCCATATATTATATGCAGACTGTAATAATACCAACAATTCAAAAAGTTGTTTTCTGAAATAACTTAATGCATGTTAAAGCTCTTTAAAATCATATACAAATACTTAAATAATTTTAGCTATATGTCTAATTTTTAAATGTCCATGATAATCAATAATAATTATCATTTATTATATACTTTTGGCCAAACACTGAGCCAAGCCTTTAAAAAATTGTTACTTTTAATCCTCATCTTGGCCCTATGAAGTAGTTTTTACTGCAGCCATTTTATAGTTGAAGAAACAGAAACAATGATCAGTTGTAGAACTAGGATTTTATTTCAAACTTTGGCACTTTCACATCTGTACTCTTCACCATTTCCAATGTCTAGCCTTAGGGAAAATGGGTAAATAAAATTTTAGAACACACATCTAATGTATATCCTTTTTAAAAAGTAATGCATACATGAAAGGATGCTCAACATCACTAGTCATTAGAGAAATGCAAATCAAAACTACAATGAGGTATCACCTCACACCAGTCAGAATGGCCATCATCAAAAAATCTACAACAATAAATGCTGGAGAGGGTGTGGAGAAAAGGGAACCCTCTTGCACTGTTGTCAACTAACGCAGCAATGTAAAGCAATTATACTCCAATAAGGATATTTAAAAAAACAGTAATGCGTAAATTGCATTAGAATCTTACAGTTTTTCAGATATCTTAAATATTCTTCTTTAAATATATTTAAACCTGAAATTCCCAAATTAATTAAATTACACTTTTAGTGCATCCACTTCTGCATGCCATGTGTGTGTGTGTGCATGCCTGTGTGTCTTGCTTCAGGAGCAGGCACCTGTGTCAGAATTGTACTCAAACTCCTTGGCTGAAGTTCTAATTATAAAATTCAGGTATTTATATTTCCAAGTTATTTGATTCTAGCCCAGTATCCCCCTTGATATATGCATGTGGCTTTAATCACTGTCCAGTACGACCTATAAAGCTTTGCCCAACTTTGCATTTGGAGATCATTCCTATGAGACTATAACTAAAAATGCTCTTTCTTTAAGATGGATGCTTCAGATTGGTCAAGATATCATGTAATGTGTCTTTCCCCCATAAATCAGAACTTTCTGATAAACCCATTATGATACCAAAGATGATTTTGCTGCAGCTCCTTCAGGATTTTAGTGCCAGCAGTTTTATACTAAAACATCACTGTTTCATCTATCATTTGGGTTTCTGACCTTTGTCAGTAATGCCTTTTAAGTAGCCGTCTTGATACGGTTGGATGAGAGAGGGCAGTTAGTAGCATATTTGGAGGATTGCAGTTGGAAAGTAGTCTGTGGAGCTTGATCAAAGCTGATGGGTAGAGATTGACATGCAGACTTCGGAAGATAAAATAAAGTTGTTTTTGGCAACATCAGAACACTCTGAATAGGTTTAACACTTCTTTCACATCTACTTTGTCACTTCAAAAAGGAAAGTATTTTGATTCTACTATTATTTATCTTTTCCTCTCTTGCTAAATTATTATAGATTTATAGTCTTACTATATGATGGAGGAAATTTAAATATTCTTTTGGAAATTTTTTTGCCTCTTCTTTCACTACATTATTTCTAGTTTATAAGTTTTAGAACCTATTTGATAATTTTGTGATAAATAGGATTATGCTGTATTTATAAATTAAAGAAGAAGCAGCATCTTTATAATATGGAATATTACCATCCTGATTTTATATTTCTTATACATTTCATATTTGGTGTATTTTATGTAATATCTAGTGAGTTTTGGCAATTTTAATTAGGATTTAAATTATAATTAGTATTATAACAATTATTAATGAACATTTCTGTTGTAAATGATATCTACTGCATGTTGAAGTTTATGTTCACTCACTTTGCTGTATTTATCTTGTTTCTTTTTCTTCATTTAACACTTAAGGATTTTTTATATAGGCAATCATATATCATGCAAATGATTACATGTTTTTGTTTTTTCTCTTCTTCACCATTATTTATACCTTCATGTTTTTTTTCCATTTCTTATTACTTAACTAGACTTTCTAGTGCAGTGTTGAATAATGGTGCAGTAGTAAGACTCTATGACATAGTTGACTTGATGGGCAGTGCTTCTAGTATTAATTATTAATTACTAATGAATTCCAGTAATTTATCTTTATCAAGTTGTATGTGTGTGTGTGTGTGTTTATGTGTAGGTATGTGTATCTGCTAATTGCTTCCGTTCCTATCTTTTTAGGAATTTGTTATGTTGTAAAGAATACTTTTATATTTCTTCTGTGGATTCTGACTATTCAGATTTGTCTTTTTGAATTTAATTTTTAAAACAAATAATATATAAACCATTTATTATATATAGTTTTTTAATTATTGCAAAGAATGATAAATAAAATTACCTTAGAACTGTTTAATTCTATATGGAGATGAACCATTTCTGATGCTGTTGTATCTTTTCATTTCTTGGAGATTTTCCAAGCTAGTCTATTTTATCAGCCTTTTAAAGGAATCTCTTTTAAATGTTGTCTATTAACTTTAATTTTAAAATGTTATTTTTTATTTCAAATGCTTTCTTTTCATTAAATGTTTTCTTTTAGTGTGTTTTTTTAATCTTTTCTGAAATGGGTCATATATTCATTTATTTCCAGTATTTCTTATTTTTTAATAAATTTATCTATAGCAAACATTTTTGCTTTGAGCTTTTCTCTGCTTTAAACTGAAAGATTTAAAATTACCATTTATTCTGGTCATGTTTTTGTTGGCCAGAAATTTAGTAAGGGCTCAGCTGAAGGGTCGCCTTTTAAAATAGCTTCTGTAAGGGCTTGCCTGGTGGTGCAGTGGTTAAGAATCTGCCTGCCAATGAAGGGGACATGGGTTTGAGCCCTGGTTCAGGAAGATTCCACATGCCGTGGAGCAGCTAAGCCTGTGTGCCACAGCTACTGAGCCTGCACTCTAGAGCCTGCAAAAAAAATGAAAATAATAAAATAAATTCAAAATACTGACAGCACTTAAATAAAATAGCTTCTGTACTTCATATAACTGACAACTTAGTGTCTCTCTCTTTTCATTTGGCATCTTACCCCTCAGATCTCTTCACGTGTTTGGGTTTCTACCATCTTGGTAGCCTTAGGTAGTGAATCTTCTCATATGGAGCTTGGCCTCCCCAACAGAGAAGGTTCCAAGTGATGGGAAGTAAAAATTCCAAGCTGGCACAGTTTTACTTCTTCAGTGTTCTATTAGTCAGATGACTAAGATTTGTAAACTCCAACTCTTGGGAGAATGTCAGAGCATTTGTGCCTCTTTTTAATTCACTACAACCTCTTCAGATTCATATCGTAGCCCTTTATTTTGTATTTGTGAGTGATTTATAATTTCAGGACTCTCTCCTTTTTTTCAACCCACAAGTTATCTGAAACAGTATTCTTCTCTCTTTCTTTCTTTTACTTAATGTTCTAAGTGGTAGCTTTTGAGATAGCACTCAGATATATTTTCTAGTCTTAACTCTTTTGGACAAAACAGGGCCAACATAAATGTTAACTGTTCATGGAGATGTTCTTTGTGACCTAGTATATACTTATAATACTTCTAAAGGAACTTGCTTTATTGAATTATTCAAATTCTTTGTTTTTTCTTATTTCTATTTTAGCTATATATTTTAAATTCTTCAATTATGATGTGAAATGTGTCTGATTTACTTTATATTTATTACAGCTCATGCCTTATATGTACTGAAGCTAAGTTATTAGGTGTATAAAGATGTTTGATGTTTATTCATACCTTTCATTTTTTATTTTAAAGCAATATTTTTATTATGTAATATATTGTTAATAAATGTGTTTTATCTAATAATACTAAGATATATGCACCATATTTATCCTTTTCTTATATTCTCTCTTAAGATATCTAAATTTTCTGTTTCTAAAGAATTTAAACTCCCATGTAGATGACAGTAAACCTTCAAATTGGTTTTGAAATGTGAACACTGGTTTGATCAAAATTAAATATTCAGATGATGAAAATAACATGCTTCAATACATATTTAATTTAAAATGCCCTTATATTTTTCTTTCATTTTCATGTGTAACCATTTTTATATTTTTAATCAAAACTGAAGATTATTTTCAAATTTGAGTTGAATTTTCTTTAGCCTCACCCCAATGATGAAGTATAGAAATGATTAAAACAAATGTCATTTATACATTTATTTTAAAACATCTATCACAGCAGAAAGTCTAAATTTTAAAGTGGCATAAAGGTAAGACATCCACTACAAAAAAAGAAAAAGATCTGTGTTCATTAGAAGCATGTTTTCTTGAATATACTCTTTTTAATTGGAGAAATATTAATTCATTGAGATTAGTGGAAAGTAGGAGCAAATTGTCAGAATTCTTAAAATAAGGGTATTGTTATAGCTTTAAGATGACTTAACTATTAAAATATGTATATACTGCTTGTAAACAGTCTTCCTGCATTAAATATGTTTAATATCGCTTCTGCTTACATGCATACATAATTAAACACAGACACACACACACCCTATGTAGATTACTAAAGAAAGTAACTAGAGGATGGCAGAGTAGAAGGATGTGTGCTCATTCCCTCTTGCAAGAGCACCAGAATCACAACTGACTGCTGAACAGTCATCAACAGGAAGACACTGGAACTCACCCAAAAAGATACCCCACATCCAGGGACATCCCTGGTGGTGCAGTGGTTGAGAGTCCGCCTGCTGATGCAGGGGACATGGGTTTGTGCCCCAGTCTGGGAAGATCCCACATGCCGCTGAGTGGCTAGGCTGTGAGCCATGGCCACTGAGCCTGCGCGTCTGGAGCCTGTGCTCCGCAACGGGAGAGACCACAACAGTAAGAGGCCCACATACCGCAAAAAAAAAAAATACCCCACATCCAAAGACAAAGGAGAAGCTGCAGTGGGATGGTAGGAGGGGCGCAATCACAATAAAATCAAATCCCATAACTGCTGGGTGGGTGACTCACAAACTGGAGAACAATTATACCACAGAAGTCCACCCACTGAAGTGAAGGTTCTGAGCCCCACATCAGGCTTCCCAACCTGGGGGTCTGGCAACGGGAGGAGGAATTCCTAGAGAATGAGACTTTGAAGGCTAGCAGGATTTGATTGCAGTACTTTGACAGGACTGGGGGAAACAGAGACTCCACTCTTGGAGGGCACAGACAAAGTAGTGTGCCCATCAGGACCCAGGGCAAGGAGCAGTTACCCCGTAGGAGACTGAAACAGACCTACCTGCTAGTGTTGGAAGGTCTCCTACAGAGGTGGGGGGTGGCAGTGGCTCACCACGGGGACAAGGACACTGGTAGCAGAAGTTCTGGGAAGTACTCCTTGGTGTGAGCCCTCCCAGAGTCTGCCATTAGCCCCACCAAAGAACTGGGTAGGCTCCAGTGCTGGGTCGCCTCAGGCCAAACAGCCAACGGGGAGGGAACCCAGCCCCACCCATCAGCAGACAAGCAGATTAAAGTTTTACTGAGCTCTGCCTACCAGAGCAACACCCAGCTCTATCCTCTACAGGTCCCTCCCATCAGGAAGCTTGCACAAGCCTCTTATAGCCTCATCCACCAGAGAGCAGACAGAAGAAGCAGGAAGAACTACAGTCCTACAGCTTGTGGAATGAAAACCACATTCACAGAAAGATAGACAAAATGAAAAGGCAGGGGACTATGTACCAGATGAAGGAACAAGATAAAACCCTAGAAAAACAACTAAATGAAGTGGAGATAGACAACCTTTCAGAAGAAGAATTCAGAATAATGAGACTGAAGATGATCCAGGACCTCGGCAAAAGAATGGAGGCAAAGATCGAGAAGATGCAAGAAATGTTTAACAAAGACCTAGAAGAATTAAAGAACAAACAGAGATGAACAATACAATAAGTGAAATGAAAAGTACACTAGAAGGAATCAATAACAGAACAACTGAAGCAGAAGAACGGATAAGTGACCTGGAAGACAGAATGGTGGAATTCACAGCTGTGAAACAGAATAAAGAAAAAAGAGTGAAAAGAAAGTAAGACAGCCTAAGAGACCTCTGGGACAACATTAAACACAACAACATTTGCATTATAGGGGCCCCAGAAGGAGAAGAGAGAGAGAAAGGACCCGAGAAAATATTTGAAGAGATTGTAGTTGAAAACTTCCCTAACATGGAAAAAGAAATAGCCACCCAAGTCCAGGAAGTGCAGAGTCCCAGGTAGGATAAACCCAAGGAGAAAAATGGTGAGACACATAGTAATCAAATTGACAAAAATTAAAGACAAAGGAAAATTATAAAAAGCAACAAGGGAAAAACAACAAATAACATACAAGGGAACTCCCATAAGTTTAATGGCTGATTTCTCAGCAGAAATTCTACAAGCCAGAGTGAGTGGCATGATATATTTAAAGTGATGAAAAGGAAGAAACTACAACCAAGGTTACTCTACTTGGCAAGGATCTCATTCAGATTCGATGGAGAAATCAAAAGCTTTACAGACAAACAAAAGCTAAGAGAATTCAGCACCACCAAATCAGCTCTACAACAAATGCTAAAGGAACTTCTCTAAGTGGGAAACACAAGAGAAGAAAAGGACCTACAAAAACAAACCCATAACAATTAAGAAAATGGAAATAGGAACATAACATTATCAATAATTTCCTTAAACGTGAATGGATTACATGCTCCAACCAGAAGACACAGGCTTGCTGAATGGATGCAAAAACAAGACCCATATATATGCTGTCTACAAGAGACCTACTTCAGGCCTAGGGACACATACACACTGAAAGTGAGGGGATGGAAAAGGTTACTCCATGCAAGTGGATATCAAAAGAAACCTGGAGCAGCAATACTCGTATCAGATAAAATAGACTTTAAAATAAAGACTGTTACAAGAGATAAGGAGGGACACTACATAATGATCAAAGGATCAGTCCAAGAACAAGGTATAACAATTATAAATGTTTATGCCCCCAACATAGGAGCACATCAATACATAAGACAAATGCTAACAACCATGAAAGCAGAAACTGACAGTAACACAATAATAGCAGGGGACTTTAACACCTCACTTACACCAATGGACAGATCACCCAGACAGAAAATTAATAAGGAAATAGAAGCTTTAAATGGCACAAGAGACCAGATAGATTTAATTGATATTTATAGGACATTCTCTCCAGAAACAGTGGATTACACTTTCTTCTTAAGTGTACACAGAACATTCTCCAGGATAGATCACATCTTGGGTCACAAATCAAGCCTTGTAAGAAATGTAAGAAAATTGTAAGAAAAAATGTAAGACAAATGTAAGAAAAAATGTAAGAAAATTGGAATCATATCAAGCATCTTTTCCAACCACAGTGCTATGAGGTTAGAAATCAATTACAGGGGAAAAAACGTAAAAAACACAAACACATGGAGGCTAAACAATACATTACGAAATAGCCAAGAGATCACTGAAGAAATCAAAGAGGAAATCAAAGAGGAAATCAAAAAATACCTAGAGACAAATTACAATGAAAACGCTACAATCTAAAAGTTATGGGATGCAGCAAAAGCTCTTCTAAGAGGGAACTTTATAGCAATACAAGCCTACCTCAAGAAACAAGAAAAATCTCAAGTAAACAATCTAACTTTACACCTAAAGGAAGTAGAGAAAGGAGAACAAACTAAACCCAGAGTTAGTAGAAGGAAAGAAATCATGAAGATCAGAGCAGAAATAAATGAAATGGAAATGAAGAAAACAATAGCAAAGATCTATAGAACTAAAAGCTGGTTCTTTGAGAAGATAAACAGAATTGATAAACCTTGAGCCAGACTCATCAAGAAAAAGAGGGATTGGACTCCAGTCAATGAAATTAAAAATGTAAAAGGAGAAGTGACAACGGACACTGCAGAAATACAAAGCATCATTAAGAGCCTAGTACAAGCACCTCTGTGCCAATAAAATGGACAACCTGGAAGAAATGGACAAATTCTTTGAAAGGTATAAACTTCCAAGACTGAACCAGGAAGAAATAGAAAATATGAACAGACCAATCACAAGTAATGAAATTGAAACTGTGATTAAAAATCTTCCAACAGGGTTTCCCTGGTGGCGCAGTGGTTGAGAGCCCGCCTGCCGATGCAGGGGACATGCGTTCACGCCCTGGTCCAGGAAGATCCCACATGCCGCAGAGTGGCTGGGCCTGTGAGCCATGGCCGCTGAGCCTGCGTGTCCTGAGCCTGTGCTCCGCAACGGGAGAGGCCACAACAGTGAGAGGCCCGCGTACCGCAAAAAAAAAAAAAGCTTCCAACAAACAAAAGTCCAGGACCAGATGGCTTCACAGATGAATTCTACCAAACATTTAGAGAAGAGCTAACACCATCCTTTTCAAACTCTTCCAGAAAATTGCAGAGGAAGGAACACTCCAAACTTATTCTATGAGGCCATAGTCACCTTGATACCAAAACCAGACAAACATTTCACTAAAAAAAATTGTAGACCAATATCACTGATGAATATAGACTGAAAAATCCTCAACAGATACAAGCATACAGAATCCAGCAACACATTAAAAGGATCATACACCATGATCAAGTGGAATTTATCCCAGGGAGGCAAGGATTCTTCAATATATACAAATCAATCAATGTGATACACCGTATTAACAAATTGAAGAATAAAAACCATATGATCATCTCAATAGATGCAGAAAAAGCTTTTGACAGAATTCAACACCCATTTATGATAAAAATAGGCATGTAGGGAACCTGCCTCAACATAATAAAGGCCATATATGAAAACCCATAGAAAACATCATTCTCAGTGTTGAAAAACTGAATGCGTTTCCTCTAAGGTCAGGAACAAGGCACGGATGTCCACTCTTGCAACTATTATTCAACATAGTTTTGGAAGTTTTTGCCACAGCAGTGAGAGAAGAAAAAGACATAAAAGGGATTCAAATTGGAAAAGAAGAAATAAAACTGACACTGTTTGCAGATGACATGATACTATACACAGAGAATCCTAAAGTTGCCACCAGAAAACTACTGGACCTAATCAATGAATTTGGTAAAGTAGCAGGATACAAAATTCACAGAAATCTCTTGCATTCCTATACATTAACAATGAAAGATCAGAAAGAGAAATTAAGGAAACACTCCCATTCACCATTGCAACAAAAAGAATAAAATACCTAGGAATAATACTGCCTAAGGAGGTAAAAGACCTGTATGCAGAAAACTGTAAGACACTGATGAAAGAAATCAAAGATGACACAGATGGAGAGATACAGCACATTCTTGGATTGGAAGAATCAATATTGTGAAATTGACTATACTACCCAAAGCAATCTACAAATGCCATGCAGTCCCTATCAAATTACAAGTGACATTTTTACAGAACTAGGACAAGAAATCTTAAAAGTTGTATGGAGACACAAAAGACCCCGAGTAGCCAAAGCAGTCTTGAGGGGAAAAAGATGGAGCTGGAGAATTTAGACTCCCTGACTTCAGACTACACTACAAAGCTACAGTAATCAAGACAATATGGTACTGGCACAAAAACAGAAATATAGATCAGTGGAACAGAATAGAAAGCCCAGAGATAATCACATGCACCAATGGTCAACTAATATATGACAAAGGAGGCAAGGATATACAATGGAGAAAAGACAGTCTCTTCAATAATTGGTGCTGAGAAAACTGGACAGCTACATGTAAAAGAATGAAATTAGAACACTCCCTAACACCATACACAAAAATAAACTCAAAATCGATCAAAGACCTAAATGTAAGACCAAACACTATAAAAATCTTAGAGGAAAATATAGGAAGAACACTCTTTGACGTAAATCACAGCAAGATCTTTTTTGACCCACCTCCTAGGGTAATGGAACTAAAAACAAAAATAAACAAATGGGACCTAACGAAACTTAAAAGGTTTTGCCAAGCAAATGGAAACTATAAGCAAGATGAAAAGACAACCCTTAGAATGGGAGAAAATATTTTCAAATGGATCAATGGACAAAGGATGAAATTCCAAAATATATAAATAGCTCTCATGAGCTATTAACTCAATATTAAAAAAAACAAACAACCCAATCCAAAAATGGGCAGAAGACCTAAATAGACATCTCTCCAAAGAAGACATATGGATGGCCAAGAGGCACATGAAAAGCTACTCAACATCACTAATTATTAGAGAAATGCAAATCAAAACTTCAATGAGGTATCACCTCACACCAGTTAGAATGGGCATCATCAGAAAATCTACAAACACAAATGCTGGACAGAGTGTGGAAGAAAGGGAACCCTCTTGCACTGTTGGTGGGAATGTAAATTGATACAGCCACAATGGAGAACAGTATGGAGGTTCCTTAAAAAACTAAAAATAGAGCTACCATGTGACCCAGCAATCCCACTACTGGGAATATACCCAGAGAAAACCACAACTGAAAAAGACACATGCACCCCAATGTTCATTGCAACACTATTCACAATAGGCAGAACATGGAAGCAACCTAAATGCCCATCACCGGATGAATGGATAAAGAAGATGTGGTACATATATACAATGGAATATTACTCAGCCATAAAAAGGAACAGAATTGGGTCATTTGTAGAGACGTGGATGGACCTAGACACTGTCATACACAGTGAAGTCAGAAAGAGAAAAACAAATATATGAGGAATCTAGAAAAATGGTATAGATGAACTGGTTTGCAAGGCAGAAATAGAGACACAGATGTAGAGAACAAATGTATGGACACCAAGGGGGGAAAGTGAGTGGGGGATGAATTGGAGATTGTGATTGACATATATACACTAATATGTATAAAATAGATAACTAATAACAACCTGCTGTATAAAAAATAAAATTCAAAAATTCAGAAAAAATGTAACTAGAAAACATGTGAAACATCCTTAAATTTTTAACATCTCACAGTCACATGCTTTGATGCAGAATTAAATGAAGTATCAAGCTTCATGGAACTCAGATCTAATCCTTGTTTTATTTGGCTGCTGAGCCAGTATTAGAAAAAGAAAGGAAATAAAGGGAGAGAAAGGATATAGAAAGGAAAAGGAAAGGGAAGGAAAAGAAGGGAAAATAAATGATAGGGTGGAAAAGCAATGATAGGGTAGAAAAGGAAATGAACTTGTAACGAATTTATGTAACTGAGGTTAGACTAAATATTTATAACATCTGAGGTTTATATGTATATACATATTGGTATATTTTGTGTTGCCATATATTTTGCATTTTATTTATACTTAATATTTAATGATACATTATTTTTTAAGAATTATATTCAATAATAGGTTAAAATATTTATTATTCACTGTATTTCTCATATCTACTGACAATTAGTCACTGCAACTAAACACAACGTAGACTCCTACATCTACTGCAGAAGTACAGTGATTACAAAAATGTTACCAGGATAATTCAGTCTCCAAAGTGTACTTCTTCCGAAGTCAAAAATAAGATGCAGTAGCAAATGTGAAAATAAAGGAAAAGAGATAGATCATTTGCATATAGGAAATAAGAATACATATGTAATATAACGATTGTATGTTCTATAACGAATCCTTTATCATTCAAGTCAAACTCCACTTAAGGATTATCTTTGTATCCCCCTGAAGTGAGAAATATAAAAATCCATATTCTGAAGGGAACAGAAGCTTCTAACTCAAATAGCTAGACTTGCTTCAGTAATTTTCTTTATATCTTTTGAACTTGCGGAAGTCAGTTTTGGTGCCCCTGAAATAATCACACAAAGAAAAGTTTCATCTGTTGATAGCCACAATTCAGGGAGACACTTTGTATAATCTTATTTTAGGATGGCAGAGTTTCTTCATAGTGTATTTCAGAAAATGTCCCAAAAGGCAGCTTAGCAATAGCCCCTGCAGCGAGTCAATACAGCAGTCAGCAAAGAAAGTACAAACTGTTGGGTAGAATTGTTTTCAAGAAGCTCTTTACTTGTTAGATAAAGAGATTTGGAATGCTTTGGTTTGTTTTGCTTATTTAGAGTAAACATTTTTATTTAGTTTCTGGCATTCAGTTGTCACAGGAAATGCCTTGGTAAACTTTCTCAATACCCTTTGAGGTAAGAGTATATAATTTCAGAGAGTACGAAATTAATCAAATTATATTCAATTATTGTGAGAATAATTATCTGGTTCAATATAATCATATAATTCTAAGAGGTATCAGTATATGTGATTATACATTCTCAGCTTATACCCTCTTTAATCTAATTAAATGGAAACATTGAGTAAAATTAGTAACTCAGATGAAGCAGCCCTAGAAATAATCAGGTTCTTCAATAAACTTGAGTTCCTAACATTTTGGGGAAAAACCCAAACTTCTAAATAAATAATTATTTTATTTTAATCTTCTTGCATATAATTTTCTATATAATATATAATTGTCCTACTTATTATACTAAGTATAATTTACTTTTATTGTATAAAACTTATTGACAACCTCCTTCAATGGAAATAACTAAAGTTCTAGTTGATGTTTAATATACTCAGTGGACAAATTTAGAAAATGGAATGGAACTATTTTACAACACTTGGTAATGGATAGCACTTATATTTATATTAAAGGATGACAATGTTGCATCATTATATTTATATCCATGTGTATGCTTTTCTTATGTAATTTTTCTGGTTTTAGGGTTTCTGCTCACACCATAATATGTTGTGCTAATCACAGACTTTATGATGAACTTCTACTGTGTTTTGAATTCTAGGGTAAAATATCTTATCCATAATTAAAAAGTAAATTCTTAAATGCTATTTGAATGTCAGTGGATTTTATGCACAGCTATGTAATGTTTCTGTCATTCAAGGCATACATCATTGCCTGTTCTTTCACTGCCCAGAATACTCTAAGCTGTTAGGCTTTTGATTTATTTCATAATTTTACTGGCCTCAAATAGAGGTTTGTCCATTAATTTCCCTACTACAGGTAAGTAGGGAAAATAGTATTTGTATTAATTGAAAATTATTTAACTACTGTGTTCTCAGATAGAGGAGAATTTTGTTGGAACAATTGAGATTTGTGTTTCTGTCTTAAAAGCATGTGGCTCTAAGGAAGAGTGGAATCAATAGTATGGGTGTTGGATGGATGGGAGGGAAGAATGATCAATCAGAGTAGAGTTGAACATGACACAAAAGAAGTTTCCAGTTTAAGAGTATATCAAATACAGTCATCCAGTTTGGAGTACAGAAAAATAAGCACTTGTATCTTTGTTTAAATGTCAGTGATTTACCACTGAATACATTAACCAGTCTTGAGCACATTTCAGGATTCTTGTGCCTTACAGTAATAAAGCAATAACATTTTCTCAAGGTGCAACTGTGTTCCATTGAATAACACAGACAGATACTAGATTGTGGCACTTTCAGAGAAATCTGCATTGGCAGCTTTATGTTTTTTTTTTTTTTAATTCCTCAATCTTGAATTCGCAATAACATTTTAATCATACAATATGAGAACATTTGAAGATTTGGGTTTGCAAGTATATGATGTGTATGTAAGGAGAGAGAGAGGCAATGTGAAAACAGTCTAAAGCATGAAAATACTCAGGGGATAGTGCAGTGTGTTGTATGATATGATTGAATAACCACTTAAGCAAGCTTGGAAGCTATCACCATGCATACCTTAATTTAAGTACTAAAGAAATCTTGTCATTTTAAATTCAATCTGGGATTCTAAATGTGAAAAAAAAAATCCCTAGGCACAGTTTTAAAAAATTACTGAAATGGATTTTGAGAGAATCCTATGTGATTTTTGAGGAATCATAAACCATAAATCATTCTTAGTTCTCTCACGGTTTTGATGTAATTTGTCCCTTGTAAATCACCTAGACCAGGGACCGTCATTCATAGGGGTAAACAGCTACACTCTCAACAGTGATTCAGTGGTTTGTTTAAAATCAAGTTTCACCCATTGAATGCCACATTCTTAGCACTCTACCCTCCCCATGCCACTTCATGAATATTCAGCTAAGTGAAGCAAAGCTAAACACAGGAGTTATTTCACAGTCAGAAAATGGGAAAAAATTATTTCCTCCAACTTGTGAAATTTTAAAAGCTTAGGAGAGGAAAGGGGAATATTTAAGCATGTGAGGCAAAGGAAGGGTTTCTAAAGCAGACTACTTCCATTGTCACTGTTCTCAACATATATATTAACTATTACATTAAAATGGATTCTCCATAAAAACTATATTTGGTATACTGTTTGATGTTTTATAAATGCTTTTTCTTGGTAAGGATATTCTTTTATGAATTAACAACAAACTTCCTAAAATGTCTAAAACTTTTACCATGGAAAATTAAGATATATACACAAGTAGTGAGTAAAGCAAAATAATCTCCCATGTAACTATCACCAGTTTAAACAATTATTGTGCAATGGGCAATCTTATTTCGTTGATACCCCACCCAGTAAATCCCTTGGAACATTGGAAGCAAAGGCCTGGTATTATTTAAATTTAACTCTACTTCAGTGTTTATTGCTAAAAGATAAGAATTCTTTTTTTTTTAAGTAATACCAAATTCCTAAGAAAATAAGAATAATCCTTTAAGTCATTAAGTATCCAGTCAGTGTTGGCATGTCCCCAATTGTCCTAAAAAAGTTTTTTGTTCTGCTTTATTTTTGGATTTTTAGTGTTTTGATCTATAAGAGGTTCATATATTATGTCTAACGTTTTTAACATTTAGGTTCTCTCTCTACCATTTGAAAGTAAGTTAAAACATGATACTCCATTCCCACTTCATAGTTCAGTATATATTTCCTTAGAGCTAAACACAGTGAAATTTTTTAAAAAAATAAGAAAAGTAACATTGAGAGAACGCTATGATGTAATGTACCAAGACTCAATATCACTAACAGTCTTTTCTTTATAGGAATACCAAAATTTGGGTCAGGGTCCAATCCAGTAGAACATATTACATTTAGTGGTCATGGCCTTCAGTCTCTTTTAATCTGGAGTACTCTTTCTTTGTCCATGATGAATTTGAAACTTGGAAAAGGACAAACCAGGTTTTACTCTTTTTCTTTTTTTTTTTTTTTTTTTTTTTGGTAAAAAGTCACTCAGTTTTGGTTTGTGTCATGTTTCCTTATGAACTGAAAAAACTCATGCATTCTAGTAGAAATACAAAGATGATGTTTTATGCTTCTTAGTACATTGGGAAACATGATTTTTGGATTGTCCCATGACTGATGATAATAACTGATCACTTGGTTAACACAGTGTCTGCCATTCTTTCCATTATAGCATTACTATTTTTCACTTTTTAATCAATAAAGAATCATAGAAGGTACTTGAGACTATGCAAAATGCTGTTTCAGATCAAACATTCCTCACTAGATTTAGCATCATTAATGATTCTTGTGTGAATCAATTATTACTATGATGGTTTAAAAATTGTATTTTTCTAATTTCGTCAAGTGGAAATAGGGATGCTGGTAATCAATATCTTTGACATTGGTTGACATTTTATTATAAGGAAGAACTTGTATTTCCCCTCCCTCAATTTACAAACAATTTTTAGTTTTTTTTTTTAATTTCCATTTTCTTTATACTGAAATAAACATCTCAGTATACTTAATTATTAATAGCCTTAAATACACAGAAAACTATCTCAAACCTGCTAACTCACAGGACTCAAAATCAAAAACAACCTACTATTTAGAGTTCAATATTTGTTTATAGTTTTCTTTTTTCCTTTGGTCCAGAGGTGGTATACAGTCAAAATTCATTGTTCAAAAGTGATTTGGGTTGCTGAAGTCTATCATTTTTCACCTTCTTGAGGACTTTGCTCTTGCAGTTATACCTTTGTACCTGCATTTATCCATTTTACCTTGTCCATTTCTATCAGTATACAAGGGCACTTTATTTCTCTCATTTTAAAAATGAAAAACAGTGACAGTTTTGCTCTTTCCCTTCCAACTTGGATGCCTTTTGTTTCTTTTTCTTGTTTGATTACTATGGCTAATATTCTTTTCAATGCTGTGTTAAGTACAAGTGGAGAGAGTAGGCATCCCTATCTTGTTCCTGATTTTAGGGGAGAAACTTTCAGCTTTTCAAAACTGAGTATGATGTTAGCTGTGAATTTGTCTTACATGGCCTTTATTATGTTGAGATATGTTCCTTCTATACCAACTTTTATGAGAGTTTTTGTTATAAGTGGATGTTGAATTTTGTCAAATGATTTTTCTGCATTTATTGAGATGATCATGTGATTTTTATTCTTCCTTTTGTTAATGTGGTGTATCACATTGATTAATTTGTGGATATTGAACCATCCTTGTTGCATCCCTGGAATAAATCCCACTTGATCATGGTGTATGATCCTTTTTAACTACTGTTGAATTTGATTTGCTAATATTTTGTTGAGGATTTTTACATTTATATTAATCAGAGATATTGGCCTTTAATTTCTTATTTTTGTAGTGTTTTTGTCTGGTATCAGGGTAATGATGACCTCATAGAATGAATTTGAAAGTGTTCCTTGATTCTTTTTTGTAACCATATCATTATGACAGTTAAACATTTCTATATCTAAATGTTTCAGTGCTCACCTGAAAACCTTGAATACAATATTTTTTCCTATTTATGTGCTATTTTGCTCCTCATTTTAGAACTATAGGCTTTCATACATTCTTTGAATGATATAGGACTTTCTTCAAGTAAATTCTTAGGAATGAAATTTGAGAAATGTATGTGTAACCATTGTTCCTCCAAATTAATGGAGTCAGTTGGATTTGCAAGAAATTCCTCCATATCTTTCAATACTATAGTACTCTCTTAGGTAGGAGAATAATGTATGAATTCTTGGTGTCCTTCACCAATTTTATCCAATATATACAGTGTTTAACAAATGTTTTTCTCAGTCATGGTTAGCACCATTTCTACTCATTTTATTTCAACACTAATTGAGGCCAATCCATGATCCCATCTCAATTCTGCTTCTCTTTAGTCATTTCAGTTAGCTTCTAATGTATAAGTTGGAAGCATACTTGACTCTACCTTATTTTCTAGAGATCAGTCTTTAAGTTATTCTTTTTCTGAGTTTCAATTAAAACTGTATATGGATGTCTGTATTATGGTTATTCCATTTCCCATAAGCCCACAAACAGTGATATAGCTACAAATAGCCTGAATACAGATACCAAAGTGACCATGTAATTGAAATGAACACAAAATTTTATTAAAAAGAAAAAGTTTCTTGTTAGAAAAAAGTTAGTAGCGCTTCCCTGGTGGCGCAGTGGTTGAGAGTCCGCCTGCCAAGGTAGGGGACACAGGTTCGTGCCCCAGTCCGGGAAGATCCCACATGCCGCGGAGCAGCTGGGCCCATGAGCCATGGCCACTGAGCCTGCGCGTCCAGAGCCTGTGCTCCACAATGGGAGAGGCCACAACAGTGAGAGGGCCGTGTACTGCAAAAAAAAAAAAAAAAGTTAGTAAAATATATGTATATTTTGTTTCTTCAAAAAATCATTTTTTCAGCCTCACAGTGTTTTAATCTCAATTTAACTGAGATGATTAGTCTGTATTGTGAATGGGCATGTCTTATTTTCTTTATACATCTGTATCCTTGTACTTTTATGTTTTTGGTTTTCTTTGTAGACTTATTTGTTCTAGGTCCATTATGAAGTTGTTTTGCTTTGCTTCACCATTATGAGGAAATACAGCTACTCATCTCTGCAGTTAGTTCTTTTCTGTCTGCCAGCACAGAGGCTCATATTCTTCAGGGAGCATTGTTAGAAGCAGATACATAACAAAAACCGTACCAACAGGCTCTTAAATATGTGAAGTTCCGAGATGATGTATGGCCAAGAATTCAGAGATCAAAGAAATGACCTTGAAGAAGATTCATTTGCAGATACTGACAGGTGTCCTTTCAAAGCCGATTTTTTAATTCATTCATAGAGATGAAGATAGGAGATACCCATGAGTAAGACAACAACATCAATATCCAAACCATTATACCCTAGAAAAAAAATAAGTTCTCCTGTGATATGGGTAAGCAGAAAACAAAAGTAGAAGGTACAGAGTCTGTGCCAAGAAAATATTTGAAGTCTGTTACTTCCTTTCTGTAATTAATGCATAGGTCAAAAATGAGGTAATGTGGAACTGTTAAACAAATACACATTAGACAGCTGATAAAATGCAGTCAACAAACAAATATTTTGACTTAACTTTTAATCTTCAACACATCAAGCCTGGACCCAGGCACTATTGTGAACATTTCAGATTTGGGCACATTATAGACATTTGATAAAAATCTAGATGAATTGATGATAGGATATACTGATCCGTAAAGTTATATTAATTTTAGATAATCTTCAGCTTCTCCAATGAATGGTAGAGGATCTAATTTTGAGAATTTTGGAGAAAGGCAGAAGGAATAATTTTTAAAAAGCAGTGATTTAAACTTCCTGAAGAAATGTTATGAAAGAATCTTTATTTTTATGGATCTCAGTTGCCTTTCATATTTGAAATCGTTTGATGCTTTCATAAGCCTGTCTACTAAATACTTAAGCAAATCTGACCTTAGAAAGAAATGCTGTAAGATTGGAAAGAAGTGAATAGTTTCTAAGACATCAATAGCATAGTGGAAAGATTTTAAGACATTTAAAATAACTGTATCCCATTGCTTTTAACTCTCAGATACTGTAGATGGCAGCTAGATATTCATTTAAAAGAATTCAAAGGTAAAAATATGGCTGAGTGAATGTCAGCCAGTAACCTGAATGCTACTGGACCTGCCACATCTAATTCTAACAAAACGACCTTGCACAGAGTGAATTGAGTATTGTAGAAATAGAGTCATAAGTGTTCATCATTTGATATTTTCATTATGATATTGTATCGACTAAGAAATCATCATATCAGGCCACAGGAGGGGAAGAGAGAGCTGCTGATTCAAGTCCAGGACAACCGCATTTTTAAATGAAGCACCTAGGAGTCTGAGCTGAGAATTAATTTTAAATTCAAAACAAAACAAAATAAGATTAGAAAATGCCACTGCGTTTTTATGTTTTTCTTTGCCAGACATGTAAATTAGAGGAATTATTGTTTAAAGTATCAACTGTCCTTAACTGTGATCGTTATCCTTAATTCAGCAAAATAGTATTTGCAAAAGAATTCCCACTTAGAAATTGAAGGGGAAAGTGTGGCTGCTTGCTACTGCAGGAGTTGATAATTTCCAGTGGTCTTGCTACGTTCTGTATAATAAAAATTGCTCAGTGTTAATAGAATCAATAATTGGTTTGAATAATGAGAATTGAAATATCCATTTAAAAGAACATATCTTTACTACAAACGTATCTCTAAAACTCTAGGTGTTCAAAAACACAATCAGGTGATGTAGCTAAACAGTATTTGACAGCCATTGTGACTTTTATTTCCACTGAATTTTCTGATTTAAATTGGTGGTTGTCATATGAGCATAATATTCTATTAACGATAAACTAAAGTTTCTGGAATTCCAGTTCGTCTCTTAGCACAATTTAAAGCTGGCACTTTATAAACTTTTGTCGAATAAATGAATAACTGAACATAGTGAGTACGTGAATTGATCTTTCCTTGCATTGGTGTTCATCTTTCCTTGCCTATGTGACTTTATTATGAAGGAAAACTCAGATCATTATCTGGATGAGATACATAAATTTAAATTAGAGCCTTTCTAATTTACAGAAATAGCCTCATCCTGTTTTTTAAAAGGTGTATCCAAAGCTAACATGTATTACCCCGCAAAGTAGAGACTGTAGGTTTGTATGGTTATAGGTGGGGAGGGAGTTTTATTGCCCTGGATAGTTTCATTGAACTAGACTCACACAGGAATTAGAGATGGACAAGTGAAATGATAAAATGTGTCCAAAAAAGATTGGTACATAAAGGCTCGGAGAAGCTTTACTCATAGTAACCAAAACCCAGAAGCAACTAGAATATCCATCAATGGAAGTATGAATAAACAGCATTAGTATATCCATATAGTGTTATACTACTCAACGATAAAAGGCGCTCATCTTCAGATAACACACAACAATATAAATTCATGTCAAAAATATATTATTCTGAGCAAAAGAAGCCAAGCACTAAAAGTTTATATGATATGACTTTATTTATATGAATTCTAGAACAGACAAAATGTGTCTATAGTGATAAAAATTAAAAGTGTTTTCCCGTGTAAACAGGCGGGGATGACTGGAAAGAAACAAAAGGGAATTTTTGGCAGTGATGATAATGTTCTGTATCTTTAATGTGGGTGCCAGTTATGTGGGAATATACATGTGTCAAAAAGCATTGACCTGTGTGTACACTTGGCATGTATGCATTTCACTTTATAGAACTAGAAATACAGATTAGAATCACCTGGCAATCTTGGAATAAAGAATGAATTACTGATATACACATCAATCCAGATGGATCTCAAAAAATATTATATTGAGTGAAAGAAGCCAGGCACAAAAGAGTATATTATTTATGATTCTATTTATAATAGTTTCAAGAATATGAAAAACTAATCTGTGGTGATAGAACACTAGTTTATCAGTGGGAGTGAGGGGACCACTGACCAGAAAGAAACACTAGTGAACATTTTGGGAGGGTGAATATGTTTTATAACTTGGTTGGAGTGTTGATTTCATGGGTAGATACATTTGACAAAACATTTCATTGTACGTAAAATTTACCTTAAAAGTTAATAATAAAGAAATAAAGCAATGTATTGCAGAAAAATATGTATGATGGCTGATAGTGGGAGATTGATTTTCTCTCCCTGTTACTCTCCAGTTATGAACATGTCATATCCTTTGCTGTGAGGATGCCCTCATCATATAGGTGAGGACTCCCAGCCACCATTCCCATTAACCAACAGCTCATTTCTACTCCAACTTTGTATTCATAGAAGCTGTAGTTAGGATATCACGAATTCTTGTTTTCATCAAGTAAACCACATCTACAAAAAAATATAGAAACATAAGGGATAGAATTGGCATTATTTTAGAGTAGCCACGTAAAAATTGTACCAGAACAATGATCTGTTGAAAATATTTTCAAGAATAAATCCCCACATTCAGGCCCAAGAATGAGCTAAATGAAGGCTAATTTAATATGAACTAATTTTTCTAAATTAAGACTATATACTCAAGAATATGTTGAAAAATCATCTTTAAAAAAGAACAAACTATAAAATCTGTATTGTCTGATCTCTGTCTCTATAGGATTTGTTTTATTATTCTCCAGCTCTCTTGAGATACTAGTAGATAGCAACCGAAAGCTCAGCTTAGGTTCAGTTAGTAACAGGACTGTAGCAAACACTACTTTCACTATTTTTTTCTTCCAATCCTCCAGAGACCAACTAGCAACAGACCCAAAAATAATAATAATAGTAATGAAAACTTATAGATAATATTGAATGTATCCCTCTGTTAACGTATATTGTGGCTCTGGTGAAGCAAAAAATACCAATTTACAATTGACAGAAATGCCACAAAATGCCTAACTTGAAAATTAAATACACATTCCCCTAAAAAACAACACAGGAGAAACAAAACATGACAAGCAAACCAAAAAAAAAGTCTTCTGTTTATCACTGTGCAAAACCTAGCCCAGTACAATTCCTGAACTCAACTATTTTCTGCTCCCACACCTTCTCCACCCAGTCACTCATTGCTTGTTAGAGAGAGAGAGAGAGAGCGCATAACAGAAATAAAAGAGCCAGAAGGAGAAAAAAGAACAATGTATACGTGCTAGAAACAGGGGCATGTCACTCTAACAGAAGGAGAATCAAAAAGAACAATGTTCTACTGCAGCCTGTTTGATATTGTTTCTTTTTGATAATTGCTTCTTGGATTAGTGTATTTTCTTATATGTATATATGTACTAAAACTTAATACATGTTTATGTATTAAAAACATTCTGTTCTGTTCAAAAGAAATATCAAAATAGGAAATTGGTTATTCTTAATTATTCACTGATGAAGCATAAAAATTTCTGTTGCTAAAAAAACACCCAGTAGGATGATGGTTAATGGTTTCATCTCTGGGGGAAAAAGATGAAAGGAGTGTTGTAGAACTCATTTACAAAAAAACAAATAATAATGATTTCTCTCTAAGAATGACTGTGTCAGGCAGAGTAACCAGGTTTCGACATATATTTCATCCTTGTACAGAAATAGATTATGAAGAAACACACAGCGTATTGTCAGGTTATGCATTTAAACTGACATGGGCTTAAAACAGCATATAATCTGTATTTAGATTATTATTATTAAATAGTATAACTCATTATATTATTCTCTGCATAGCATGACATGGCACCACAGAGCTCCACCACAGTCTCTGGGCAGTTTCTATCATGAGGGCATGACTGACTGGAGCATTTCACCTTAGCCATGAGGTCTCAGTATAATTCAGAAGATGTTTATTTTCTGTTAATAATATTTTTTACTTGATTGTTGTACTTTATTCAAACATGTTGAAAGGTATAGAGATAAAAAGGGAGGGAGATGGTTTGAAACATCTACTTGACTTATTCAATACCTGACATCACATCACATAAACCCAGCACACTCTGTGTTATCTCTGTTTAGTATGAATCACAAGGCATGTTTTTTTAAAAATCCTTTTAGTAATTACGTGTATCTTTCTGTTTCAAAATGCTTAGTCAAAATAATATGTTCTCCTAAAAGATGTATTTTTTCTAGTTTCACTTGTTAATGTCACTGATGGCTTTATTAGAAAACCTCAGATCAACTTCTCCTATCTTCAGTTCCTACAGACCTTGCCCACCATAAAACTTCTCCATAACTTTTGCCAGAAATCTCACCTGAGAGTTTTTGGCATGAAAGGTCTTGATTTTTATCAAATGCTTCTGCCTCTATTGAAATGATTATGTGATTTTGAAACTTTTTTCTGTTACTGTGGTGTATCACATTAATTAATTTTTGTATTTTGAACTGTTTCTGCATCCCAGAGATAAATCCCGCTTGGTCACGTATGTGATCCTTTTAATGTGCTGTTGAATTCAATTTACTGGTATTTTGTTGAGAATTTTTGTGTCTGTTCATCAGAGGTACTGACCTTTAGTTTTCCTTTCTTGCGGTGTCTTTGATTTTGGTATCAAGGTAAGGCTGGTGTTATAAAATGAGTTTGGAGATATTCCATCATCTTCAGATTTTTGGAAGAGTTTGAGAAGGGTTGGTGTTAATTGTTCTTTAAATGTTTGGTAGAATTCACAAGTGAAGTCCTTTGGTCCTGGATTTCTGTGTTTGGTTTTTGATTACTTACTCAATCTCCTCACTTCTTATTGGTCTGTTCATATTTTCTGTTTCTTCATGATTCAGTCTTGGCATGTTGTATTTCTAGAGACTTTTCCATTCCTTCCAGGTTAATGATGTATAATTGTTCATAGTAGTCTCTTATGACCCTTTTTATTCCTGTGACATCACTGGTATGTCTCCTCTTTCACTTCTGATTCAATTTTTTTGAATCTTCTATTTTTTCCTGTTCTAGCTAAAGGTTTGCCAGTTTTGTTTATCTTTTGAAAGAAAACAACTCTTAATTTCATTGTTGTTTCTATTGTTTTCCTACTTTCTGTTTCATTTATTTTGCTATAATATTCATTATTTCCTTCTTTCTGCTAGTTTCATGTTAGTTTGTTCTTTTACTTGATCCTTTAGGTATAAAGTAAAGTTGGGTTAAGGAGTTGAATAGATCTTTATCCAAAGAAGAAATATATCCAAAGAAGCCAACAGGTATATGTAAAGATGCTCAACATCACTAATCATCAGGGAAATGCCTATCAAAATCACAATGAAATATTGCCTTGCACCTGTTAGGATGACTTTTATATTAAAAAAAAGATAATAAATGTTGTCAAGGAGAAATTGGACCTTGTACACTGTTGGTAGGAATGCAAAATGGTGCAACTGCTATGGAAAACAGTATGGAGGTTCTTCAAAAATTTAGAAATACAACTGCCATTTGATCCAGCAGTCCCACTTCTGAGTATCCAAAAGAACTGAAATCAGATCTTGAGAGCTGTTAGAACTCTCATGTTCATCTCAGCGGTGTTCACAAAGTAAAACTGTGAAAACAACCTCAATGTTCTTCAGTGGATGAGTGGATAAAAAATGTGGTATATACAATACATACAATGGAATATTATTCAGCCTTAAAAAAGGGAAAATCCTGCAATGAATGGCAATATATATGAACCCTGAGGACTTTATGCTAAGTGGAATAAGCTAGTCACATAAATGTTGCATGATTCCACTTGCATGAGACGTCAAAAATAGTCAAACTCATAGAAGCAGAAAACAGAACGGTGAATGCCAGAAGCTGGAAGGAGGGAGGAGTGGAGAGTTGCTAATCAGCAGGTATAAAATTTGAGTTATGCAAGATGAATAAGTTCTAGAGATCTACTGTACAACCTTCTGCCTATAGTCAAAAGTACTGCATTATACACTTAAAAATTTGTTAAGAGGGTAGATCTCATGTTAAGTATTACTCTTACAAGAAAAGAAAAGAAAGGAAATCTTAGCTGTTCTCTCTGTGTAGCCTGGTAATGGAGGGCATGGAAGATGGGAAAACCATAGTCAGTGCCCTGGTGTTAGTGGGAAAAGATACTGGTAACTTACTTAATTCTTGTCAAAGATCCACCTTGCCTTCCAGTATCCAGCCACAAAATGTAGATACTTTAAAGGCAACTGTACCTTAAAATGCATAGCTATATTTGCTGTATATCTAAAAATTTCCAAAATTTTTTTCAAAGGGAAAGTATATAACTATGTTGTAACGAAGATAAAAATTAAATAGTGTAAAGGTAGTGGTTATTGAAAATAATTGTGCAATTAACTGCTCACTTTTAATTCATTTGCCTGATTTTTTTCTGATTTTTAATTTATAAATGAAAAAAAAGTAAATACTTGAAACAAAATCTAGGCAAACACAAAGCAAGGAAAAATGTTGGTTGGCTAAGACAACTTATAGAAAGCATATCGACTTTTTCTCAAAGAATGGTGCTTAAATCCCTAGTCCAACTGGAGGGCTTGTCCTCCAATGTCTCCTGAGGTTTATAAGCCATGCAACTAGCATGCATGAGATGCCGTTTTGCAGGTAGTATGAGAAGGGGATTAAGTCTGGGCCAGTGACCTGGGAAGGTGGCAGGGCTTTGTATGCTTTGTGGGGTTGGGGTGTGCTTACAGGATGGGTGTGCATGTTTGTCGCAGTGGCCTTGGGAAGACAGTGATAACATAGTCACTAATGTACATTGTATATAAGTCATTAGGACACCTTGAATCTAGGAAAGACAGCAGACCCCCCCAGCCACTGGCTGCCATACTTTGGCCTTTAACAATGTCTCCATTTGTTTTTTATTATTATATTACATAAAGTGAAATCTGGAAACTTAAATGCTAGGTTTTACTTTATGTAAAATTTCTAAATTTTCCATTACAGCAATAAAATTAGATAAACCTAGCATGCCCATGTAAAATATATCTAAGCATTCTTCAGTGGAAACTCAGAATACACTCTTCTTTGAAAGCTTAAAAGCTTTATCAACTCTGCTTTTTTAGAAAGGAAGTTAAGGTTCCTGAATTATTGGAATAGTTTGAGAGCAGCCTAAACATCACCTTGGATATTTCAACACCACTGTCATAGCAAGAAATGAAAAGTAGAGTGCTTAGTGGGGAGGCATAGTGGTGCCTTGCCAACTCAGAAAGTGCTTCTCCTGAAATACCACGCTTCAAGGTAGCCTTTCCAAATGGGTTTGAGGAAAAAAAAAAAAAAAAAAACTTCCTGAGAATGTACTTTGGTAAATAAGCAACGGCTGTTTTCAATCAAAATCTTCTCTGAGAAATGTTCCTCTTTTTTCCCTCTTAAAGAGATTTTTTATGCACCTTGTCTATTTGCATTTTTAGGTACAAGAAGGAAAATAGAAGTAAATTGACGTACCTAGTTTGAAAAGAAATTGCAAACACATAGTGACATCTCAAGTTAGATTTTGAAAAAGAAAAATGCAGGTTTAATTGTTTACCATGGTCTTCCAAATTAGATGCTTTTATTTTAATTTGGAGAGTTCCAGAATGAATTTAATAGTCTCTTATCAAATTCAATTCCAGTGTGTAAAGATATGAAATACCTTTGTCCTAGTCAGTAATTAGCTTTCTTAATTTTTTTTAATTGATGGCTCATAAAGTAAAGCTTTTTGTTGATAAAATAAAACTGTGCTACCAATCTCCATGTTAATAATTTCATACGGCAGCTTTGTCTACCCATCTCTCAATTCTACCATCCTCTCTGATAATCACCGTAATTCTATTTTTGATTATCTGTGGCCCAAGTTTTCCAAAACAAATTCTATAAATGGGCCACCAAATTTCTGTATCTGAATCTGAATTTGAGATGTCCCTTTTTCTTCTGCATGATCCGGTGAGAGAAATAATATAAAACTCAAATTATGTTTTCAACGAATAAGGAAATAAAGAATGCCTCCACTCTATAATGTACCTAAAATTTGATTTGAATGAGCAGTTGGTTAGATAATAGAAATCAGTAATGTCATAGATAAATTTTGGATTCCAGACACCACTATGTTTTGTTCAAGATAGAGGAAAGTATCGTTACTAGGAAAATAGCTGCTGGCCTCAGTAATGAAAGACACTTAGAGCTACATTCTAATTTTTCTTGGTAATGGAGAATAGAAAACAATCACCTCTGCTACCTCAATTCATACCTATTATTTGTTGAACTTTGTTCTGGAGCAAAGTAAAAACAACGAGAGGATTATCGGGCTGATGGTATGAGCAGGCCACAGTGTTCTGGTTTGTGTCGTGTGCTTGCCCAGTGTGGATTGGGTACCGGAGGCAAGGGGGCCAGCCATGTGGAGGAAAGAAGAGAGGCTCAAACTTTTATTAAGCCAAACTCTACGCTGGACACTTTACATATGTTAGCTTACTTATTCCTCTCTATAACCTAGCAAAGTAAGTTTAACTCATGAACCTATATCATGTTTCACTCCCCACAGAAGATGGTAGATATCAGAACTGGAATGTCAACCCAAGACTGAGTTCTGTCCATTAAATGCAACTGTCTCCCTGAGACAGCTCTGTCGTGAGCTACAGAAATGCACTAATGTCCTCTGATTGAAGAACTCTGAGTATCACTGCAGTGAACACGATAAGCAAATGAGTTAGACATGTTAAATCACTTTATCCTGAGATATTATAGCATGTGTATCCCCGAGTTAGAAAAAGTACAGATCTTAAAGTCCAAAGACTAAGATTTGATCCCTGATGTATCATTAATTGTGTGTACAAATCAACTTCCACTATCCCTTCTTTCACCTTCAACGTTCCCTTCTTGGCCGTGTTGTGAGGAACAAATGAGATATCATGCTAAATCGGATTTTTAAACCGTAAAGCATTGTGTACATCTTTATTATGAATAAAGAATTGTTATTGGAGCAGTAGTCTCATACTCAAATGCCTATAGCCGAGGTATTACAACGGTACCTTAAATATTATTATCTCAACAGTGGATGCTTTTAGCTTGAGTATTAATATGAAGGAATCTTCTTCACTTACAAAGAGAGGTATGGTTTTCCTCAACTCTTTTGTAGAATCATGCTATGCTTTAGGTGTATTTTTACTTTACATTTCTTGATAGAGATGTGTTTGTCATGCAGGAAACATTTTTTTTCCCTCTTGTTTTTACTATGAGAAAAATGACAGCGTAGTATAAAAGATAAAAATTGGCAGCTGGGGGGCTTCCCTGGTGGCGCCGTGGTTGAGAGTCCGCCTGCCGATGCAGGGGACACGGGTTCGTGCCCCAGTCCGGGAAGATCCCACATGCCGCGGAGCGGCTGGGCCCGTGAGCCATGGCCACTGAGTCTGTGCGTCCGGAGCCTGTGCTCCGCAACAGGAGAGGCCACAACAGTGAGAGGCCCGCGTACCGCAAAAAAAAAAAAAAAAAAAGGCCTCATGATAAAAATTGGCAGCTGATACCTGTCCTCAGAGTTAGGACATCACAGGAATGGCTTGACACATGGGCAACCTAAAAATCACATGCCCTGTGGCTGTGTGGGAAGAAAGAGCCAATTTAGTCAGATTTCCCAATTTATAAAAAGTCTCTGATTGAGAATTTTTGCAATAAAGTCTAAGAACTAAAGATTACCAACTAGTCATTTATATGTATATATTTATGTAGTTGTATGCATATATTTATATATAATCATTGTGAAAGGACAGGCAGTGGCAGTGATGGGAATCTAGGCCAAAAACTCAGCAATAATCTCACAGAGAGATGGTAAGTAACCCAGGCACTCAATTGAGAAGAGTAAAGAAAGGCTGAAGCATATGGATTTGAGATATTTTATTGCAGAAGTAGAACTAATACAACTAACTGATTAAATGCAGGGATGAAGGGGAAAAAGTCTTAAAAGTTGACTATGAGGGTTTGGGCCTGAGCATCTGGATAGGTGGTACTTCATTTTACCAACATTGGGAACATTGAAGTGTAGCAGATTTAGAATAGTGAGAAACAACTAGTATTTGTTTTGGCTGTGTTAAATTTAAATGCACATCCATTATACAGTTGCAGAGTGTAAATTTATATGAGTATGTGTGTGTGTGTATCTGTGTGTGTTTCTAGTAAATGCCAAAAATGTACGGAACTGCCTTTCCCCTAACAGCTAGTCTGATGAGGATAGAAATGGTCATTTAATAACATATAGCCTTGTGTCAAGTTACTCAGCCTTAATTTAAGATGGTTACGAGCTGTGTATGGGTTTCAGAGGCTTGGTTGTGTGTTTAATGATTGTGGGAACAGGCCCATTTTTTGGCACTTTTCGGCCAGGCCAGCGGGAGCTCATCATGGGAACATGTTCTTTCCTACTTGCTGAATGGAAGGCTGTGTTTGAGTGGCCCATTGAGCAGTGTCTCCAGGAGCAAAATCAGAAGCTACTTGGGCCAATGAAAATCTCCCTGCTTTGAATAAATGAAGCCTAAAGAGGATATTTAGCCAGGGGAATGGCGACTTCCAGGTATTTTACACCAAAAAATAACTTAATACAAGAAATTGGAAGCTGAAAAAAGTTGGATCTATTGACAGAAAAGGGGTCCGAGAGGCCACTGTAGTATTCTTTAAAACAGGAAGTGCAGAAAGCATTGGAAACTGCTACCAGTGATCTCATCTGCCTGCAGCACCAGAGTAGCTACTTTACAAGGAGACTCTCTGAACCTGTGGGCAAGAGTTCTCCTTGGTTGTCCCCTGAAGCCTGTGTCCCGCCCACTTCTGCAGCAGAAGCAGTACTGGCTTCTGCTTCCCTTTTCCTTTCCAGATATCCACAAGTGGCTGTTTTGGCAAAACCTAAGCTGGAACTCTGGCCGCAAAGGAGTTTGGGGAAGGATAGACATGGAGAAAAACAAAGAGTTGGGGTGAGCATTATAAACAGTATGCAGCATACTCACCTGTATGACCAACACCATATGCTCTGGGACAGTGAAGCCCTCCCTTCCTTCACAGGCATCGCATTTTAGTGGGAGATTGTAGGCAATAAAATTACAAACAAATTAATGTGAAATATTAATAGCCAGGCGAAGGTGAGTGCTGTAAACAAAATACAGCAGGATAAAGGATGAGAGAGGGTTGAGCTGGGGGTGTGGATGTGCTTCAGTAGTTAAGGTGTCAGAGAAGACTTTTTTGATTTGGCGGCTGCTATAGACTGAATTTGGGTGACCCCCCAAAATTCATTGAAAGTGAACCCCCGATGTCATAGTATTTGGAGGCGGGGCCCTTGGGGGTGATTAGATCACGAGGGTGGAATGCTTGTAAATATGATTAGTACCCTTAGAAAAGAGATCCCAGAGAGCTCCCTTGCTTACTGCTTCCATGTGAGGACACAGTGAAAAGACTACTAAATGAACCAGGAAGCAAGTTCTCACCAGTGGGGGCACATCCAATATATTATCTCTCCACATACCGTAGAGCAAGATGTTTCTTAATAAAGTTTAGCTATGATTTGAACTGAACAAGGCATTTAAATTTCTCTAAATGAGATGGATAGCACTTAACCTGTAGGAATACTATAAAAATAAGTGCAGTGGGTGCCTGAGAGACACTGTATATATATTTTCTGTAGACTACAGAAACGGTAAATTCTCCGCAGCGCGTGTTCCATATAAAGCGATAATATTGACAAATTATTGTAAGATTGCTAGAGTTCTGTTTAATTACTCAACTTCTGTATTACAATGCATATTTATTATACTTTTAAAACTGCAACCTGGACTTTAATGCCTTTTAACCAAACTACAAAAGATGCAGACCACCATAGAAATCACATATCAATATAATACCATTTTAAGAAGCAAATATGTCTTACTGCTGCCTTGCTTGAGTAGGCATTCATATAAATGTATATTTTGTACAGTAAGTGATTTAAAAATTTTCTTCGACTTAAAACTATCTGGACTTAGTATAGGGAATGAATTGGTGTGAAAGAATATAATTCTATATTCAAGAGGCACATGTATATAAGATCTTTGAACTATGACCATATCACCAGTAGCCCAGCCCACGTGTATTTTGAATCTGTTTTTTTTTGGTTTTGTTTTTGTTTTTTTGCGGTACGCGGGCCTCTCACTGTTGTGGCCTCTCCTGTTGCGGAGCACAGGCTCCGGACGTGCAGGTTCAGCGGCCATGGCTCACGAGCCCAGCCGTTCCGCGGCATGTGGGATCTTCCCGGACTGGGGCACGAACCTGTGTCTCGTGCATCAGCAGGCGGCCTCTCAACCACTGCTCCACCAGGGAAGCCCTTGAGTCTGTTTTTTTTTTTTAGAGTTCAAATTACTTGCACTTTATTATTTATTTATTTATTAAAAATAATTTTTATTGGAGTATAGTTGATTTACAATGTTGTGTTAGTTTCAGGTATACAGTAAAGTGAATCTGTTATACATATATCTACTCTTTTTGAGATCCAGTTCCCATATAGGCCATTACAGAGTACTGAGCAGAGTTCCAGGTGTGCTCTACAGTATGTCCTTATGTTTTGACCCAAACACCTCTTTCTCATGACTAATGGAACATATTGGCAAGTTCCCTAAGTTTGAATGTATAATCTGTGACCAAGGAAATAGGGATTAAAATGGCTTCAAATGAGATAGCCATTTACTGTCTACTACCTTAGTTTGATTAGAACTATATTCTAATCAATTTACGTAATCAGGAGAAGGATAAAATAAAATTTAAGTATAGCTCTGCAAGAAAACAAATACTACTGAATTTCTGCATTCCATTTTATGAGAATTGTGTAATTTCCCATAATTTGCGTTATAAGAACCTGTGTTGCTTAATACTCTAAATATCCAAGGTTCAGTAAATATTATATCTAAGTCTATTCAATGTGAAATTAATCGCAAAAATAATTCAAAAGAAATGCAATATCATTGTTCTGATCTAGAAAGTTTTTACTATATTCCTACTTTTATATCGTGTCTTATGTCATTTTTAGTGTTATTTCAAATGTGTTTTTTTTATGAAAGGAGTTCTCTAGAACCATTTTCAGTACAGTTGAAGAATTCTTATATTTTTATGTAATGCAATTTATTAGGGAAGTAAAAGGCATTAAAATTTTTCAATTTGAAGAAAAATTAGGGCCCAGCTTTATTTCAGAAGAATACATCGTTTTGAAAATTTCCTTCTTTTACATCTTAATAAACTGAATTTTATACAGTTGGCCCTTTGTATCTGTGGGTTCCGCAGCTATGGTTTCAACCACCCACAGATCAAAAATATTTGAAAAAAAATTCCAGAAAGTTCCAAAAAGCAAAACTTGAATTTGCCTCATGCTAGCAACTATAGCATTTCCATTGTGATCGGTATTATTAGTAATCTAGAGATGGTTTAAAGTATATGGGAGGGACTTCCCTGGTGGCGCATTGGTTAAGAATCCTCCTGCCAATGCAGGGGACGTGGGTTTAAGCCCTGGTCTGGGAAGGTCCCGCATACCGCGGAGCAACTAAGCCCACAAGCCACAACTACTGAAGCCCGCCCACCTAGAGCCCATGCTCCGCAACAGAGAAACCACTGCAATGAGAAGCCCATGCACCACAATGAAGAATAGCCCCCTCTCACTGCAACTAGAGAAAGCCCGCGCGCAGCAACAAAGACCCAACACAGCCAAAAATAAATTAATTAACCTAAAAAATACTTTAAAAAATAAAGTATATGGGAGGATGTGCATAGGTTATATGCAAATACTGTGCATTTTATATAAGGGAATTGAGCATCCGTGGATGTTATTATCTGCTGGGGGTCCTAGAATCAATCTCCCACAGATACCAAGGGACAACTGTATCTATCTCTTCCATAATTAACATATTTTAATCTGGTTCTAGTATTCTGTAGATGTGAGGAACTCACTAGTAAAGCCAATAATTCTCAGTCAGAATATAGATTGATAAAGGTCTTTGTTTAAATAAGCTTAGAAAATTTCTAATTATTTCAGTGTGGTTTTGACATTAACTTTTGTTCCCAAGAAAGATAAATACCAACTGAAATTGTGTGGAGGATTATCAACATTCTGTTGTCCAAGCTGGAATGATCACAGAGGATTTGTGAATAGGGCATTAGAAAAAAAGGATACAGAAAGTCTCTCATTGGTCACTAAGACAGCCTCAGGAAGGAAGACTATGTCTCAGCTTCAGTTTATTGGAAGGAAATAAGTACTGTTCCAATAGTGTATACTTTTTAAAAAATTAGTATCAATACTTAGTTTATCTTTAAAATGAAATTTTCTCAACAAAATCCCCTGTGTAATCCACTGACAGACTAAATTTTCGACCATTTCACTTTCAGTAGGCCAAGCCCTGACATAAGAATGTGTAATGTCTCCCAAATAAGCATTTTAACAAGTTGAACTGATATTTATATCTTCTATTTTTATTAGGTGAGATTCTTCACTGTCCACTAACAAACATATTTCATTTAAGTAATATATTCTGAGTGAATAGTATGTTCCGGAAAGATACGAAGGGGCAGGTCTTGCAAAGTTATATTAACTATATTAAAGAATATGTACACTGTCCTAAGTGCACTGAGAATCTGTTGATTTTTTTGAGGGAAGTAGGGAAATCAAAATATAGAATTCCCAACTAATATCTTAGTTGGATAAAAGACAGTCTTCATTTCATATTTGAAGAAGTTTCTATCTCTTTCAGCTTCAGGTCAAATAGGGCTGAGGATTGAGACCAAAATAGAATTCTACAGAGATACAAAAATAAGTGAAAAATGTTTTATGAACTGCTATGGAGTGATTTATAAAATGTATTTTTAATAGAATAAGCCATAATAAAAGAATATATACAATATTCCATCATTTGCTTAAATAAAACTAAATAATACGTATATATTTTCTTATTTTTGTAAAAATAAACAAAGAAGTAATGCACCAGAAACTAGTCACATTGATCATGTATGGTGGATCGAACTGATATGAAACTGATAGGACGGGAAATGTGGCTTCTCTGCCTATACCTTTTGTTTTACATATTCAAATAATAAACTTAATTCAATAAGGATTAAAAATAAGTTTTTAGATGTGATTATCCCAATGCAGTACAGCTGAGAAGAGAAAGAAGCATGGTAACATGCAGAAAAATGTTTAATGGGCAGTCAGAAAAGAGTAGGAGGATGTCGGCAGAGTTCTGTGATAGAAATCAAGGGAGGAGGGATATTTGCCGTTCAGTGCTACAGGGAGGGGTAAATAATAAATGCTAGGATGATCCGCTGGATTTAACAATTAGGGGAAATGATTAGCCAAAAGCTCGAAAGGAATTGGGTGGGAAAAAGGGAAAGGGAAAACTGTAAATCAAAGAAGGCGCTCAAGATGTCTCTCAAAAGCACTTATTTCTTCACCATTTTGCCCAAGGCTCACTCCAGAATTAATATATTTGATGTACTGGTTTAATTCAGTTCTTCGATGTTAATACAAATAAAGAAGGCAAGTGTAAAACAAAACCAACAAAACAAAAAAGAAAGAAAGCAAATAAATCCCCAGATGATTGTTTAATCTCTTAACAGGGTTTGTTTTAGTTTTTCTTTGTTTCTGTGTGTTCAAATCTGAGTCTTTTGCAGGAAAGCATGTATAGGGCTAGAACAATTCTCCAAAGGCCCTGGCATTGGAAATCCTTTCAGGATGTTTTAGTCATTTTCCCGTGCATGGTGTTGTGCTTTGCCTCTGAGCCCATTGTTTGAAAAGCCTATTGCTTTTTAGGTCACAGAGGAGCAAATCTTTCAAAATGGCCATGCTGGCTTAGCCTGTGGAGAGGGAAGCCAACATACAAGAAGTTCAATTACTGTGAATTTAAAACAGAAAAATGTTTTTCTAAAGTCACTGTTATGTTCAACTAGAATGTATCCACAGCTCAAAAATGGCATTTTTTCTGTTTTAAATTTACAATCATTGCTATCCTGCTGCTCTCCCAGGGGCTGAGCCAGTGCTACAAATTGCATTGCTCTGCTCCGCTGTGAATAGAATAGTCATGGTGACTTCACATGAGCTTGCCATAAGTAGAGCCAGATATGTTAAAAGAAAAAGCTCTTCATATATAAACCCCAACATAAAGCGCTGATGAGGATATAAAGAAAATAGATAGAAAGATGGATACACACACACACGTAGATGGACAGACAGAAGGGAGAGGAAATTAATGCTATTTGAAGCCTTCGTAGGAGTGGAAACTATGGGGTTTTTTTTCCCCCTCATAGAATTGGGAGTATCTCTTAATAGAGGAGGCAAAATCTAACCCTGAAAACAAAAAGTCACATTCCTTTTGGAGCTTAAGTATGGACCTTACACTCAGGACATTTTGAGAAGCAAAGAAATGTTTAGTTACTAATGGCATTGTCCCAAACAAATTTTATAGCTCCAGGCCTAATCCTTAGCATTGCCAAAAATCCTACCAGAGCCTCAGCTATGTCCACAAAAGGAAAAGTAAGTACGAAAGACAAAACTTGGTTCAATCTTGCCTGAATGTCACTCATTCTATACTAGTTTTATATGGTTTGAATGCTCATGTAACTTTTCTACAAATTGAGCCACTTTCGAGAAAGAATGAACTGGAGGGAACAAATGCTAAAATATTGATTTTCTCTGTATTTTTCTCTCGAAACTGCCAAATTTCTTTCTATTTGATTTATTTGTTCAGATCTACGAGAAATATTAATGAGTCTGCTTGCTGTAGAGTCACTATCCACAAAATTAACAGATTATATCCCAATAGTTTCCTGGCTTCCTGCTCCTTCTTGAAGAGTAGTATCAGGATGAGTCTAAGATATTACCTCTTTTCCTCTTTCAATTGTGTTCTGGCCTCTGCCATTGTGTATAAGTCAGGACCACCATAGTAAATAATTATCAGACTCAAATTAGGATAATTTAATAATTCACAAGGGGCTATCTACAACAGTTTGGACAACCTGTACCACAAGGGACAGTGCAGTACCCAGGACTAGTAATGATAGACAGTTACCACACTCAAACCTGAATGGAGGAGGAGACAGAGTGATTAATAGAATCTAGAAAGATAGAGTGTTGCTGCTAATACTCCAAAGCTCAGATGGATGATGGCAAGGAGCAGTTACCTAAACCCAGCAGAATCATATAGAGTGGGCCAACTTGAGAAGAGCTATGACCTTCATTGAAAAGATACAGCCAGGGACTTCCCCACTGGTCCAGCAGTAAAGAATCTGCCTTGCAATGCAGGGGATGCGGGTTTGATCCCTGGTCAGGGAACTAAGATCCCACATGCCGGAGGGCAACTAAGCCCACACGCCAAAACTACTGACCTCGCGCTCTGCAACTAGAGACCCCGCATGCCACAACTAGAGAAGGGAAAACCCGCACGCCACAGCTAGAGAGAAGCCTGCATGCCACAATGAAAGATTCCACATGCCTCAACTATACTGCATGCCTCAACGAAGACCCAATGCAGCCAAAAATTAATTAATTTTTTTAAAATCCGCTAAAGGATGTTTAAAAAAAAGAAAGAAACAAAGAAAGAAACGGTACAGCCAACCTAAGGAGAGCAAAAGAGAAAAGGTCAAGAATGGTATACATCCCAGTATCACTCACTAATTATTCTCCTTCCCTCTGATCTCCTCTCAGCGCTCACCATTGACTGAACGAAACTGAAACCAGACAACATGGGAGCCATTTCATATAGTCCATACAAGTCAGTTCCCCAAGACAAAGAGCAGGAGGGGAAAAAAAGTGGAGAGAGGTTCTGAGGGATAAATAGAAGATAATTGCAACAGTCTATGTCTTTCACCCTTCAGCAGCCACTCTGTCCTTTGTGTAGTGAAGCATTTGTGTCTCGGTCACAGAAGGTCCACAAATTACCATCAAGATATGACATCATCTCAGGGTTATAGCAAATGTATTATACTCCAAAATTGAAATCTACAGCATTAGTCACACGTAAAATTTTATTCTATAAAAAAGCCCATCCTCTGGTTGAAGGCAGTATTATTGATATAGCAGATGCCATGGCTGTGTATTAAGCATTAACAGTACAGATAGAACCACTACAGAAGGGAAAGGCAAATCCATAGCTGGAATATACGTGTGTTCTGGTAACAGTAAAGTGCCATGTCTCTGTGAGGGGAGGGGTCTAACATGGTGAACCTATCCCTGTGAAGCTAGTTGGTTTCCCCAGGGAACGGTGGTATACTAGGGATCAGCCTTTGCCTCTGATCTTGGCAGGTTTGGGTACTCAAGCAATCTCTTCCTTCACATTAGGTGACCAAACAGTTTTACCACCAAAGTTGTGACGAGTGAAAAGTTTTCCCTTCAGGGTGTAAGGATAAGGTCACTGCTAAGTGAGGCAGTAGTGTGAAAGCCATCAACCTCAGCCTGGGTCAGAACACCATGAAGGTTCTCCCATAAACTTGGCCATTGTTTTTTTTCTCTTAACTGACCATGGTTGAAATAGAAGTAGTGAAGTAGTTAACTCTAGGAGAGTCTGTGCTCTGATTCCTCTTTGGGATTTTCCAGCATCTCCTACAGTATAATTATTTGCCTTAGGACTTCCTGTATGACCCTCTGTGGGGTCATATGATCCGAGTGGTAGGGTATCTTGTACACTCTAAAATCTGAGTGGTCTCACAGAGACTGTGTCTCCTGCTCTTGATGGGTGGTGTGAAGTGAAGCAAGGTTGCTCTTACTTTCATAGGAATATCCGTAAATGCTCTATACCACTGGATCCTTACAAACTTCACCAATAACGTAGGTCTTAAATCTTTGAGGGTTTATTTACCACCTTCTCGGAAGCATATCTAATAGTAAGGCTTCTAGTATTCTTACTACTTTTACTAGATCCAGTTAACAATATTTTCAGCCTAATGGATCAGCAGGATATTATGAGGGATATCAAGATGACCAAAAGTGTTTTAAATAACATTATAACAGAAAGAAAGTGCAAGGCAGTAAAGGTGTGCTATTGTCCTCACTACATACATGCAAACTGCTTCTGATTTTCCATACTTATGGGAACGTAGTAGCCAGCAGCATTTGGCAGGCCTACAGCTGTATACCAGGTGCCAGAGTTAAGATTATTTTCCCCAGTAAAATATTGTATCCAGTACGGCAGCTACAATTGGCATTACCATCTCATTAAGTTTATGGAAACCTGCTGTCAACTTCCCAAGCACATGAGACTTTGTAAAGGCCAAGCAGGTGATATAAATGGGGATGTGACAGGATTCACCATCCCTGCATCTTTCAGATATTTGATTGTAGTTCTATACTCTGTATTTGCCCTAGTGAAGCTATATCGTTTTGATTTACTATTTTTATAGGGGTTGGTGGCATTTCCAGGACTTTGACTTTTCCCCTTCCTGCCATAATGAGTCTCACTTCACAAGCTAGGAAACAATACAAGGAATCTATCTGTTAACGTCTATTTCCCCATTCAGTCCGGAATAACCACAGGTTGGGTACAGGATGACACCATCTCCTCTTGAAGCTAGACATTTTTTTCATTCCAGGTTATGGTAGGAACTGTGGTGAACCCAGCCAAAAGTGACCTCCAATGAGCCATGCCCTTATGTAATTCGCTCCCCTTGAATGGTGGTGGACTCTGTAACTTGCTTCTAACCAACTGAATATGGCAAAGGTGATAGGATACTACTTTCATGGTTATCTCATGCTTTATGGTAAAGGAGAATGGATTTTACATATGTAATTAATGTCCCTAATCTTTATTAACTTCAGTTACCCAAAAGAAAGATTATCCTGAGCGGGCTTGTTCTAACTGGGTGAGCCCTTTACAACAGAGCACAAGCCTTTTTGAAAGTTAGAGACTCGAAGAAGATTGTGTGCATGTGTCTGTCTGTCTGTCTGTCTGCCTCTCCATTTTGGCCCTGGATTCCATAGCCACCATAAAATGAATTCTGCCAACAACCTAAGGGAGCTTGGAAGTGAACCCTTCTCCAGTTGAACATCCTCATATGCATGCAACCGGCTGGCACCTTGATTTCAGCCCTGTGAAATCTTGAGTAGAGAACTGAGAACCCAGCTAACCCAAAAATCTAATCTATAAAGGCTGTGAGGTTATAAACAGATATTTTTTAAAGCCTCTGTTAGCGGTCATTTGTTTCACAGCATAGACAACGTATATAAAAACTCATACTGTGGTCCTAAGCTCAGGATCTCTCACCTTCAGCACTCTGAGATTTTTGGCCAGATAATTCTTTCTTGTCAGGGATTTTCCATGAAGGATGTGTAGAAGCATCTCTGGCATGTACTCATACATGCCAGTAGCACCCACCTTCCCAGTTGTGACAACGAAAAATGTCTCTAGACACTGTCAGATTTCCCCTGGAGGGGACAAAAATCACCCAGGTTCAGAACTACTGCCGTAGAGGCAACAAGGAATAGCAGGGATTGGTCCATAACAGAATCAGCATGCTCTTGTTAGGTTGTGCAACAGTCATCAAAACCACAACCATTAAAAGCATTTTTTTGGTATGTAAGAGGATGGGTTCCCTCTATAACAAGTAAGTGTCAGGGAAATCGAAACTTTCAAATATGTTCATGTCACTCATATCTTTCCACAAGTCTCTATGCCTCGAAAACCTACTCCCTCCCCAACAATGCCCTTACTTCAGGCCTAGAAGACTTTTGGTCTTCCTATCCTATCAGACTTTATAGAGAATTTGGGAAAATTAAAAACAATGTTGCCACAATTGACATCTTTCTTGAATCTTTTTAATGCAAATTTCATATCAAGTTTCACTAAGTTCTGAAAAGATCACACTGATCAATCAGAAGCAGCTGTTTTTCCTACTTCCAAACTTAAACAAATATCACAAACACTTTACATTTTGACATGTAGCCTGCGGAGTGGATTATCTGGGAATGACCCAAGGAGAATGCTCTATGTTACCTGAACAACCTGGGGCCCACTTTTCCATGGAAGTGTTTGTACCCAATCTCTGCTTTTCTAGTGTCTAGTGCCTTCCTTCTCCTTGCAGGAGGTGTCGTTCCTGAGCCCAACTTCCCATGGGTCCCAAAGTACTCCAGATAATGGGCAGATGTCTTTCCCAGGCAACAACTCTGCACAGCTGGAACTGCAAATCAGACTGCTTAGTGCCCACGGTAAGAGTTGTAGAATACTCCCGTTTACTGTTAAAAATGAAATATGTCACTGCATATCCAGCAATTTCCTTGATCCTGCATGCTTCACATGAGATTAATGAAAGGATTGGGAGTGAAAAAAAAAAGTACCTTCTCTTCTTATTGGACACCTGCCTTGTACATTTTCCCTGATAAAATCCATTCGTTAGTTCATGTCACGCGTTATGGAATTGGCCTGATGAATGACAGGTGGTGACCACAAAGGGATCTGCCTTACTTAGGTAAATGTCCAAAATAAATTCCAGTACTTTTGAACCAGATAGAAACAAATAAATCCCTCTTTACTCAGATTGGAAAATATGACTTCAGTTTAACAGGTTCTCTAAGTATATATTTTCAGTGATCAAACTTTCAAGCAAACTCTTCTTATGATTTATTACTCAGTTGAAAGCTCTCCAGTGATAATATATAAAGCATTTGCAAAGAAAAAAAGCATAGTATATTATACTGCTATATACTATATAGATGTATATGTCCTACATTATATAATACATTGCATTATGAAGATATTTTATGTAGATACCTTAATAGACTAAGCTATGGAGACATCTTTAATTTTGCTGGCATATTATTTACAAGTCAGAAATATAATTGCCTTTCTACAGTTTCTAACCTTAGCAACTTAAAAATAAGTTGTTCTTTATTCAGTGATGGCAAACAAGCTCTAATAAATGAATTGCCCAGGCATTACAGATTGGAAAAAGCAAGTATGGGTTTTGCAGTGTCAATTCTATTCTGTGCCTCTTTGTATAAATAACCAGAGGCAGGCTTGAATATCTTACTTGCATTTGAAATTGACCAGTGATTTCAGATTGATTCATTCGCTGGTGCCACCACCAGCAACGCTGCTACCACTACATTTATGCATATATAAATTTAAACTCTTTAACCTAGGGGTGGAAGCAAGGTTCTCACCAACTATAGCAATGTTTCACAAGTTAATGTATGGTTATCTCCATTTCAAGCATGAGTTATAAATAGAGAAAAAAGGAAAAAGAGATAAATCAGAACCACCCTGCAAAACAATTCAGTAATTCCCATCTTAGCCCTTAAGCATAAGGTCTTGAAAATTCCAGTATGAAGTTCACTGTCTATTCTTTCTGTCTCTATCTATACCAAGTATTTCCCCCATTATCTACACAAGAGTCTTATTGCTTGTATACAGCTATGACTTCACATGGTCAGTGAGTGAAGGAATGAATGAACATCGATGACTATGTTTATGAAAGTACTTTAGGTATCTGCTATTTTTTTTGTCTTCTCCACCTCTTGTCTTTGGGTACTGGCCTTCCTGAACAAGTACTGAAGTACTTGACTCATACCAGTCAATCAGAGAACTTTATCCTCCTGGACCAAAGTTTTGCTGTAGGAGTACGCACATGGCTCAAGTAGAGTGAATTGGGGATCTTTTGAGGAGATTGATATAAGAGATGGGAGATAGTCTATCTCTTTCCTTTTGAGAGGGCAAACTATAAGGGTCATGTAAAGCCTGAATGGCTGAAGAATTAATTCCAACCGTGAGCAAAGCTCTCACTGGGGAATGAAGCCAAATAACTGAAATCAGAGGTGAAAAGGTGAGTAAGAAACAAGCGACACCATTTGATAACAGTCAATATATTTTATTATTCTGTTTTTTTGTGGTTTTAAAAGTCATTTTGAGTTGTTTATGACGTTTGGAACTGAAAGATTTCTGATTAATATAATTGTCCTGTATAATTTAGTATAAATTTCATCCCTACAAATCAGAATTGCATTTTGGCCTAGTTCATTTTTTAAGAGATAAAGACTACAGTAGTTAGGCTCCTGGCAGGAAAAACATTTGGCATTCCCAATGGGTAAATTGAAAATAATTGTTGAAGAGACTATTCATAGAGGTGTGGCAGGGTCAGAGGAACCAGTAAAATATGATGAAGCTAAAATGAAAATGTCCTAAAGTTCATAATACCTTAAAAGTCAGCATATTCTTCATATATACAAGACATATTTGGACTTTTGGCCTTTTCCTCTCACTAGTAAAAATTTTATAGAAAGAACGTAATGATAAGCTTTTTAATACATTTTTGTAGACTCTTCCTAAAATTTCAGTTGCAGTACATTGAAATGTTTATTGAAAAATAGATTTCTACTCAAGAAAATGCATTTGCCAAATCTAGAAAAAGAAAAAATGAAACAATAGTCAAAAGGTTAACCAAATTAGAATCTTTCCAACATTATTGATTTTTCTTTTCACGGTATCTGCCCAGAAGGCATATGTGAATATTTAGAAAGTTTTTGTGAAGATACAGTACATATTTTTAGATAAGTTCCTTAGACAATGAAAGAATTGCCAAATTTTCCTTAAGCTGGCTAGAAATTTCTGTTGTGGCTTACATGAGAAAAGAACATTCCCAGGTAAATAATATTTATTTATTTTAAGGGTAGAGTACACAAACGGTTGAATCATTCAATAAATATCTACTTAAATTTCAAAGGCCATTCTATAAATAAAATGATTTATTTTGTCATAAGTTATATTTACAACTTGATACTAGCTTGGACTGGAAATAGTCTCAGTTATCTAGGTAACTTTTAGGGATATACTTTTAGAAACAAGAAAAAACACAATTATATTACATATGTTTTCTAAACATGCAGGATATATTAGCTTCACATTTTAATCACTTTAGAGGCACAACTTTTGAATTATTAGAATATTTGATTGGCTTCATTTGCTTTATTCTCTCAATTCTCTCAGTCTAATAGTAACAAAAGCTAATGAGTATCCAGAAATTTAGTTCAGTGTATTGGAGCATTGCTGTTTTATAGGTGCTGTTGTGTTAACGTCAAAGTGGATTCTTCCTGCAAGTCACATGTGTTCCTGGTATACAGTTAGTGCTGAGTTCTATGTCAAGATTAGAATTGGATAATGTTAGAGTTAAGTGAACACTAGGAGTCTGTCTTATTTTAATGTTTATTAAAGTGAAGTACGGATAACTTAGGGAACCTGTTTAAGAGCACATAGCTACAACAATAAACCCAGGACTGTAAACCAGATGTGAACTAGGAGTTTGTTTTTGGATGCTTGGTGGAGACGTTACAAAAAAAATACAGCTATCACAGTGCAGCTATTATTATTATTATTGTTGCTTGAGTCCTATCATTAGCAATAGGCTAAGAATCATTGGGTTATTGTAGTTTCTCTTGTCAATTTTATCACTTGTATTAGCCTCAGTATGCTGGTTTTAAGAATGTGCCACACGTGGTACACATCTAGGATTTCCCCAGTACTTGTGATAGTGGCTTGTACTTCATAAATACTGAATAAGAAGCTATACTTTGCATCAGTGTAAGCCTTCCCCACGCTCAGAAGTTATGGCTATAACTGTTGGGTCCATTTTTACCATAGCTCTCATCACTAAATCACAGTTATTAAATCTCAAAATTGACTCCGCCTGGTGTCCTTTTCCCTAAACAAGGATACCATCACATGTGGGTAATAATTTATTTTGTTAAGACATTGATTACTAAATACTTTGAACCATGATTTCCTAACTGACAGCAGTGAATATATTTTTTAATGACAAGGAAAATATAGCTATGTTTATGAGCCAGAAATACTTCATTCATAGTGCTTTTCAAATGATATTGTATATTTCAAAATGTAAGCTGAAAATTTTTGGTCAAGTCAGTGTGGAATTCAAGTTGCTAAAAATTCTGAAATGATAACTAGAACGAAACTTCAGTTTTTCTTAAAAACATTTTGGAAGTTGGAGAACTAAAAGTTTCCCGTTAACACAGTGATATTTGTGCAGCAGGAAATTGGGTCAATAGCTTGAATTAAACGTGAAAAGAGAATAGAAATTCGATTTATAGTTGTAAAATAGAGATGTACTTCCTACTTTTTGCTGGATTCTGGGGAGCAGAGGATTCCCTAGAGAAAATTCAATATGAAACTGTTTTCAGAAAAAGCTTCTCAGTCATGATGAGGAAATTGTTGAACTGTCATTTAAACTGCATAGGATTAAAGATGCAAAAGCAATAACAGATATGGTAATACACAGAAAGAGTTCAGTGAGTGTTGGGGCACCATGAAATGTTTCAAGCAAAGATAAGCCTGAAGCCGTTACTCGAGGAATAGTTATAATTTGAACTCAGTTTGGTTTAAGATATCCTGGATGAAAAAATATTTACTGATGATCCTTCTAGGGCCCCTAGAACAAACATCCAATTTTTAGCTATCTTTTTTTTTTTAATTTGAGGATTACTTAGTCATTATCAGTAGAAAATAAATTAAGCAACACTTATTTAAGCAATAAGCAGTTAAGTATATTTTCTTTTACAATTAAACATAGCTTGAAGGATTTTGACCCGAAGCACTTCCTAAGTCCTCAAAGCAGTAATATGAAAGATTAGCTTCTGAACCAGTTGTATTTAATGAACTACTCCAGCAGGTATCATTTTTGGCTCTTACATTAAAATTAGAATGATTTTATGTCACTAAACTAGAATATGATTTTAAGAGCCCATGGAACCGGCCCAAGGACATCTACTGTGTCATCTGTTTCTGTCAAGTGGGGAAATCCACCCAACTGATTTATATTGCAGCATATTTAAAAATAAAAACTGAGTGAAATGACTAAACTATCTGGCTTCTGTGAGAGAAGCTAATGTAAGTCTTTAAATAAGGATTATATTTGCTTAGAGGATTGGAACCTTGTTTATCTCTCATGGCAGCACTAAGCTAAGAATTACTAGGTGATGCTTCCCAGCTCCATTTTAGGAGGTGGATAGAGTTGTGACTGACGCATTTGTTTCTCTCCATAATGTTTCTAATAAATACAGCATACTCAAAAGCAGCTGAGCCTGAGCCTGCCGCTGAAGCTGGGGAATAAAGCATGTGATTCCATCATTCTTAAAAGGCATAGTAGCTTTCTGTAAAACCCCAGAGCCCTCAACAGGGTTTCATTTCACATTCTTTTCTGTATGTACTGTTCTCACCACGAAGCAGTTCCAAACGACATTAGAACTGTGAGATTCAGGAAACCTTTGGATCCAATAGTTACCATTTCCTTCATTATATATTAATTCAGGATGGTTTCCCTTTTGTTTCTTAAACATAAACGGTGCTGTATTTTTTTTTTTTTCCTGAAACAGTTGAAATATGCTTCTATTCAAGGTGATCTGCAGCTGCTTCGGCAACCAATTCGTTTTTTTTCCCCTTGAGTAAATGCTGAAGGGCATTATTTGGGAGTGAGAAGACAGATAGGGGAGGGTGATTTCCAAATAGTCTTCTATTCAAGCATGTCATATATTATTTCAACATATTTCTAGAAAATAGGTATTCAGTACTCCACTTTTCACATAATGTTTCCCACAAGGTCACGATAATATAATAAAACATATGTACACATACACACATTGTTCATGAGGAAAATAGAACAAAACCCCACATGATTGCAGGTCATGTTTTTTCATGGTAGTTTTTCACCAAAAATAAGATTTATAATTTAAGATTTAGGCAGTCAACCAACATGCCTGATTATATAGTATAACTTGTTATTGTACCTCTGTGTGAGGTAATTGGGAAAGGATATAAAGTAAAAAGGCACAATCCTTGCTCTTGAGCAGGATACAATCCAGTGTGTGAGAAAGATAAGCAGACACAATCATAACACAATGAGGTGAACGCTGTAGTGGAGGCATACAGGAGAGGAGAGTATAACTGGCATTCCAAGAGGTAGTGGATTGTGGTTAAACTAAACCTTGAAGAATGTGTAAGGAATCCTTTATCCAACAAGGAGGAGAGACATTTTAGATAAAGCTACCAGCACATGCACAGTTCTATAGACCTGAGAAAAAAGGGCATGCAGGTAACAGAAGGACATTCCTTTAAAAGAAATACCAAACAGGTAGATCTCAGAGGGTGAAAAGTGAGGTCACTAAGCATTGATTAGAGAATAGGAAAGACAATTACGGCCATTTTTTAAAACAAGAAAACCTGAAGGTTAGAATTTTAAAATGTTGAAAACAAGTTTCAGTCCAGACCACAGAGATAAGTATCTGAACATTCAAGTAAGGAATTTTCTAAACTAGAACCAGAGTAGAAACCTTGCGACAGAGGTAGCTTAAATAATAAAATATTGAGGCATAAGATCTAGTCGTCTAAATTTGCTGGGCCTTTGCCTGGAATCAACCAAATAAAATGTTTTATCATTTAGAATAAATATCCACGTGCATACCTAAATTTGCGTTTGTAATATATTTTTTAGAGAGGGCATCCAGATTGTATAAGCTTTGGGCCCCACAAATCCTGGATTCTCCCCTGCCTAGAGGGTAAGTCCATGAAAGTGCTAAAAAAGTCATAACCAGAAGTCAGGACGTCAAAGTAACTGACTTAATTTTGGAAACTAATTAAATTATAAAGAAGAATTATTGGATCAGGTATACATGACAGACAAAACATAGATATGTTTTTATCCTCACCTCCAAACAGGAAGTGTTTTTTTCCCTCACCAACGGGGATTTAAATGCTGCCTTCAACTACCCATCCCAGCCCCAACTTGGGGAGAAGTCTGCCACCGATCACACGACGGCTGTTCTCTGATTCCTCAGAGATGTGTGCACAGGTTAGAGCCAGTGCACAGGAGTTCTGAAATGTGGTCGGTCCATGACAAAATTACACAGAGCATGTAGGAAGGAAGCACAATCAATAAAGTATCTATTCTACTATTTAAAAAACTGCATAAAGAAGGGATTATTTTAGTTAAAAAAAAAGTTTCTGAGAAATGGAGAAATGGAAATACTAGTGCAGAATAGACCACATGAGATAATAATGATGAGAGCTCCACAGGAAGGGGAATAAGATCAGATGACCCCAAAAGGTTCAGGATCCACATGCCAAGGGATTGTATCAGTGACACGAAGCATACTAAGCATCTTTTAAAGAATATTCTCTTTTATGTCCTGAATTTTCTATAATTGTGTTACTTATTGGATTATTAGGATCAACTTATACAAAGCTGGGATGACCTTACCTATTGAATCTTGCATGTTAAACAAATGGGGGCACCTATCATCTAACAGGTCATAATTATAGCATACATACAGGTAACAGGCATATCTATATCTTCATATATGTAAACTCAGTTTTCATAAAGTGTGTGCCCCTGTGTAATCAGCACCCATCTTTTCAAAAGAATGACACCCCAAAAAGTCCCCCTCTGTTCCCTTCCAGGGACTATTCCTACCTAAAGTAACTATTATCCTAACCAGTCTTTGGGATAACTTGAGAGATTAGTGTTGTCTGCTTTTGAATCATACAGTACTACTCTTTTGTATCTGATTTATTTGTTTAATTGAATATCAATATGATTTATCCCTGTTGTTGAATATAGTAGTGGTTTATTCATGTTTATTTCTATATTGAATTCCATAGTATAAGTAAATATTTAAAAATATATTAATCTTCTCCACTGTGGACTGACATCTGGGTTGTTTTCAATTTGGAGCTAGATGAAAGCTCTGCTATGAATATTCTTGCTTATGAATGTTAGTGAATATAACTAACACTTCCATTAGGTATATAGCTAGCAGTGGAATTGCTGGGTTGTAAAGTAGCCACATATTCAATTTTAGTAAATAATGCCAAACAGAATGCTGGTCAAATTTATACTCTCAGTGGCAGTGTATGAGAATTCTAGTTGCTTCATATATCTAATTATTGCCATTTTGGTTGTTTAGTAGTATCTCATTGTTGTGATTTTATTCCCCTGGTAATTAATAAAGTTTAGTGCATGTCCAAATGTTTATTGGTCATTTGGATATCCTCTTTTTTGAAGTGCCTGTCATTAGTTCATTGTCCTATTGCAACATCTGTTTTCTTCTTTTTAATCTGAAGGAACTCTTTATACATTGCGGCTCAAAAACTTTGTCAGATAAAGGACAACAAATACCTTCTCCCACTTGGAGGCTTGCATTCTGTTGTCTTAGAAATACCTTTGATGAACAAATGTTCTTAATTTTAATACAGTGTACTTATGTTTCTCTGATTTTTGTGACCTTCAAACAAACCTTTTGGTTTAGGTAAAGAATATGTTGTCCTGAATGTATAATATATCAGTGAATTCTATTTAGAGAGTGACTCCTAAAGATGAAACAAGTAACTCATGGTCAAGAGAAAATGTTTTAGTTACATATGGCAAAACAAGTAGATAAGTAAACATATATTTTTAGATAATTTAAATTCTCCCTAAATAACATCATTAATTTTTGTTTACTCTGAAAGGAAGATTACACCTTGGAAACAAACTTTCTTTACCATGTATATCTCTGCATGCTCTATATTACTTTTATTTTTTTGTTTTTGTATTGTGTATATCTATGCATATACATATAAAAGTATATTTGTTATTTTGAGAGATATTTCTCTTCGATTCAATTCTGACTATATATTAAAAAATGGCAAAAATTCAAAGTGAATTTACAGTCATATTTATACTCGACTAAAACATTGAATTGGTTTATCTGTTGCTGTCTAAATGTTAACACAGAAAGAATAGAATTTTAAGAAAAGTAAGTTAATTCAACAGTATTTACTCTTTGGTGTATAACGATGGAAATATCAAAATGAAAAGGAGAAGGAAAAAGAAAGAAAGAAGAAAAACAAATGAGGAGGAAAATATAGTTCTCTTGATTTGTGAGAACAGGAAAAATAGTGTTTGTACAATTACGATAACCCCCTTTCATAGTGATATAGTTCTTTTATCATAAAACACATATTCAGCCATCTGCTTGAAGATTAGAAATATGTGCTTGAGCCACAGCTGCTGCAGTAAATTCTCTTTGTGAGTTGAGTTGGTCTGATCCTATTGTTCTCAGATTTAAAAATTCACTCTGGATGACACGCACCACTTTATGGACACACTGAAGCAATATTAAGTAATTACGTGGCAGAATGTTATCTCCAAGTTTTTCTCCCACCATTCATAAACACGGTGCCTTCATGTTTATACCTTCAATAATCAAGACCAATCCTGATAGAATTCTGGCTTTCATCTAATGTGAGAAGTATGCTTAGATTCTCTGTTCCAACCTTATAGTGACAGATATTGGGATATGTTAATTAGCTTGACTGTGGTGATCATTTCACAGTGTATATGTATATCAATTATATATATTTGTACACGTTAAATACAATCGCACCACTTTATGGACACACTGAAGCAATATTAAGTAATTACGTGGCAGAATGTTATCTCCAACTTTTTCTCCCACCATTCATAAACACGGTGCCTTCATGTTTATACCTTCAATAATCAAGACCAATCCTGATAGAATTCTGGCTTTCATCTAATGTGAGAAGTATGCTTAGATTCTCTGTTCCAACCTTATAGTGACAGATATTGGGATATGTTAATTAGCTTGATTGTGGTGATCATTTCACAGTGTATATCAATTATATATATTTGTACATGTTAAATACATATATATATATTTGTACACCTTAAAGATATACAATTTTCCTATGCCAGTAATATCACTCAATAAAGCTGTTTAGAAAAAAAAATTAAAAACTCATCAAATCCCAACATTTTCCTTGAAGCAGGTGAAATGACTAAATTATCTAAGTCAGAGCTGTCATTCTCTGCTTAATGAACTCCAGGAATAAGTCCCCTCAAGCTCTCTCAGTAGAACTTCCAGGGTTTTATTTCTCTTATCATCTAATATGGCTTTTCCTAATGTTTCACTGAATTGATTCTGGCTATAGTATGAAATTTCATAGTTGTAATTATATTTACATAAAATGTCTTATTTTACTTGTATCCACCAATTAAGTCAGCCCATTGTATTTAAAACTTTTTACTTCCTTTAAGCTAGATAGATCTAAATACTGTGCGCTTTCCCCATAATATGTGAATTCCCTTCACTTGGTGGTTTTCCTTTTAGTGTTTGTGACTCATCATCATTATCTTTTCTGAATTAGCCACAATATTTTTATTCATTTCTGAAACCTGTTGGATTTCTCTAGAACTTTAAAGAACTCTCTTACACCAAGAGTTTAAAAAGTGTAATTCTAATAAACAGAACTCTACTCGTACTCAGTACTCCCTCTGTTATTCCCCATTGTGTGACTATGTTTTGTAGTCATCAGTGCTCAACTAGTCTTTCACCATTGTTTTCATTTTCAGTAGGGGTCAACCTTTAAACTCATCTAAATTGAGTTTAATGCTTCAAAATGATAAATTTTGATAAGTGGGATGTATATCTGAATACCAGTGTTTTATTTTCAAGTTTGATGACTTCGAACAAAGATACTAAAAATGATTATGCAAGGGTCAAGGAGTCAGAGTGCTCTGTGTATGATCTGAAATCATCTTCACCAAATCTTGTGCTCTTTATCAGTGTTTTTTAAAAAAAGTTCCAAGTATTCTTCATTCCTGGATTCAAAAAGTCACACCACAACTCAGGTAGCTCTAGGTAAGTTTCCCACCCGCAGGCCTCTAGACATTTAAGTCAGTTCCTTCCATCTGAAAAATCTTCATACCTCCATGGCAAAAACCCTACACCTGCCCCTCCTCCTCTGACAAACTCAACTTCACAGCCACCAGAAATGCTTATGATGCTAAGGACTGTTGTTATATGACCTTTATCTCTGTACACCCCAAGAAGACAAGAATTCCCACTATTCCTCCCTCATTGTCTGATTCTAATCTATATAAGACTGTGTTGGAAGTGAGCAAGTAACCTTTACACCATACCCCATCATGATTCCCTACTTTATTTCTGTAAATAGCACTATCATCTTGACATGTTATACGTTTTATTTAATTATCTGTTTTTTCTCCCTTTACTTAAATGTAAGCTCTAGAAGGGCAGAGATTCTTGTCTGTTTTATTCACTGATATATCCCAAATAACTAGTACAGTGCCAGACACTTAGTAGGTAAATGTATGCTAGGTTAATATATAAATAGAAATAAATTTAAAATAATCATTTAAATATGTACAAATATATGAAAATTGTAAGTCTGAGTAACTAATTTGTATTGCCAGTGCACATTATTTATTCACAAATAATCAGGTCTAGACAATTTTATATTGATTTGCTTGTATTAATGTGTTACACAGCAATAGAAGACCAGTACGACCATAAAGTCCTCAAGAACTATATTATTGTATCTATCAGCCAAAAAAAGTATGAATACATGTATGCCCAAAATATGTGAATATCAGAGTAGTTCTTTACCTAAAAGAAGGTATATCACTATTTATTAATAGTATTTTTTTTTCCTTAGAATAAGCTGTCTCATCTTGTGTTAGGAACATGTAATCCTCTTGTTAACATTGTTTGCATTCTGTTTCTTGCTAAAAAAAAAATCCTGGCTTTATCACAGTCAAGAGTTCTGCCTTTTTTCTGGGAATTTTTTTCTTTTAAAATGCTTCCATAACTGGGAACATTTCTGCTTGAACCATACCAGATGATGGCACCATCCCAGAGTTGTCTTAGATCTTCATATGGAAAGAGAAAGAGTAGGAGGGGGAGAGGAGATGGAGAGGGAGGGAGGAAGAGAAAAGAAGAGGAGAGGAGAGGAAAAGGAGAAAGAGGAGAAGGAAAAGAAGGAGGAAGGAGAAAGAGAAGGAAGGAGGAGGAGCAGAGAGGGATTTGGGGTGATTGGAACCAGATTATAGGAGAGGACAAAAGAGACCTGAAAAGTAAAATGAGTAAACCTTGAAGAATGAATCATGATAGAAGAAATCCAGCAATTTTTACTGAAATGAGTAATGTGCTCCATTTATCAGAAGAACACAAAGGGAAGCCTGGATTTGCTAGAGACCAAAAGATGAAGGAGATGGTAGAGGAGATGGCTGAAGGCGAATGGAAATGAGTAGGTAGAAAGTGAGGAAATGTGGAATATAAAGCTGACTAGATGAACCATATGTAGAGGACCACATGATTCAGTATTCAGTAGTGAATACTACTGAATGGTGTAGTGAAAAATGTAAAACAATCTGATATGTGTTTTATGAAGATTATCCGACAGCAAGGGGGTGATGGCTAGGAGAATAAAAGTGGATACCAGGAGGCTAGTTTTGAGGTTCTGGAGGTAAGGAGGCACATAGGACTGTAACTTAACCTTATGTGATGGTGACGGTGATTGACAGATATAACCATTTTACATAATAATTTCCCAAATAATGGTCTTATCCTGTTCTATCATGATTTTGTCATGGTTTTATTGTTACTTTCATATACTAAAACTCAAGAATAAACTCTTCCTAAGTTATTATATTGTAAACATTTTTAAGTTTGACTTTGTTGTCAGCTTTCCAACACCAGGGTATAAAGATACTAATTCCCAATTTCCAAACAAATCTCTCTGGCAGAGTAAAAGCATAGTACCTATGCCATAAATTCAATTGCCTGCCTTTATTTTCTCAAGAAGACAGTAAAAAACATCACTTTGAATATCTTTGGAATTATTATTCATTGTCTTCATTCAGGTGAATAATGACAGTTTTAAAAGCACACAGTACGTATTTTATGATAGCATTTTATAAACTTCCACAGGGCAAAACTATTTTATTATTAGTTTTCTACACCCCTTCACAAATTCTAGATAGCATTATTCTCCACCTCTTTAAGTGCTACCCTTTTCCTATCTTCCCTCATGTGTCAAGGAAACAACAAGAAAAACAAACTCTTGCATTCAATTCAATGACCGTTTATGTAACTGGTCTCACGTGCAAGGGCACGTGCAAGGGGATGTGATAAATTAGAAGCCTTGGTTTTTATGTGAACGATTAACTTTATTTAATCCTGGCTGAGTGTAACGTACAGGCAAAGTGCCAATGTTTAAGTTTTGGGTCCGAATGTGACAGGCGCTAGATTGGTGATGAAAAATGCTTTGAGATTACATAGAGAAGATACGTGTTATATTTATTGTGAGGAATGTGATAAAACTTTCTGGAAGAGAGAGCATTTCCATTTATCTTAAGAACCACATCAACTTGGGAAAGCCAAACTACTACATCATGAAAACAAACTGTCAGTCTAAGTGGAGAGGACAATAAGAAATAAGAATGAAGGCAAAAATAGGAAAATGTTAAGCATGGAGAGAAAACTGAAAGCGGCTCAGTGGGGCTAGAAAAAGGAAATCTGTGGGCTTTCATGCTACTATGATTTGAAAATATAAGATTTCCACATATGTTAGAAACCAGATTATGCAGTGCCTTCAAACTGAGGTCAACATGTTTGGGTGTTAATTTCTAGGATGTAAAATTTCCAAGTTCATTTTAATTTTACAAAAGCATCAAAACACATTTTTCAAGAAAAACGTGCAAATGTCAACAGTGAAACCAAGGAAAGTGAAGTTGCCCAATTTGTTATAGAATTGGAAGAAATGGGGATAGAATCACCAGAACTAAATCTGTGATTGGATGTAGCCATGAGGAAACAAGAGAAAGGTACAGATGAAATAAGTTTTAAGTTTTGAAACAGGCTATATAGACTGTAATTTGGAAGGGCTGACTTTGTATGCATGGTGGGTATGTATGTGAAAAGAATGAATTTAACTTCATTTGTGTTGTGTTTGAAGTTCTTAAGTGGGGACCTTTAATTCAGGAGAGATTTCTTGAGAGAGGTACGTAAAGAAATACTTACTACCAGCTAGCACTTGGTATTGTCAGTTTTGTTCATTAAAGCCATTCTACTAGGTGTAGAGTGGTACTGTTATCTCCTTTTGATTTCGATTTAAATTTTCTTATTGAATAGTTAGGTTGAACATTTTTCCTGAACATATTTGTCATCTGCATATCTTCTTTGGTGAAGTTACAATTCAAATTTTTATCCATTTTTAAAATTGGGTGGTTTGTTTTCTTATTGTTTTATTAAAGTCCAGCTTTTCTTTAGTGGATTTTGCTTTGGCACACATATATAAGAACTTTTTGTGTAACCCAATGTCATTGAGGTTTGCTCCTATGTTTTATTTAATTGTTTAATAATTTTACATTACACCTTTAGATACATGACTCATTTTGAGTTAAGTCTTGTAAAGGTGTGAAGAACAAGTCAAGGTTCATTTTCAGGTGTATGTCCTGTTGTTCAAACATTCACTCAACACTGTTCATTCTCCATTGACTTTCCTTTGCCACTTTTCAAAAATCAACTGGCAATATTTGTGTGGGTCTATTTCTAAACTCTGAATTCTTTCTCACTAATCTATGGGTCTATCTTTGCCATAATACCACAAAGTCTTTGTTATTGTAACTATAAAGTATTCCTTAAAATCATATAGTGTAAGCCCTCTCAACTTTGTTTTTCATTATCAACACAGATTTGACTATTATTTGCATTTTCTTATATATTTTAGAGCAGCTTCTTCATGTTTAGAAAAAATATACTGCTGAGATAATTTTAAGGGGATTATTTATTATTTGGTGGTATGGTAATATATTTTAATAAAAAAATTTAGTTGCTCCCCATATATTTCTATTTTATGAAAATATTATGTATCATGAAAACTTTCTGTTCCTTAAAAATTTTTAGTAAGCCATTTGCCTTGAAGTCTTGCCCTGGAGGAAATGTTTTGGTTGCATTTCTACCCTTTTTTAATTGCATTAAATCTATATGTAAATAAAGAGGACTTTCATCAGAACTATGCTATGTCTTCCAATTCATGAGCTTGGTATATCTTTTTTGATAGTAAATCTTTGATTCTTTTTATCTGCATTTTGTGTTTTTAGTATACAGATATTGCATATGTTTTATTAGATTTATATACATTAGTATTGCAGTATTTTAGAGATATAGTAAATGGTATGAGAGATATATTGGCTTCCAGTGGTTGATTTCCCAATATACAGAAATAAAATTGATTTTTGTGTGTTGACTTTGCACTCTGCAACATTCTAAATGCACCTGATTTAAGGAGATTGCCTGTAGAATTTAGGGGTTTTCTAATTTGTTGTAAACAGTCATGTTGTCTGCATATTGACAGTTTTCTTACTTTAGTTCCAATATTTCTGATTTTTATTTTTCTTATTTCATTGGTTGGGACTTCTGGTATAATTCTGAATAGGAGCAATGTCTCCAATTTTATGGGGAAGAATTCAGATATTCACAATTAAGAATAATGTTAGGTCTTGGTAGACACCATTTATCAGGCACTTCAATGTGGCAGAGTTTTTAACATAAATTATGTTGAATTTTTTTCAACTGCATTTTGCACAATTGATGCGATGTTTTTTTTCCTGCTTTACTTTCTTACAAATGATGAATTACACCGATTTCTTTTTGAATGATAAACCATCATCTATTCATTACTGGGATAAATTCCAATTGGTCATCATGCATTTTCTTTTTGTTTGTTTAGTTGTTTAACTAGTATACGTCGCAAATTCATTTTTTACTTATATGTATTTCTCTGTCCTGCCATTAGAATATAAGCATTTGAAAGCATGAATGCTATATGACTTTTTTCAAAACCATTTTATGTACTGTATTTACATCCCAATACTTGGCAAAGATTTGGTGGTTCACATATTTCTGAGAGAAGGGAAGAAAGGATAAAAGAAAATAGAAATAGCAAGGAAATTTGTGTTTCAGTGACAATATATCTTCAGTCAGCTATGTGATTAATATTCTGTTCTCTAAATTGTGTGTAAATATCACCTGCCAGAAGCCAAGTTAAAGTTCAGTCATTGTAAGCAATTAATTAAAATTGTGATATCTAATAATACAACAGTAGTTGAATATCACAGATAACCATATTCTAAGACATCCAAAAAATTATCTTAGGAAACGTATCATACCCATTTTTGAGAACAGTTCTCAATGCAGTAACAGTGAAAAATAGGTAAATAATATGAGATTAATAATCTTTCTTTTCTTTCCCAGTTAGAAAAAAAGATATGGTAGAATGAATTGTTAATAAAATATAATACATTATTAATTCCTCAGTGAAGTGTCATTTAACATTATTGTAAAAAAGTCTGTGTCACATCAACTGATTCACACATACATACACACATATATTACATATATAGTGTTTGTGAACATAACTATGAAATTCAGACTATATAAATATTGATTATTAATCAGTTGTAATTATTGTAAACATTATGTTGTATTACTATAAATCTATCTTATTAATCTTAGATTCGTACTACCGCTCCCTCTATTTCATGATTACACGAAACTATAAAGTGTGGAAATATTCTGACAGTGAAAAAAAAGTCCCATCTTATATACTAACCCTATGTACATTGCATCCAATTTTTCATATGATCTCCATTCCCACCTGATTAGCCTTTGTCATAAAAGAAAAAACCTGTCTATTGTTGAAGAACAGTCTCTCCTTAATGCTAAATCACCATAATCAATTTAATGCATAAACACCAATGACATTTAATTAAATTATTTTGCATATGCTCTAGAATAGAATCAACCTAATATCTTTAAAACTTTGAGCACTGGATCCGTATAAGTAGGAATTTTGTATGGGAACGACACAGTTAGAATTTTGTTTCTTTGGTTATAGGCTCTATTTATCTACAAGTGAAAACACTCAGTAAAAAAATGCATTAAATATTTTCTAACATTTATTTGACATAATAAATTAGTGTATAAAACCTTCAGCTGAAGGAAAGATTATCAAAATTGGAAGAGAGCAGAGAAGTTACTGCCATAAAATGGGTCTGGAACTCTCTAAGTTTAACTTTATGTTAAAATTTGGTCTTATCTAGGGTGGCAGGTAGCACAAATGTTTATAATGGGGGAATAACTGGAATTGACCATCACTAGAATCTTGTGGAATTTCTTTGTGAATTGTTAAAATTCACTTTTAAAAATCCTCTCACTGCAATTTTTAGATGAAAAGTTGTGGGTGACTTTCATTTTTCCACTTGAGACCAGATGGAATGGTATGCACTTTTAAAAACCATCTGTCATGCAGCACCTTAATCTTCTTACATCAACTAGAGAATAAGAACATCTGACTTTGTGGAGATAAAGTTAACATGACAAGATGTCAGCCAGATTCTCATATGGTGCTTCCAACATTTTGTCAAGTCACTTTGAGATCTTTTCACTTAGCTGTGTTATGAGCTTAAGAAAACAGAGAACACAGTGCCTATTTCAGAAGCTGGTAAATGTCATTGCTTTCTTGCCAGTATGTTTTTCTTTTTTTTTTTTTTTAATTCATCTAATTCTCCAGAAGGTCAACCTGAGCAGAATTTTCCCTCCTTGGAAGTGACATCGCATAAATTACGTTTATTTAAGCATCACCAACTATAAAGCTTACCATAAATAATATTGTATTGATATCAGGTACAGATGTTTTCTTTGAAAAGAAACTTGGGCAAGACTAAGTATTAAAGAGGTAGACTGTGGTCATCTTTTCATCCTTTACTTATAACGTTGTGTAATTTAGGGTCCCCAAAGAAAAAAAGGTAGCACAACTAGAGTAATTGAGGGGACTTTAACGAAGGGACAACTTTATTTACAAAGATGAGAAGAGGATTTATGAGAAAACGTCAAAGGAAACAACCCAAAGGTAGCAAGAGCTGAGAGGGTTCAGCACTCCTAGTCCCAAAGATACTAAGGGAGGGATAGGCTTCCAGAATGCAGCCAGAGCTAGAGCTAAATTTTTTAAATGGGCCATTTGACCCTAAAAAGGAGCTGTGGCCTTAGGGAGAGAAAAGCAGCCACTTTCAGTTTAAGCCTATGAGGAAAGGAACTAGGGGCAAATATACTCTGACCTCCCCTTTCCCCTTTCTTATTTTGGCTAAAACTACACAGAAGCTATATGACATGAAGCCTAATTGATGCAAGTCAAATAAGTCAGCTTTTTGAAGCATATTAAATTATAAGAAATGGTAGAGAGTGGTTTGTAGTGATAATTAGAAAATAATCTAACACAATAATCTATTGTAGGTGTCGACTAAAAAACTATTCACAACCTAAAAGTTGAGAGTTACGTTTTATTCGGCAGGAATTTTTAGGACTTCAAGCCCAGGAGGCAGCATCTCAAGTAACCCTGAGAGAACTGATCCAAGGAGGCGAGGGGGGGGACCAGGTTATATAAAAGTTTTGCAACAAAGGGCAGGTAGGTCTGAATGTCAAAAGATTATTGTTAAAGAAAACCAGATATCCCAAGTTAAGGAATTTAGTTCTTTTCCACGTATAGGCAGATGCAAGAGTCTGGGCTTACTGAAATCCCTCCTGTGATGTGCACCTCAGCTGTCTGGGGCCAGTATCCTGTGTTTTCACATCCCGAGTTTCCTCAGGGCTCACTGTAGGGAGGGGCTGCAGTCTGCTGGCTGCTAGATGGCAGGTATTCTTTCCTTCCCGAGTTTCCTCAGGGCTCATCTGCTCACATTGGAGGGCTGCAATCGCTGATACCTGTGACATGCTTTGTTTACCGATATGGCAGGCAGTATTCCATTTATCATAGGCATTGTACTCCCTGTCACCTTTACACTCACCAAAATATTGAGGACAGAGTCAGTCAGTCACCCTATATCTTTTGATGGGGGTATTTAGTCCACTGATACTTAAATTGATTTTTGATAGATATGTACTTATTGCCATTTTGTTACTTGTTTCTGGTTGTATTTGTGGATCTTCTCTGTTCTTTTCTTCATTTAGTTTCTTCCCTGTGGTTTGATGATTTTCTTTAGCGGCATACTTGTGTTCCTTTCTCTCTAGTTTTTGTGTATCTATTGTAGGTTTCTGATTTGTGGTTACCATGGGGTTCAAATATGTTGACTTACAACTATATCTACTTGTTTTAAGCTTATAGTCATTTAAGTTTAAACACATTCCAAAAAATCCACATTGTTTTTACTCTTCTCCACCACGTTTTGTGTCTTCGATGTCATCTGTTACATCTTCATATTTATTCCTTCACTGCTTATTGTAGTTATAGTTGATTTTACAATTTTTGTCCTTTAATCCTTGTGCTAGCTTATTTAAGTGGTTGATCCGTGGCCTTTACTATATAGTTGTCTTTACTAGTGAGATTTTTCCCTTCCTATAAATTCTTCTTATAGTAGCCTTTTCTTTTCCACTTAAAGAAGGCCCTTTAACACTTCTTTTTAGTATCAGTTTAGTATGGATGAACTCTTATAGGTTCTGCTTGTCTGTGAAGTTATCTCTACTTCCATTCTGAATGATAATCTTGCAGGACACAGGTTGTACGTTTTTCACTTTCAGCACTTTAAATATATCATGCAACTATCTTCTGGACTGCAAGTTTTCTGCAGAAAAATCAGCTGATAGCCTTATGGGGGTTCCCTTGTATGTAACGCTTTGCTTTTCTCTTGCTGCCATTCAAATTCTCTCTTTAACTTTTGCCATTTTAATTGTGATATGTCTTGGTTTGGATCTCTTTGGGTTCATCTTGTTTGGGACTCTCTGTGCTTCCTGTACCTGGATATCTGTTTCCTGCTTCACGTTTGGGAAGTTTTCAGCCATAATTTCATCAAATATATTTTGGACCCTTTCTCTTCTTCTGGGACTCCTATAATGCAAATGTTAGTGTGCTTGATGTTGTCCCAGAGGTCCCTTAAAATGTTCTCATTTTAAAGTTGTTTTTCTTTTTTTTTTTTTTTTTTTTTTTTTTTTCCTGTTTGGGCAGTTTATATTGTTCTGTCTCCAGTTCTCTTATGTGATCTTCTGTATCACCTAGTCTGCTATTAATTTGTTCTAGTGTGTTTTTCATTTCAGTTATTGTATTCTTCAGCACTGACTGGTTATTTTTAATATTTTCTAGTTTCTATGTTCATCTATTTTTCCCTCGTTCCACTAGCATTCTTATTACTAATACTTTGAACTCTTTATCTGGTAAATTATTTATCCCTGTTTCATTAGTTGTTTTTTTCAGGGTATTTTTGTTGTTGTTCTTTCATTGAAACAAATTCCTCTGTGTTCTCCTTTTGCTTGACTTTCTCTGTCTCTATGAAATTAGGAGAAACAGTTACCTATCTTGGTCTTGAAGGAGTGTCCTTTTGTGGAATCATCGCTATGCAGCCTACATGTGCCCAGTGGCTTTGGTAAGAGAGCTGGATCTGAAGTGAGCACAGGACATGTCTTCCCCTGGGGTGTGTTGGCAGCTACCACCTTGGTGAGAGGTGGGGCCCAAAATGGGCAGCTAGGTCCAAAGCCAGGTGTGAGCTGGAGCTTCTCTGCTCCGTGGCCAACACTGCCCTATCAGAGATGCAGTCAGTCCCAAGGTGCTGGAGCCAAAGCCCTGAGAGTCAGGTCTGAGCTGGTTCTAATTCCTCTATGTGTGCGTTCTCCCCCACTGCCAACATCAGTACCTTCACTCATGAGGGCAGCAGTGCTGGAGCAAGAGGGGCCAGAGTGGGTGCCCAGTGCAGGCCAAGGCACACACTGGTGCAGTCCCAGCTCATCAGTCACAGCTCAAGACCACTCCCAATTTGCTGACTGTGTGAATGCCAGTAATGGCTGTCCTCACCGGTTCACATGCAGTGCTGGGTCTCTGTTGTCTCCTACCTTGTTCCTGATTGGAAGCAAGCATGTGTGTGCTCTTCACAAGTGGAGTCTAGGTTTCTTACAGGCTTCCTGTTAGTCCCACTAGTTTTCAAACAAGCTAAGGGGAGTCATCTTCCTGGTTTTGGACACCAGGGCTAGATTGCCCTGTTTGTGATTCAGACCACTCACTAGCCAGGGAGAATCTCTGAGCCCATGTAATTCCCCTCCTAGGAGCACAAGTCCCAACATAATTGCTCCTCCTCCCTTCCCATCTGACTCCATGTGGATCTTTCTTTATTGTCTTGGTTGTGTAAGAGTCTTTCTGCCAGTCTCCGGTTTGTTTCCCTTGAGAATTGCTCCTCAGGTAGATTTTTTTATGTATTCGTGGAGGGAGGTGAGCTCAGTGTCCTCCTACTCTGCAGTCTTGATCTCCTTCACTGTCTTTTCGTGGTTTCTGATGAGAAATCAGTAAGGAGTGGAATTTTTGGTACCTGAGATGCAATGCGTCCTATTTCTCCGGCTGCTTTCAAATTTTTGTTTCTTTAATTTTGGTTTAATAGTTGATCATATGCTTCTAATTATGACTTTCTTCATAGTTATCCTGCTTAGGTTCCCTGAAGTTCTTGAATTTGTAAGTTTCCATTTTTCACCAAATTTGGGAAATTTCTGCACATTCTATTTTCAAACACTATCTTCCCTATTCTCTTTGCCCCCATTTTATTTGACTCCAGTCATACAAATGTTAGATAGTTTCATGTTGCTCCACAGGAGTTCTGTTGCTCCAGAAGCTCTGTTCATATTTATTTTAGTATTTTCCTCTCTATTCTTCAGGTACAATATATTCTGTTGGTCTAATTTCACATTTACTGACTTTTTGTCATCTACTTTTTCTAGTTAATCTCATGAAGATACTTTCATTTAAGATATTTTATTATTCAGTTCTAGATTTTATATTTGATTATTTTAAATTTCTATTTTCTGCTAATTTCCAACTTTTTCATTCATCGATAGCCTATTTTAATTTATTTTATTGACCATAGCTTTAATAGCTGCTCTAAATTCTTGCCTATTAATTCCAACATCTGGTAACCTTGGAGATAATCTTAACTTGATTGTCTTTTCTAAGTGTGTCATATTTGCCTGGATTTTCATTTGGATTGTATCCTGGACATTGTGGGTGATATTTTTGGAACTTTTGTGTCTGTTATGCTCCCCTGAGGAGTTTTGATATTTTTTGATGTAGCAGGGGCAATTAATTAGGTTAGACTCAAATGCCAGCCTCTATCTCTAACTTCATAATCCAAATCACATTACCCTTACACAAGCACAAATTACACAAATTGAATTTAACTGTGCTTCTTTGAGTCTCCCTATGCATGCATGAGTCATGGCTCAGCCAGTGACTAGGGCAAATTCACTGACAGCATATGAGTGAAAGGCTAACTGTGAGAACCAAAGGCTCTCTTTGGGAGCTTAAATAGAGTGGAAGAACAGATACAGCTGACCATCAGACAATATTTGATAGAGTCAAAAAGCTACAGAGATGCTGAAATGTGTCATCCAAGGATGATGTGCTCATCTAAGGTAATAGTGTTGTGGTAAGATCAGAACCCTGATTGAGAAAACCTGGAACTCTCAAACATGACTTGGGGACATCTAAGTGGATGCCACTGATTATGTGACTCCTCTTAACTAATGGTTTTCAGAAGTAGCCCAGTCTTCCCTAGTAAGAGGTAATGCTTTCACCGTGTTAGGAAATGCTACAAAGCCCTCTCCTGAGCAATGCAACAGATGCCCTTCCAAAGTTCCTCCTGTTTCCTCTTTTGGGTGCTACAGTGATAATTAGGGTTAAATCCAAGCATATACTGGGTCTGGTAAGGGAAGAAAAGATATACACCAGAAGAGCCACAAGAATTAGCTACCAGATACTGTCAGGAACAAGGACATTATCCTTGGAGTTGGAATTGAGGACACTTGATCAAGGAGGTTGAACTATAATACTGAATAAGCAAGGATTCACTGTCTCTGGGCATTCTTTCGGGACACAGGGTGTAATAGCCTGGAAAGGACTGGAAAATGGAGTGGATTTGCTGGGTAGGGTGACTCTTAGAAGCCTGTAAAGCCTGTGGCCCTGCTGAGGGAAGTGTAAATGCCTGAGCTTCCTGGAATATAGTAATGGGAAGAATAAAGTGGCTGTGAGCAGTATTCATACTTAAATAGGATGAAACCAGAGAAACCAGTAGAGGATTGTTTTTTACAGGAGGGTACAGAAAATATAATTCACCAAGGCCATCTGGGATTTTCTGGTCAAAGGGGAACCAGCATCATTAAGAACTTCAGTGGTAACTCCCCTCTGTAGTCTAAGGTAGGTAGTAGGAGAAATTGTAACAGAGCAGGGCTGGTTAAAGACCAGTTAACACTTACAGAAGCAAAATAGATGGGCAGGCAGCAAAAAGGACCTACTTAACATACAAAACTAGAAAACTACTTAATATCCAAAACCAGAATAAAAGCAAGAATGGATAATAGGATGATGAAATGGTCACCTGAGGAAAAGGTCACAATCCTTTGCTCAGTTTACAGAGAGGAGCCACTTTTAAAATCACCAAAGAGGTGGCTGGATCATAGGAAAAAGGATGCCGCAATGTCAGATCAAGTATATACTGTAGTGAACAAAATTTTATAAGCATAGATGCAGGACAAGACTAATTACTTTCAGAAGAACAAAATCTGTCTCAACTTGGGCTCTTTCTATGCAAATAAGTGATAGGTTATAAAAGTGGGTAAAATAGAATGCTTCCTTTCAAAACTTTTCTTCTGTGGCAAGATGTCTTTCATATGTGAATATAATGGGAAAATATCAGATAAGCGACGGCTCAGAATATATAGAACTGAGTTGTATTTCCTTATAAAATGAAGTGGATACAATATTAATGAGTAATGTCTCCAGCTGAAATCCTTTTTTCCTGAAAGATTTTTGATAAGAAATCTGGAGGTTCAAAATTAAGGAAAACATTTCATTTGTGTGAATGAATCAAGAATACATGATTAAGGAAGTTAGACCAGAATAGTTAAAGGAATACATGATTTCTCAATTTAAAACCAAGATGAACACAGTAAACCTGATGGATAGCTCAGAAAATCAAATTAACAAGTTAAATGGCTAATATGAGAAATTTATTCTAGAGCCCAAAGAAACGTTTGATACAATACAATGAGCAGGGAAGTGAGTGAGATGAAGGAGAGATTGAGATAACTCACTTTATGCTTAATAGAATATTCATTAATTGTACAGAAATAGATTAGACAGGAACAGGATTTACCCTGTACTAAGCAAAATTAATAAGTTTTTAAAATGCAGATACTCAGACCTAATCTAGAGTAGTTAAAAATGTCACATATAATCAAATCATTTTAGGATATTCCAGTTGGGAACAATACGTTGTTACTAATAAATGAACAAAATGCATCCTAGCTTGAGGCCCTCCTCACATTAGTAAATGTATGATGGTAGAATTGTATTTACAAGGTCTTAATGAGAAAAAAAGAGGATGACCCAAAATTTCTGTAAACAGTCCCATAGCCATCACTTCTGAGGGCACCTCAATGATATCCCCATATATTTGAGACTTCAGAAATTGGAATAATACTTTATATGTTCCAAAACATATTTTTTTCAAATATTTGTTCTAGAACACTGGAGATAAACCAAAATGAGGAACTAAAATTATAAATTAATAAAGAAAAAGGGTTGGCAGCAGAGAAAGTAGCTAAATTTAGTGCTGATCCTGAATGAACCTAATATTGTAGATTTTATTGGCAATACTTGTGAATATGTGAGAAAGGCAAGAGAGGTGGCAAGTAATAATATGTGAATTTTCTTATCAGATCCATGTTAATACAGAAAGATTACCAAAATACACCATTTTCACTTAATATCAATAAAACACTAGAGAAAGATAAATATCAAAATATGTTTAAAATTAAAATTACTTGCACAAAATATAATATTTGAACATCCAAATAACTGTAGAAAAGAAAGCAGCAAGTAAACAAAAAAACTATTAAAATACACACATAAGGTTGCCTGTATATGTATATACATACACACACTTACACATTCACATATGGAAGGAAATAAACAAAATTTTCAGATGTCATCTCTTTGAATGGATTGGAAGTGAGTGAAATGTTTTCATTATAATTTTTATATATGTACAGTATATTTTATCTTTTGCAGAAAGATTATTGCTTCTATATTTTATAAAGAAAAGTATGATGAAAGAAAATATTTTTACATGAACTGAGGTCTGAAATAAGGCCTCGTAGATGGATGTAATCCTTTTAATCTTTCCTTGATACACCCATGTTAACAGTTGGGTGCTGAGCAGTCATCAGC